>NW_026728408.1:2111931-2413636 GCF_030684315.1 Stegostoma tigrinum
TGTTTCAGACCCTCTGTTTCAGCCCCTCTGTTTCAGCCCCTCTGTTTCAGCCCCTCTGTTTCTCGGCCTCTGTTTCTCGCCCTCTGTTTCTCGCTCTCTGTTTCTCGCACTCTGTTTCTCGCCCACTGTTTCAGCCCCTCTGTTTCAGCCCATCTGTTTCAGCCCCTCTGTTTCAGCCCCTCTGTTTCTCGCCCGCTGTTTCAGCCCCTCTGTTTCTCGCCCTCTCTTTCAGCCCCTCTGTTTCAGCCCCTCTGTATCAGCCCCTCTGTTTCAGCCCCTCTGTTTCTCGCCCTCTGTTTCTCGCCCTCTGTTTCAGACCCTCTGTTTCAGCCCCTCTGTTTCAGCCCCTCTGTTTCAGCCCCTCTGTTTCTCGCCCTCTGTTTCTCGCCCTCTGTTTCTCGCTCTCTGTTTCTCGCCCTCTGCTTTCCGCCCTCTGTTTCAGCCCCTCTGTTTCAGCCCCTCTGTTTCAGCCCCGCTGTTTCTCGCCCTCTGTTTCTCGCCCTCTTTTTCTCGCCCTCTATTTCAGCCCCTCTGTTTCAGCCCCTCTGTTTCTCGCCCTCTGTTTCTCGCCCTCTGTTTCTCGCCCTCTGTTTCTCGCCCTCTGTTACAGCCCCTCTGTTTAAGCCCCTCTGTTTCTCGCCCTCTGTTTCTCGCCCTCTGTTTCAGCCCCTCTGTTTCAGCCCCTCAGTTTCAGCCCCTCTGTTTCTCCCCCTCTGTTTCAGCACCTCTGTTTCTCGCCCTCTCTTTCAGCCCCTCTCTTTCTCGCCCACTGTTGCAGACCCTCTGTTTCAGCCCCTCTGTTTCAGTCCCTCTGTTTCAGCCCCTCTGTATCTCGCCCTCTGTTTCAGCCCCTCTGTTTCAGCCCCTCTGTTTCAGCCCCTCTATTTCAGCCGCTCTGTTTCTCGCCATCTGTTTCAGCCCCTCTGTTTCAGCCCCTCTGTTTCTCGCCCTCTGTTTCAGCCCCTCTGTTTCAGCCCCTCTGATTCAGCCCCTCTGTTTCAGCACCTCTGTTTCTCGCCCTTTGTTTCTCGCCCTCTGTTTCAGCCCCTCTGTTTCTCGCCCTCTGTTTCAGCCCCTCTGTTTCTCGCCCTCTGTTTCAGCCCCTCTGTTTCAGTCCCTCTGTTTCAGCCCCTCTGTTTCAGCCCCTCTGTTTCAGCCCCTCTGTTTCACGCCCTCTGTTTCAGCCCCTCTGTTTCAGCCCCTCTGTTTCTCGCCCTCTGTTTCAGCCCCTCTGTTTCAGCCCCTGTGTATCAGCCCCTCTGTTTCAGCCCCTCTGTTTCTCGCCCTCTGTTTCTCGCCCTCTATTTCAGCCCCTCTGTTTCAGCCCCTCTATTTCAGCCCCTCTGTTTCTCGCCCTCTGTTTCTCGCTCTCTGTTTCTCGCCCTCTGTTTCTCGCCCTCTGTTTCAGCCCCTCTGTTTCAGCCCCTCTGTTTCAGCCCCTCTGTTTCAGCCCCTCTGTTTCTCGCCCTCTGTTTCAGCCCCTCTGTTTCAGCCCCTCTCTTTCTCGCCCTCAGTTTCAGCCCCTCTGTTTCAGCCCCTCTGTTTCAGCCACTCTGTTTCAGCACCTCTGTTTCTCGCCCTCTGTTTCTCGCCCTCTGTTTCAGCCCCTCTGTTTCAGCCCCTCTGTTTCAGCCCCTCTGTTTCTCGCCCTCTGTTTCTCGCCCTCTGTTTCTCGCCCTCTGTTTCTCGCTCTCTGTTTCTCGCCCTCTGTTTCTCGCCCTCTGTTTCAGCCCCTCTGTTTCAGCCCCTCTGTTTCAGCCCCTCTGTTTCAGCCCCTCTGTTTATCGCCCTCTGTTTCTCGCCCTCTGTTTCCCGCCCTCTGTTTCTCGCTCTCTGTTTCTCGCCCTCTGTTTCTCGCCCTCTGTTTCAGCCCCTCTGTTTCAGCCCCTCTGTTTCAGCCCCTCTGTTTCTCACCCTCTGTTTCTCGCCCACTGTTTCTCGCCCTCTGTTTCTGCCCCTCTGTTTCAGCCCCTCTGTTTCAGCCCCTCTGTTTCAGCCCCTCTGTTTCTCGCCCTCTGTTTCTCGCCCTCTGTTTCTTGCCATCTGTTTCTCGCTCTCTGTTTCTCGCCCTCTGTTTCTCGCCCTCTTTTTCAGCCCCTCTGTTTCAGCCCCTCAGTTCCAGCCCCTCTGTTTCTCGCACTCTGTTTCAGCCCCTCTGTTTCTCGCCCACTGTTTCTCGCCCTCTGTTTCAGCCCCTCTGTTTCAGCCCCTCTGTTTCAGCCCCTCTGTTTCAGCCCCTCTGTTTCAGCCCCTCTGTTTCTCGCCCTCTGTTTCTCGCCCTCTGTTTCTCGCCCTCTGTTTCTCGCCCTCTGTTTCAGCCCTCTGTTTCAGCCCCTCTGTTTCAGCCCCTCTGTTTGTCGCCCTCTGTTTCTCGCCCTCTGTTTCAGACCCTATGTTTCAGCCCCTCAGTTCCAGCCCCTCTGTTTCTCGCCCTCTGTTTCAGCACCTCTGTTTCTCGCCCTCTGTTTCAGCCCCTCTCTTTCTCGCCCTCTGTTGCAGACCCTCTGTATCAGCCCCTCTGTTTCAGCCCCTCTGTTTCAGCCCCTCTGTTTCTCGCCCTCTGTTTCTCGCCCTCTGTTTCTCGCCCTCCGTTTCTCGCTCTCTGTTTCTCGCCCACTGTTTCTCGCTCTCTGTTTCTCGCCCTCTGTTTCTCGCCCTCTGTTTCAGCCCCTCTGTTTCAGCCCCTCTGTTTCAGCCCCTCTGTTTCTCGCCCTCTGTTTCAGCCCCTCTGTTTCTCGCCCTCTGTTTCTCGCCCACTGTTTCTCGCCCTCTATTTCAGCCCCTCTGTTTCAGCCCCTCTGTTTCAGCCCCTCTGTTTCTCGCCCTCTGATTCTCGCCCACTGTTTCTCGCCCTCTGTTTCAGCCCCTCTGTTTCAGCCCCTCTGTTTCAGCCCCTCTGTTTCAGCCCCTCTGTTTCTCGCCCTCTGTTTCTCGCCCTCTTGTTCTTGCCCTCTGTTTCTCGCTCTCTGTTTCACGCCCTCTGTTTCTCGCCCTCTGTTTCAGCCCCTCTGTTTCAGCCACTCTGTTTCAGCCCCTCTGTTTCTCGCCCTCTGTTTCTTTCCCTCTGTTTCTGGCGCTCTGTTTCAGCCCCTCTGTTTCAGTCCCTCTGTTTCAGCCCCTCTGTTTCAGCCCCTCTGTTTCAGCCCCTCTGTTTCTCGCCCTCTGTTTCAGCCCCTCTGTTTCAGCCCCTCTGTTTCTCGCCCTCAGTTTCAGCCCCTCTGTTTCAGCCCCTCTGTTTCAGCCACTCTGTTTCAGCCCCTCTGTTTCTCGCCCTCTCTTTCTCGCCCTCTGTTTCAGCCCCTCTGTTTCAGCCCCTCTGTTTCAGCCCCTCTGTTTCTCGCCATCTGTTTCATCCCCTCTGTTTCAGCCCCTCTGTTTCAGCCCCTCTGTTTCTCGCCCTCTGTTTCTAGCCCTCTGTTTCAGCCCCTCTGTTTCAGCCCCTCTGTTTCAGCCCCTCTGTTTCTCGCCCTCTGTTTCTCGCCCTCTGTTTCTCGCCCTCTGTTTCGCGCCCTCTGTTTATCGCATCTCTGTTTCTCGCCCTCTGTTTCTCGCCCTCTGTTTCAGCCCCTCTGTTTCAGCCCCTCAGTATCAGCCCCTCTCTTTCAGCCCCTCTGTTTCTCGCCCTCTGTTTCTCGCCCTCTGTTTCTCGCCCTCTGTTTCTCGCCCTCTGTTTCAGCCCCTCTGTTTCACTCCCTCTGTTTCAGCCCCTCTGTTTCAGCCCCTCTGTTTCAGCACCTCTGTTTCACGCCCACTGTTTCAGCCCCTCTGTTTCAGCCCCTCTGTTTCTCGCCCTCTGTTTCAGCCCCTCTGTTTCAGCCCCTCTGTATCAGCCCCTCTGTTTCAGCCCCTCTGTTTCTCGCCCTCTGTTTCTCGCCCTCTATTTCAGCCCCTCTGTTTCAGCCCCTCTATTTCAGCCCCTCTGTTTCAGCCCCTCTGTTTCTCTCTCTCTGTTTCTCGCCCTCGGTTTCTCGCCCTCTGTTTCAGCCCCTCTGTTTCAGCCCCTCTGTTTCAGCCCCTCTGTTTCTCGCCCTCTGTTTCTTTCCCTCTGTTTCTCGCCCTCTGTTTCAGCCCCTCTGTTTCAGTCCCTCTGTTTCAGCCCCTCTGTTTCAGCCCCTCTGTTTCAGCCCCTCTGTTTCTCGCCCTCTGTTTCAGCCCCTCTGTTTCAGCCCCTCTGTTAATCGCCCTCAGTTTCAGCCCCTCTGTTTCAGCCCCTCTGTTTCAGCCACTCTGTTTCAGCCCCTCTGTTTCAGCCCCTCTGTTTCAGCCCCTCTGTTTCAGCCCCTCTGTTTCTCGCCCTCTGTTTCTCGCCCTCTGTTTCTCGCCCTCTGTTTCTCGCTCTCTGTTTCTCGCCCTCTGTTTCTCGCCCTCTGTTTCAGCCCCTCTGTTTCGGCCCCTCAGTATCAGCCCCTCTCTTTCAGCCCCTCTGTTTCTCGCCCTCTGTTTCTCGCCCTCTGTTTCTCGCCCTCTGCTTCTCGCCCACTGTTTCAGCCCCTCTGTTTCAGCCCCTCTGTTTCAGCCCATCTGTTTCAGCCACTCTGTTTCAGCCCCTCTGTTTCAGCCCCTCTGTTTCAGCCCCTCTGTTTCTCGCCCTCTGTTTCTCTTTCTCTGTTTCTCGCCCTCTGTTTCAGCCCCTCTGTTTCTCGCCCACTGTTTCAGCCCCTCTGTTTCTCGCCTTCTGTTTCAGCCCCTCTGTTTCAGCCCCTCTGTTTCAGCCCCTCTGTTTCAGCCCCTCTGTTTCAGCCCCTCTGTTTCTCGCCCTCTGTTTCTCGCCCTCTGTTTCAGCCCCTCTGTTTCAGCCCCTCTGTTTCAGCCCCTCTGTTTCAGCCCCTCTGTTTATCGCCCTCTGTTTCTCGCCCACTGTTTCCCGCCCTCTGTTTCTCGCTCTCTGTTTCTCGCCCTCTGTTTCTCGCCCTCTGTTTCAGCCCCTCTGTTTCAGCCCCTCTGTTTCAGCCCCTCTGTTTCTCGCCCTCTGTTTTTCGCCCACTGTTTCTCGCCCTCTGTTTCTGCCCCTCTGTTTCTGCCCCTCTGTTTCAGCCCCTCTGTTTCAGCCCCTCTGTTTCTCGCCCTCTGTTTCTCGCCCTCTGTTTCTTTCCCTCTGTTTCTCGCTCTCTGTTTCTCGCCCTCTGTTTCTCGCCCTCTTTTTCAGCCCCTCTGTTTCAGCCCCTCTGTTTCAGCCCCTCTGTTTCTCGCCCTCTGTTTCTCGCCCTCTGTTTCTCGCCCTCAGTTTCAGCCCCTCTGTTTCAGCCCCTTTGTTTCAGCCCCTCTGTTTCAGCCCCTCTGTTTCTCGCCCACTGTTTCTCGCCCTCTGTTTCAGCCCCTCTGTTTCAGCCCCTCTGTTTCAGCCCCTCTGTTTCAGCCCCTCTGTTTCTCGCCCTCTGTTTCTCCCCCTCTGTTTCTCGCCCTCTGTTTCTCGCCCTCTGTTTCTGCCCCTCTGTTTCAGCCCCTCTGTTTCTCGCCCTCTGTTTCTCGCCCTCTGTTTCAGACCCTATGTTTCAGCCCCTCAGTTCCAGCCCCTCTGTTTCTCGCCCTCTGTTTCAGCACCTCTGTTTCTCGCCCTCTCTTTCAACCCCTCTCTTTCTCGCCCTCTGTTGCAGACCCTCTGTTTCAGCCCCTCTGTTTCAGCCCCTCTGTTTCAGCCCCTCTGTTTCTCGCCCTCTGTTTCAGCCCCTCTGTTTCTCGCCCTCTGTTTCCGCCCCTCTGTTTCTCGCCCTCTGTTGCAGCCCCTCTGTTTCAGCCCCTCTGTTTCAGCCCCTCTGTTTCAGCCCCTCTGTTTCTGACCCTCTGTTCTTCGCCCTCTGTTTCTCGCCCTCTGTTTCAGCCCCTCTGTTTCAGCCCCTCTGTTTCTCGCCCTCTGTTTCAGCCCCTCTGTTTCTCGCCCTCTGTTTCCGCCCCTCTGTTTCTCGCCCTCTGTTGCAGCCCCTCTGTTTCAGCCCCTCTGTTTCAGCCCCTCTGTTTCAGCCCCTCTGTTTCTGACCCTCTGTTCTTCGCCCTCTGTTTCTCGCCCTCTGTTTCTCGCCCTCTGTTTCAGACCCTATGTTTCAGCCCCTCAGTTCCAGCCCCTCTGTTTCTCGCCCTCTGTTTCAGCACCTCTGTTTCTCGCCCTCTCTTTCAACCCCTCTCTTTCTCGCCCTCTGTTGCAGACCCTCTGTTTCAGCCCCTCTGTTTCAGCCCCTCTGTTTCAGCCCCTCTGTTTCTCGCCCTCGGTTTCAGCCCCTCTGCTTCTCGCCCTCTGTTTCAGCCCCTCTGTTTCTCGCCCTCTGTTTCAGCCCCTCTGTTTCAGCCCCTCTGTTTCAGCCCCTCTGTTTCAGCCCTTCTGTTTCAGCCCCTCTCTTTCAGCCCCTCTGTTTCTCACCCTCTATTTCAGCTCCTCTGTTTCTCGCCCTCTGTTTCAGACCCTCTGTTTCAGCCCCTCAGTATCAGCCCCTCTGTTTCAGCCCCTCTGTTTCTCGCCCTCTGTTTCTCGCCCTCTGTTTCTCGCCCACTGTTTCAGCCCCTCTGTTTCAGCCCCTCTGTTTCAGCCCATCTGTTTCAGCCCCACTGTTTCAGTCGCTCTGTTTCAGCCCCTGTGTTTCAGCCCCTCTGTTTCTCGCCCTCTGTTTCTCGCTCTCTGTTTCTCGCCCTCTGTTTCAGCCCCTCTGTGCTCGCCCACTGTTTCAGCCCCTCTGTTTCTCGCCATCTGTTTCAGCCCCTCTGTTTCAGCCCCTCTGTTTCTCGCCCTCTGTTTCAGCCCCTCTGTTTCAGCCCCTCTGTTTCAGCCCCTCTGTTTCAGCACCTCTGTTTCTCGCCCTTTGTTTCTCGCCCTCTGTTTCAGCCACTCTGTTTCTCGCCCTCTGTTTCAGCCCCTCTGTTTCTCGTCCTCTGTTTCAGCCCCTCTGTTTCAGTCCCTCTGTTTCAGCCCCTCTGTTTCAGCCCCTCTGTTTCAGCCCCTCTGTTTCACGCCCTCTGTTTCAGCCCCTCTATTTCAGCCCCTCTGTTTCTCGCCCTCTGTTTCAGCCCCTCTGTTTCAGCCGCTCTGTATCAGCCCCTCTGTTTCTGCCCCTCTGTTTCTCGCCCTCTGTTTCTCGCCCTCTGTTTCAGCCCCTCTGTTTCAGCCCCTCTGTTTCAGCCCCTCTGTATCTCGCACTCTGTTTCAGCCCCTCTGTTTCAGCCCCTCTGTTTCAGCCCCTCTATTACACCCCCTCTGTTTCTCGCCATCTGTTTCAGCCCCTCTGTTTCAGCCCCTCTGTTTCTCGCCCTCTGTTTCAGCCCCTCTGTTTCAGCCCCTCTGATTCAGCCCCTCTGTTTCAGCACCTCTGTTTCTCGCCCTTTGTTTCTCGCCCTCTGTTTCAGCCCCTCTGTTTCTCGCCCTCAGTTTCAGCCCCTCTGTTTCTCGCCCTCTGTTTCAGCCCCTCTGTTTCAGTCCCTCTGTTTCAGCCCCTCTGTTTCAGCCCCTCTGTTTCAGCCCCTCTGTTTCACGCCCTCTGTTTCAGCCCCTCTGTTTCAGCCCCTCTGTTTCTCGCCCTCTGTTTCAGCCCCTCTGTTTCAGCCCCTCTGTATCAGCCCCTCTGTTTCAGCCCCTCTGTTTCTCGCCCTCTGTTTCTCGCCCTCTATTTCAGACCCTCTGTTTCAGCCCCTCTATTTCAGCCCCTCTGTTTCAGCCCCTCTGTTTCTCGCTCTCTGTTTCTCGCCCTCTGTTTCTCGCCCACTGTTTCAGCCCCTCTGTTTCAGCCACTCTGTTTCAGCCCCTCTGTTTCAGCCCCTCTGTTTCAGCCCCTCTGTTTCTCGCCCTCTGTTTCAGCCCCTCTGTTTCAGCCCCTCTGTTTCTCGCCCTCAGTTTCAGCCCCTCTGTTTCAGCCCCTCTGTTTCAGCCACTCTGTTTCAGCCCCTCTGTTTCTCGCCCTCTGTTTCTCGCCCTCTGTTTCAGCCCCTCTGTTTCAGCCCCTCTGTTTCAGCCCCTCAGTTTCTCGCCCTCTGTTTCTCGCCCTCTGTTTCTCGCCCTCTGTTTCTCGCTCTCTGTTTCTCGCCCTCTGTTTCTCGCCCTCTGTTTCAGCCCCTCTGTTTCAGATCCCTCTGTTTCAGCCCCTCTGTTTCAGCCCCTCTGTTTCAGCCCCTCTGTTTATCGCCCTCTGTTTCTCGCCCTCTGTTTCCCGCCCTCTGTTTCTCGCTCTCTGTTTCTCGCCCTCTGTTTCTCGCCCTCTGTTTCAGCCCCTCTGTTTCAGCCCCTCTGTTTCAGCCCCTCTGTTTCTCACCCTCTGTTTCTCGCCCACTGTTTCTCGGCCTCTGTTTCTGCCCCTCTGTTTCAGCCCCTCTGTTTCAACCCCTCTGTTTCAGCCCCTCTGTTTCTCGCCCTCTGTTTCTCGCCCTCTGTTTCTTGCCCTCTGTTTCTCGCTCTCTGTTTCTCGCCCTCTGTTTCTCGCCCTCTTTTTCAGCCCCTCTGTTTCAGCCCCTCTGTTTCTCGCCCTCTGTTTCTCGCCCTCTGTTTCTCGCCCTCAGTTTCAGCCCCTCTGTTTCAGCCCCTTTGTTTCAGCCCCTCTGTTTCAGCGCCTCTGTTTCTCGCCCACTGTTTCTCGCCCTCTGTTTCAGCCCCTCTGTTTCAGCCCCTCTGTTTCAGCCCCTCTGTTTCAGCCCCTCTGTTTCAGCCCCTCTGTTTCTCGCCCTCTGTTTCTCGCCCTCTGTTTCTCGCCTTCTGTTTCTCGCCCTCTGTTTCAGCCCTCTGTTTCAGCCCCTCTGTTTCTGCCCCTCTGTTTCTCGCCCTCTGTTTCTCGCCCTCTGTTTCAGACCCTATGTTTCAGCCCCTCAGTTCCAGCCCCTCTGTTTCTCGCCCTCTGTTTCAGCACCTCTGTTTCTCGCCCTCTCTTTCAGCCCCTCTCTTTCTCGCCCTCTGTTGCAGACCCTCTGTTTCAGCCCCTCTGTTTCAGCCCCTATGTTTCAGCCCCTCTGTTTCTCGCCCTCTGTTTCTCGCCCTCTGTTTCTCGCCCTCTGTTTCTCGCTCTCTCTTTCTCGCCCTCTGTTTCTCGCTCTCTGTTTCTCGCCCTCTGTTTCTCGCCCTCTGTTCAAGCCCCTCTGTTTCTCGCCCTCTGTTTCAGCCCCTCTGTTTCTCGCCCTCTGTTTCAGCCCCTCTGTTTCTCGCCCTCTGTTTCTCGCCCACTGTTTCTCGCCCTCTATTTCAGCCCTCTCTGTTTCAGCCCCTCTGTTTCAGCCCCTCTGTTTCTCGCCCTCTGTTTCTCGCCCACTGTTTCTCGCCCTCTGTTTCAGCCCCTCTGTTTCAGCCCCTCTGTTTCAGCCCCTCTGTTTCAGCCCCTCTGTTTCTCGCCCTCTGTTTCTCGCCCTCTTGTTCTTGCCCTCTGTTTCTCGCTCTCTGTTTCTCGCCCTCTGATCTCGCCCTCTGTTTCAGCCACTCTGTTTCTCGCCCTCTGTTTCAGCCCCTCTGTTTCTCGTCCTCTGTTTCAGCCCCTCTGTTTCAGTCCCTCTGTTTCAGCCCCTCTGTTTCAGCCCCTCTGTTTCAGCCCCTCTGTTTCACGCCCTCTGTTTCAGCCCCTCTATTTCAGCCCCTCTGTTTCTCGCCCTCTGTTTCAGCCCCTCTGTTTCAGCCGCTCTGTATCAGCCCCTCTGTTTCTGCCCCTCTGTTTCTCGCCCTCTGTTTCTCGCCCTCTGTTTCAGCCCCTCTGTTTCAGACCCTCTGTTTCAGCCTCTCTGTTTCAGCCCCTCTGTTTCAGCCCCTCTGTTTCTCGCCCTCTGTTTCTCGCCCTCTGTTTCTCGCTCTCTGTTTCTCGCCCTCTGTTTCTCGCCCACTGTTTCAGCCCCTCTGTTTCAGCCCATCTGTTTCAGCCCCTCTGTTTCAGCCCCTCTGTTTCTCGCCCGCTGTTTCAGCCCCTCTGTTTCTCGCCCTCTCTTTCAGCCCCTCTGTTTCAGCCCCTCTGTATCAGCCCCTCTGTTTCAGCCCCTCTGTTTCTCGCCCTCTGTTTCTCGCCCTCTGTTTCAGCCCCTCTGTTTCAGCCCCTCTGTTTCAGCCCCTCTGTTTCAGCCCCTCTGTTTCTCGCCCTCTGTTTCTCGCCCTCTGTTTCTCGCTCTCTGTTTCTCGCCCTCTGTTTCTCGCCCTCTGTTTCAGCCCCTCTGTTTCAGACCCTCTGTTTCTCGCCCTCTGTTTCTCGCCCTCTGTTTCTCGCCCTCTGTTTCTCGCTCTCTGTTTCTCGCCCTCTGTTTCTCGCCCACTGTTTCAGCCCCTCTGTTTCAGCCCATCTGTTTCAGCCCCTCTGTTTCAGCCCCTCTGTTTCTCGCCCGCTGTTTCAGCCCCTCTGTTTCTCGCCCTCTCTTTCAGCCCCTCTGTTTCAGCCCCTCTGTATCAGCCCCTCTGTTTCAGCCCCTCTGTTTCTCGCCCTCTGTTTCTCGCCCTCTGTTTCAGCCCCTCTGTTTCAGCCCCTCTGTTTCAGCCCCTCTGTTTCAGCCCCTCTGTTTCTCGCCCTCTGTTTCTCGCCCTCTGTTTCTCGCTCTCTGTTTCTCGCCCTCTGTTTCTCGCCCTCTGTTTCAGCCCCTCTGTTTCAGCCCCTCTGTTTCAGCCCCGCTGTTTCTCGCCCTCTGTTTCTCGCCCTCTTTTTCTCGCCCTCTGTTTCAGCCCCTCTGTTTCAGCCCCTCTGTTTCTCGCCCTCTGTTTCTCGCCCTCTGTTTCTCGCCCTCTGTTTCTCGCCCTCTGTTACAGCCCCTCTGTTTAAGCCCCTCTGTTTCTCGCCCTCTGTTTCTCGCCCTCTGTTTCAGCCCCTCTGTTTCAGCCCCTCAGTTTCAGCCCCTCTGTTTCTCTCCCTCTGTTTCAGCACCTCTGTTTCTCGCCCTCTCTTTCAGCCCCTCTCTTTCTCGCCCACTGTTGCAGACCCTCTGTTTCAGCCCCTCTGTTTCAGCCCCTCTGTTTCAGCCCCTCTGTATCTCGCCCTCTGTTTCAGCCCCTCTGTTTCAGCCCCTCTGTTTCAGCCCCTCTATTACACCCCCTCTGTTTCTCGCCATCTGTTTCAGCCCCTCTGTTTCAGCCCCTCTGTTTCTCGCCCTCTGTTTCAGCCCCTCTGTTTCAGCCCCTCTGATTCAGCCCCTCTGTTTCAGCACCTCTGTTTCTCGCCCTTTGTTTCTCGCCCTCTGTTTCAGCCCCTCTGTTTCTCGCCCTCAGTTTCAGCCCCTCTGTTTCTCGCCCTCTGTTTCAGCCCCTCTGTTTCAGTCCCTCTGTTTCAGCCCCTCTGTTTCAGCCCCTCTGTTTCAGCCCCTCTGTTTCACGCCCTCTGTTTCAGCCCCTCTGTTTCAGCCCCTCTGTTTCTCGCCCTCTGTTTCAGCCCCTCTGTTTCAGCCCCTCTGTATCAGCCCCTCTGTTTCAGCCCCTCTGTTTCTCGCCCTCTGTTTCTCGCCCTCTATTTCAGCCCCTCTGTTTCAGCCCCTCTATTTCAGCCCCTCTGTTTCAGCCCCTCTGTTTCTCGCTCTCTGTTTCTCGCCCTCTGTTTCTCGCCCACTGTTTCAGCCCCTCTGTTTCAGCCCCTCTGTTTCAGCCCCTCTGTTTCAGCCCCTCTGTTTCAGCCCCTCTGTTTCTCGCCCTCTGTTTCAGCCCCTCTGTTTCAGCCCCTCTGTTTCTCGCCCTCAGTTTCAGCCCCTCTGTTTCAGCCCCTCTGTTTCAGCCACTCTGTTTCAGCCCCTCTGTTTCTCGCCCTCTGTTTCTCGCCCTCTGTTTCAGCCCCTCTGTTTCAGCCCCTCTGTTTCAGCCCCTCTGTTTCTCGCCCTCTGTTTCTCGCCCTCTGTTTCTCGCCCTCTGTTTCTCTCTCTCTGTTTCTCGCCCTCTGTTTCTCGCCCTCTGTTTCAGCCCCTCTGTTTCAGATCCCTCTGTTTCAGCCCCTCTGTTTCAGCCCCTCTGTTTCAGCCCCTCTGTTTATCGCCCTCTGTTTCTCGCCCTCTGTTTCCCGCCCTCTGTTTCTCGCTCTCTGTTTCTCGCCCTCTGTTTCTCGCCCTCTGTTTCAGCCCCTCTGTTTCAGCCCCTCTGTTTCAGCCCCTCTGTTTCTCACCCTCTGTTTCTCGCCCACTGTTTCTCGGCCTCTGTTTCTGCCCCTCTGTTTCAGCCCCTCTGTTTCAGCCCCTCTGTTTCAGCCCCTCTGTTTCTCGCCCTCTGTTTCTCGCCCTCTGTTTCTTGCCCTCTGTTTCTCGCTCTCTGTTTCTCGCCCTCTGTTTCTCGCCCTCTTTTTCAGCCCCTCTGTTTCAGCCCCTCTGTTTATCGCCCTCTGTTTCTCGCCCTCTGTTTCTCGCCCTCAGTTTCAGCCCCTCTGTTTCAGCCCCTTTGTTTCAGCCCCTCTGTTTCAGCGCCTCTGTTTCTCGCCCACTGTTTCTCGCCCTCTGTTTCAGCCCCTCTGTTTCAGCCCCTCTGTTTCAGCCCCTCTGTTTCAGCCCCTCTGTTTCAGCCCCTCTGTTTCTCGCCCTCTGTTTCTCGCCCTCTGTTTCTCGCCTTCTGTTTCTCGCCCTCTGTTTCAGCCCTCTGTTTCAGCCCCTCTGTTTCTGCCCCTCTGTTTCTCGCCCTCTGTTTCTCGCCCTCTGTTTCAGACCCTATGTTTCAGCCCCTCAGTTCCAGCCCCTCTGTTTCTCGCCCTCTGTTTCAGCACCTCTGTTTCTCGCCCTCTCTTTCAGCCCCTCTCTTTCTCGCCCTCTGTTGCAGACCCTCTGTTTCAGCCCCTCTGTTTCAGCCCCTCTGTTTCAGCCCCTCTGTTTCTCGCCCTCTGTTTCTCGCCCTCTGTTTCTCGCCCTCTGTTTCTCGCTCTCTCTTTCTCGCCCTCTGTTTCTCGCTCTCTGTTTCTCGCCCTCTGTTTCTCGCCCTCTGTTCAAGCCCCTCTGTTTCTCGCCCTCTGTTTCAGCCCCTCTGTTTCTCGCCCTCTGTTTCAGCCCCTCTGTTTCTCGCCCTCTGTTTCTCGCCCACTGTTTCTCGCCCTCTATTTCAGCCCCTCTGTTTCAGCCCCTCTGTTTCAGCCCCTCTGTTTCTCGCCCTCTGTTTCTCGCCCACTGTTTCTCGCCCTCTGTTTCAGCCCCTCTGTTTCAGCCCCTCTGTTTCAGCCCCTCTGTTTCAGCCCCTCTGTTTCTCGCCCTCTGTTTCTCGCCCTCTTGTTCTTGCCCTCTGTTTCTCGCTCTCTGTTTCTCGCCCTCTGATCTCGCCCTCTGTTTCAGCCCCTCTGTTTCAGCCCCTCTGTTTCAGCCCCTCTGTTTCTCGCCCTCTGTTTCTTTCCCTCTGTTTCTCGCCCTCTGGTCCAGCCCCTCTGTTTCAGTCCCTCTGTTTCAGCCCCTCTGTTTCAGCCCCTCTGTTTCAGCCCCTCTGTTTCTAGCCCTCTGTTTCAGCCCCTCTGTTTCAGCCCCTCTGTTTCTCGCCCTCAGTTTCAGCCCCTCTGTTTCAGCCCCTCTGTTTCAGCCACTCTGTTTCAGCCCCTCTGTTTCTCGCCCTCTGTTTCTCGCCCTCTGTTTCAGCCCCTCTGTTTCAGCCCCTCTGTTTCAGCCCCGCTGTTTCTCGCCCTCTGTTTCAGCCCCTCTGTTTCAGCCCCTCTGTTTCAGCCCCTCTGTTTCATCCCCTCTGTTTCAGCCCCTCTGTTTCAGCCCCTCTGTTTCTCGCCCTCTGTTTCTCGCCCTCTGTTTCTCGCCCTCTGTTTCTCGCTCTCTGTTTGTCGCCCTCTGTTTCTCGCCCTCTGTTTCAGCCCCTCTGTTTCAGCCCCTCTGTTTCAGCCCCTCTGTTTCTCGCGCTCTGTTTCTCGCCCACTGTTTCTCGCCTTCTGTTTCAGCCCCTCTGTTTCAGCCCCTCTGTTTCAGCCCCTCTGTTTCAGCCCCTCTATTTCAGCCCCTCTGTTTCTCGCCCTCTGTTTCATCCCCTCTGTTTCAGACCCTCTGTTTCAGCTCCTCTGTTTCAGCCCCTCTGTTTCAGCCCCTCTGTTTCTCGCCCTCTGTTTCTCGCCCTCGGTTTCAGCCCCTCTGTTTATCGCCCTCAGTTTCAGCCCCTCTGTTTCTCGCCCTCTGTTTCAGCACCTCTGTTTCAGCCCCTCTGTTTCAGCCCCTCTTTTAAAGCCCTTCTGTTTAAGCCCCTATGTTTCAGCCCCTCTGTTTCTCGCCCTCTGTTTCAGCCCCTCTGTTTCTCGCCCTCTGTTTCTGCCCCTCTGTTTCAGCCCCTCAGTATCAGCCCCTCACTTTCAGCCCCTCAGTTTCTCGCCCTCTGTTACTCGACCTCTGTTTCTCGCCCTCTGTTTCTCGCCCACTGTTTCAGTCCCTCTGTTTCAGCCCTTCTAATTCAGCCCATCTGTTTCAGTCCCTCTGTTTCAGCCCCTCTGTTTCAGCCCCTCTGTTTCAGCCCCTCTGTTTCTCGCCCTCTGTTTCAGCCCCTCTGTTTCTCGCCCTCTGTTTCAGCCCCTCTGTTTCCCTCCCACTGTTTCAGCCCCTCTGTTTCTCGCCATCTGTTTCAGCCCCTCTGTTTCAGCCCCTCTGTTTCTCGCCCTCTGTTTCAGCCCCTCTGTTTCAGCTCCTCTGTTTCTCGCCCTCTGTTTGAGCCCCTCTGTTTCAGCCCCTCTGTTTCAGCCCCTCTGTTTCAGCCCCTCAGTTTAAGCCCCTCTGTTTCTCGCCCTCTGTTTCTCGCCCTCGGTTTCAGCCCCTCTGCTTCTCGCCCTCTGTTTCAGCCCATCTGTTTCTCGCCCTCTGTTTCAGCCCCTCTGTTTCAGCCCCTCTGTTACAGCCCCTCTGTTTCAGCCCTTCTGTTTCAGCCCCTCTGTTTCAGCCCCTCTGTTGCTCACCCTCTATTTCAGCTCCTCTGTTTCTCGCCCTCAGTTTCAGACCCTCTCTTTCAGCCCCTCAGTATCAGCCCCTCTGTTTCAGCCCCTCTGTTTCTCGCCCTCTGTTTCTCGCCCTCTGTTTCTCGCCCACTGTTTCAGCCCCTCTGTTTCAGCCCCTCTGTTTCAGCCCATCTGTTTCAGCCCCACTGTTTCAGTCGCTCTGTTTCAGCCCCTGTGTTTCAGCCCCTCTGTTTCTCGCCCTCTGTTTCTCGCTCTCTGTTTCTCGCCCTCTGTTTCAGCCCCTCTGTGCTCGCCCACTGTTTCAGCCCCTCTGTTTCTCGCCATCTGTTTCAGCCCCTCTGTTTCAGCCCCTCTGTTTCTCGCCCTCTGTTCCAGCCCCTCTGTTTCAGCCCCTCTGTTTCAACCCCTCTGTTTCTCGTCCTCTGTTTCAGCCCCTCTGTTTCAGTCCCTCTGTTTCAGCCCCTCTGTTTCAGCCCCTCTGTTTCAGCCCCTCTGTTTCACGCCCTCTGTTTCAGACCCTCTATTTCAGCCCCTCTGTTTCTCGCCCTCTGTATCAGCCCCTCTGTTTCAGCCCCTCTGTATCAGCCCCTCTGTTTCTGCCCCTCTGTTTCTCGCCCTCTGTTTCTCGCCCTCTGTTTCAGCCCCTCTGTTTCAGACCCTCTGTTTCAGCCCCTCTGTTTCAGCCCCTCTGTTTCAGCCCCTCTGTTTCTCGCCCTCTGTTTCTCGCCCTCTGTTTCTCGCTCTCTGTTTCTCGCACTCTGTTTCTCGCCCACTGTTTCAGCCCCTCTGTTTCAGCCCATCTGTTTCAGCCCCTCTGTTTCAGCCCCTCTGTTTCTCGCCCGCTGTTTCAGCCCCTCTGTTTCTCGCCCTCTCTTTCAGCCCCTCTGTTTCAGCCCCTCTGTATCAGCCCCTCTGTTTCAGCCCCTCTGTTTCTCGCCCTCTGTTTCTCGCCCTCTGTTTCAGACCCTCTGTTTCAGCCCCTCTGTTTCAGCCCCTCTGTTTCAGCCCCTCTGTTTCTCGCCCTCTGTTTCTCGCCCTCTGTTTCTCGCTCTCTGTTTCTCGCCCTCTGCTTCTCGCCCTCTGTTTCAGCCCCTCTGTTTCAGCCCCTCTGTTTCAGCCCCGCTGTTTCTCGCCCTCTGTTTCTCGCCCTCTTTTTCTCGCCCTCTATTTCAGCCCCTCTGTTTCAGCCCCTCTGTTTCTCGCCCTCTGTTTCTCGCCCTCTGTTTCTCGCCCTCTGTTTCTCGCCCTCTGTTACAGCCCCTCTGTTTAAGCCCCTCTGTTTCTCGCCCTCTGTTTCTCGCCCTCTGTTTCAGCCCCTCTGTTTCAGCCCCTCAGTTTCAGCCCCTCTGTTTCTCCCCCTCTGTTTCAGCACCTCTGTTTCTCGCCCTCTCTTTCAGCCCCTCTCTTTCTCGCCCACTGTTGCAGACCCTCTGTTTCAGCCCCTCTGTTTCAGTCCCTCTGTTTCAGCCCCTCTGTATCTCGCCCTCTGTTTCAGCCCCTCTGTTTCAGCCCCTCTGTTTCAGCCCCTCTACTTCAGCCGCTCTGTTTCTCGCCATCTGTTTCAGCCCCTCTGTTTCAGCCCCTCTGTTTCTCGCCCTCTGTTTCAGCCCCTCTGTTTCAGCCCCTCTGATTCAGCCCCTCTGTTTCAGCACCTCTGTTTCTCGCCCTTTGTTTCTCGCCCTCTGTTTCAGCCCCTCTGTTTCTCGCCCTCTGTTTCAGCCCCTCTGTTTCTCGCCCTCTGTTTCAGCCCCTCTGTTTCAGTCCCTCTGTTTCAGCCCCTCTGTTTCAGCCCCTCTGTTTCAGCCCCTCTGTTTCACGCCCTCTGTTTCAGCCCCTCTGTTTCAGCCCCTCTGTTTCTCGCCCTCTGTTTCAGCCCCTCTGTTTCAGCCCCTGTGTATCAGCCCCTCTGTTTCAGCCCCTCTGTTTCTCGCCCTCTGTTTCTCGCCCTCTATTTCAGCCCCTCTGTTTCAGCCCCTCTATTTCAGCCCCTCTGTTTCAGCCCCTCTGTTTCTCGCTCTCTGTTTCTCGCCCTCTGTTTCTCGCCCTCTGTTTCAGCCCCTCTGTTTCAGCCCCTCTGTTTCAGCCCCTCTGTTTCAGCCCCTCTGTTTCTCGCCCTCTGTTTCAGCCCCTCTGTTTCAGCCCCTCTCTTTCTCGCCCTCAGTTTCAGCCCCTCTGTTTCAGCCCCTCTGTTTCAGCCACTCTGTTTCAGCACCTCTGTTTCTCGCCCTCTGTTTCTCGCCCTCTGTTTCAGCCCCTCTGTTTCAGCCCCTCTGTTTCAGCCCCTCTGTTTCTCGCCCTCTGTTTCTCGCCCTCTGTTTCTCGCCCTCTGTTTCTCGCTCTCTGTTTCTCGCCCTCTGTTTCTCGCCCTCTGTTTCAGCCCCTCTGTTTCAGCCCCTCTGTTTCAGCCCCTCTGTTTCAGCCCCTCTGTTTATCGCCCTCTGTTTCTCGCCCTCTGTTTCCCGCCCTCTGTTTCTCGCTCTCTGTTTCTCGCCCTCTGTTTCTCGCCCTCTGTTTCAGCCCCTCTGTTTCAGCCCCTCTGTTTCAGCCCCTCTGTTTCTCACCCTCTGTTTCTCGCCCACTGTTTCTCGCCCTCTGTTTCTGCCCCTCTGTTTCAGCCCCTCTGTTTCAGCCCCTCTGTTTCAGCCCCTCTGTTTCTCGCCCTCTGTTTCTCGCCCTCTGTTTCTTGCCATCTGTTTCTCGCTCTCTGTTTCTCGCCCTCTGTTTCTCGCCCTTTTTTCAGCCCCTCTGTTTCAGCCCCTCAGTTCCAGCCGCTCTGTTTCTCGCCCTCTGTTTCAGCCCCTCTGTTTCTCGCCCACTGTTTCTCGCCCTCTGTTTCAGCCCCTCTGTTTCAGCCCCTCTGTTTCAGCCCCTCTGTTTCAGCCCCTCTGTTTCAGCCCCTCTGTTTCTCGCCCTCTGTTTCTCGCCCTCTGTTTCTCGCCCTCTGTTTCTCGCCCTCTGTTTCAGCCCTCTGTTTCAGCCCCTCTGTTTCAGCCCCTCTGGTTGTCGCCCTCTGTTTCTCGCCCTCTGTTTCAGACCCTATGTTTCAGCCCCTCAGTTCCAGCCCCTCTGTTTCTCGCCCTCTGTTTCAGCACCTCTGTTTCTCGCCCTCTGTTTCAGCCCCTCTCTTTCTCGCCCTCTGTTGCAGACCCTCTGTATCAGCCCCTCTGTTTCAGCCCCTCTGTTTCAGCCCCTCTGTTTCTCGCCCTCTGTTTCTCGCCCTCTGTTTCTCGCCCTCCGTTTCTCGCTCTCTGTTTCTCGCCCACTGTTTCTCGCTCTCTGTTTCTCGCCCTCTGTTTCTCGCCCTCTGTTTCAGCCCCTCTGTTTCAGCCCCTCTGTTTCAGCCCCTCTGTTTCTCGCCCTCTGTTTCAGCCCCTCTGTTTCTCGCCCTCTGTTTCTCGCCCACTGTTTCTCGCCCTCTATTTCAGCCCCTCTGTTTCAGCCCCTCTGTTTCAGCCCCTCTGTTTCTCGCCCTCTGATTCTCGCCCACTGTTTCTCGCCCTCTGTTTCAGCCCCTCTGTTTCAGCCCCTCTGTTTCAGCCCCTCTGTTTCAGCCCCTCTGTTTCTCGCCCTCTGTTTCTCGCCCTCTTGTTCTTGCCCTCTGTTTCTCGCTCTCTGTTTCACGCCCTCTGTTTCTCGCCCTCTGTTTCAGCCCCTCTGTTTCAGCCACTCTGTTTCAGCCCCTCTGTTTCTTTCCCTCTGTTTCTGGCGCTCTGTTTCAGCCCCTCTGTTTCAGTCCCTCTGTTTCAGCCCCTCTGTTTCAGCCCCTCTGTTTCAGCCCCTCTGTTTCTCGCCCTCTGTTTCAGCCCCTCTGTTTCAGCCCCTCTGTTTCTCGCCCTCAGTTTCAGCCCCTCTGTTTCAGCCCCTCTGTTTCAGCCACTCTGTTTCAGCCCCTCTGTTTCTCGCCCTCTCTTTCTCGCCCTCTGTTTCAGCCCCTCTGTTTCAGCCCCTCTGTTTCAGCCCCTCTGTTTCTCGCCATCTGTTTCATCCCCTCTGTTTCAGCCCCTCTGTTTCAGCCCCTCTGTTTCTCGCCCTCTGTTTCTAGCCCTCTGTTTCAGCCCCTCTGTTTCAGCCCCTCTGTTTCAGCCCCTCTGTTTCTCGCCCTCTGTTTCTCGCCCTCTGTTTCTCGCCCTCTGTTTCGCGCCCTCTGTTTCTCGCATCTCTGTTTCTCGCCCTCTGTTTCTCGCCCTCTGTTTCAGCCCCTCTGTTTCAGCCACTCAGTATCAGCCCCTCTCTTTCAGCCCCTCTGTTTCTCGCCCTCTGTTTCTCGCCCTCTGTTTCTCGCCCTCTGTTTCTCGCCCTCTGTTTCAGCCCCTCTGTTTCACTCCCTCTGTTTCAGCCCCTCTGTTTCAGCCCCTCTGTTTCAGCACCTCTGTTTCACGCCCACTGTTTCAGCCCCTCTGTTTCAGCCCCTCTGTTTCTCGCCCTCTGTTTCAGCCCCTCTGTTTCAGCCCCTCTGTATCAGCCCCTCTGTTTCAGCCCCTCTGTTTCTCGCCCTCTGTTTCTCGCCCTCTATTTCAGCCCCTCTGTTTCAGCCCCTCTATTTCAGCCCCTCTGTTTCAGCCCCTCTGTTTCTCTCTCTCTGTTTCTCGCCCTCGGTTTCTCGCCCTCTGTTTCAGCCCCTCTGTTTCAGCCCCTCTGTTTCAGCCCCTCTGTTTCTCGCCCTCTGTTTCTCGCCCTCTGTTTCAGCCCCTCTGTTTCAGCCCCTCTGTTAATCGCCCTCAGTTTCAGCCCCTCTGTTTCAGCCCCTCTGTTTCAGCCACTCTGTTTCAGCCCCTCTGTTTCAGCCCCTCTGTTTCAGCCCCTCTGTTTCAGCCCCTCTGTTTCTCGCCCTCTGTTTCTCGCCCTCTGTTTCTCGCCCTCTGTTTCTCGCTCTCTGTTTCTCGCCCTCTGTTTCTCGCCCTCTGTTTCAGCCCCTCTGTTTCGGCCCCTCAGTATCAGCCCCTCTCTTTCAGCCCCTCTGTTTCTCGCCCTCTGTTTCTCGCCCTCTGTTTCTCGCCCTCTGCTTCTCGCCCACTGTTTCAGCCCCTCTGTTTCAGCCCCTCTGTTTCAGCCCATCTGTTTCAGCCACTCTGTTTCAGCCCCTCTGTTTCAGCCCCTCTGTTTCAGCCCCTCTGTTTCTCGCCCTCTGTTTCTCTTTCTCTGTTTCTCGCCCTCTGTTTCAGCCCCTCTGTTTCTCGCCCACTGTTTCAGCCCCTCTGTTTCTCGCCTTCTGTTTCAGCCCCTCTGTTTCAGCCCCTCTGTTTCAGCCCCTCTGTTTCAGCCCCTCTGTTTCAGCCCCTCTGTTTCTCGCCCTCTGTTTCTCGCCCTCTGTTTCAGCCCCTCTGTTTCAGCCCCTCTGTTTCAGCCCCTCTGTTTCAGCCCCTCTGTTTATCGCCCTCTGTTTCTCGCCCACTGTTTCCCGCCCTCTGTTTCTCGCTCTCTGTTTCTCGCCCTCTGTTTCTCGCCCTCTGTTTCAGCCCCTCTGTTTCAGCCCCTCTGTTTCAGCCCCTCTGTTTCTCGCCCTCTGTTTTTCGCCCAATGTTTCTCGCCTTCTGTTTCTGCCCCTCTGTTTCTGCCCCTCTGTTTCAGCCCCTCTGTTTCAGCCCCTCTGTTTCTCGCCCTCTGTTTCTCGCCCTCTGTTTCTTTCCCTCTGTTTCTCGCTCTCTGTTTCTCGCCCTCTGTTTCTCGCCCTCTTTTTCAGCCCCTCTGTTTCAGCCCCTCTGTTTCAGCCCCTCTGTTTCTCGCCCTCTGTTTCTCGCCCTCTGTTTCTCGCCCTCAGTTTCAGCCCCTCTGTTTCAGCCCCTTTGTTTCAGCCCCTCTGTTTCAGCCCCTCTGTTTCTCGCCCACTGTTTCTCGCCCTCTGTTTCAGCCCCTCTGTTTCAGCCCCTCTGTTTCAGCCCCTCTGTTTCAGCCCCTCTGTTTCTCGCCCTCTGTTTCTCCCCCTCTGTTTCTCGCCCTCTGTTTCTCGCCCTCTGTTTCTGCCCCTCTGTTTCAGCCCCTCTGTTTCTCGCCCTCTGTTTCTCGCCCTCTGTTTCAGACCCTATGTTTCAGCCCCTCAGTTCCAGCCCCTCTGTTTCTCGCCCTCTGTTTCAGCACCTCTGTTTCTCGCCCTCTCTTTCAACCCCTCTCTTTCTCGCCCTCTGTTGCAGACCCTCTGTTTCAGCCCCTCTGTTTCAGCCCCTCTGTTTCAGCCCCTCTGTTTCTCGCCCTCTGTTTCAGCCCCTCTGTTTCTCGCCCTCTGTTTCCGCCCCTCTGTTTCTCGCCCTCTGTTGCAGCCCCTCTGTTTCAGCCCCTCTGTTTCAGCCCCTCTGTTTCAGCCCCTCTGTTTCTGACCCTCTGTTCTTCGCCCTCTGTTTCTCGCCCTCTGTTTCAGCCCCTCTGTTTCAGCCGCTCTGTTTCAGCTCCTCTGTTAATCGCCCTCTGTTTGAGCCCCTCTGTTTCAGCCCCTCTGTTTCAGCCCCTCAGTTTAAGCCCCACTGTTTCTCGCCCTCTGTTTCTCGCCCTCGGTTTCAGCCCCTCTGCTTCTCGCCCTCTGTTTCAGCCCCTCTGTTTCTCGCCCTCTGTTTCAGCCCCTCTGTTTCAGCCCCTCTGTTTCAGCCCCTCTGTTTCAGCCCTTCTGTTTCAGCCCCTCTGTTTCAGCCCCTCTGTTTCTCACCCTCTATTTCAGCTCCTCTGTTTCTCGCCCTCTGTTTCAGACCCTCTGTTTCAGCCCCTCAGTATCAGCCCCTCTGTTTCAGCCCCTCTGTTTCTCGCCCTCTGTTTCTCGCCCTCTGTTTCTCGCCCACTGTTTCAGCCCCTCTGTTTCAGCCCCTCTGTTTCAGCCCATCTGTTTCAGCCCCACTGTTTCAGTCGCTCTGTTTCAGCCCCTGTGTTTCAGCCCCTCTGTTTCTCGCCCTCTGTTTCTCGCTCTCTGTTTCTCGCCCTCTGTTTCAGCCCCTCTGTGCTCGCCCACTGTTTCAGCCCCTCTGTTTCTCGCCATCTGTTTCAGCCCCTCTGTTTCAGCCCCTCTGTTTCTCGCCCTCTGTTTCAGCCCCTCTGTTTCAGCCCCTCTGTTTCAGCCCCTCTGTTTCAGCACCTCTGTTTCTCGCCCTTTGTTTCTCGCCCTCTGTTTCAGCCACTCTGTTTCTCGCCCTCTGTTTCAGCCCCTCTGTTTCTCGTCCTCTGTTTCAGCCCCTCTGTTTCAGTCCCTCTGTTTCAGCCCCTCTGTTTCAGCCCCTCTGTTTCAGCCCCTCTGTTTCACGCCCTCTGTTTCAGCCCCTCTATTTCAGCCCCTCTGTTTCTCGCCCTCTGTTTCAGCCCCTCTGTTTCAGCCGCTCTGTATCAGCCCCTCTGTTTCTGCCCCTCTGTTTCTCGCCCTCTGTTTCTCGCCCTCTGTTTCAGCCCCTCTGTTTCAGACCCTCTGTTTCAGCCTCTCTGTTTCAGCCCCTCTGTTTCAGCCCCTCTGTTTCTCGCCCTCTGTTTCTCGCCCTCTGTTTCTCGCTCTCTGTTTCTCGCCCTCTGTTTCTCGCCCACTGTTTCAGCCCCTCTGTTTCAGCCCATCTGTTTCAGCCCCTCTGTTTCAGCCCCTCTGTTTCTCGCCCGCTGTTTCAGCCCCTCTGTTTCTCGCCCTCTCTTTCAGCCCCTCTGTTTCAGCCCCTCTGTATCAGCCCCTCTGTTTCAGCCCCTCTGTTTCTCGCCCTCTGTTTCTCGCCCTCTGTTTCAGCCCCTCTGTTTCAGCCCCTCTGTTTCAGCCCCTCTGTTTCAGCCCCTCTGTTTCTCGCCCTCTGTTTCTCGCCCTCTGTTTCTCGCTCTCTGTTTCTCGCCCTCTGTTTCTCGCCCTCTGTTTCAGCCCCTCTGTTTCAGACCCTCTGTTTCTCGCCCTCTGTTTCTCGCCCTCTGTTTCTCGCCCTCTGTTTCTCGCTCTCTGTTTCTCGCCCTCTGTTTCTCGCCCACTGTTTCAGCCCCTCTGTTTCAGCCCATCTGTTTCAGCCCCTCTGTTTCAGCCCCTCTGTTTCTCGCCCGCTGTTTCAGCCCCTCTGTTTCTCGCCCTCTCTTTCAGCCCCTCTGTTTCAGCCCCTCTGTATCAGCCCCTCTGTTTCAGCCCCTCTGTTTCTCGCCCTCTGTTTCTCGCCCTCTGTTTCAGCCCCTCTGTTTCAGCCCCTCTGTTTCAGCCCCTCTGTTTCAGCCCCTCTGTTTCTCGCCCTCTGTTTCTCGCCCTCTGTTTCTCGCTCTCTGTTTCTCGCCCTCTGTTTCTCGCCCTCTGTTTCAGCCCCTCTGTTTCAGCCCCTCTGTTTCAGCCCCGCTGTTTCTCGCCCTCTGTTTCTCGCCCTCTTTTTCTCGCCCTCTGTTTCAGCCCCTCTGTTTCAGCCCCTCTGTTTCTCGCCCTCTGTTTCTCGCCCTCTGTTTCTCGCCCTCTGTTTCTCGCCCTCTGTTACAGCCCCTCTGTTTAAGCCCCTCTGTTTCTCGCCCTCTGTTTCTCGCCCTCTGTTTCAGCCCCTCTGTTTCAGCCCCTCAGTTTCAGCCCCTCTGTTTCTCTCCCTCTGTTTCAGCACCTCTGTTTCTCGCCCTCTCTTTCAGCCCCTCTCTTTCTCGCCCACTGTTGCAGACCCTCTGTTTCAGCCCCTCTGTTTCAGCCCCTCTGTTTCAGCCCCTCTGTATCTCGCCCTCTGTTTCAGCCCCTCTGTTTCAGCCCCTCTGTTTCAGCCCCTCTATTACACCCCCTCTGTTTCTCGCCATCTGTTTCAGCCCCTCTGTTTCAGCCCCTCTGTTTCTCGCCCTCTGTTTCAGCCCCTCTGTTTCAGCCCCTCTGATTCAGCCCCTCTGTTTCAGCACCTCTGTTTCTCGCCCTTTGTTTCTCGCCCTCTGTTTCAGCCCCTCTGTTTCTCGCCCTCAGTTTCAGCCCCTCTGTTTCTCGCCCTCTGTTTCAGCCCCTCTGTTTCAGTCCCTCTGTTTCAGCCCCTCTGTTTCAGCCCCTCTGTTTCAGCCCCTCTGTTTCACGCCCTCTGTTTCAGCCCCTCTGTTTCAGCCCCTCTGTTTCTCGCCCTCTGTTTCAGCCCCTCTGTTTCAGCCCCTCTGTATCAGCCCCTCTGTTTCAGCCCCTCTGTTTCTCGCCCTCTGTTTCTCGCCCTCTATTTCAGCCCCTCTGTTTCAGCCCCTCTATTTCAGCCCCTCTGTTTCAGCCCCTCTGTTTCTCGCTCTCTGTTTCTCGCCCTCTGTTTCTCGCCCACTGTTTCAGCCCCTCTGTTTCAGCCCCTCTGTTTCAGCCCCTCTGTTTCAGCCCCTCTGTTTCAGCCCCTCTGTTTCTCGCCCTCTGTTTCAGCCCCTCTGTTTCAGCCCCTCTGTTTCTCGCCCTCAGTTTCAGCCCCTCTGTTTCAGCCCCTCTGTTTCAGCCACTCTGTTTCAGCCCCTCTGTTTCTCGCCCTCTGTTTCTCGCCCTCTGTTTCAGCCCCTCTGTTTCAGCCCCTCTGTTTCAGCCCCTCTGTTTCTCGCCCTCTGTTTATCGCCCTCTGTTTCTCGCCCTCTGTTTCTCGCTCTCTGTTTCTCGCCCTCTGTTTCTCGCCCTCTGTTTCAGCCCCTCTGTTTCAGATCCCTCTGTTTCAGCCCCTCTGTTTCAGCCCCTCTGTTTCAGCCCCTCTGTTTATCGCCCTCTGTTTCTCGCCCTCTGTTTCCCGCCCTCTGTTTCTCGCTCTCTGTTTCTCGCCCTCTGTTTCTCGCCCTCTGTTTCAGCCCCTCTGTTTCAGCCCCTCTGTTTCAGCCCCTCTGTTTCTCACCCTCTGTTTCTCGCCCACTGTTTCTCGGCCTCTGTTTCTGCCCCTCTGTTTCAGCCCCTCTGTTTCAGCCCCTCTGTTTCAGCCCCTCTGTTTCTCGCCCTCTGTTTCTCGCCCTCTGTTTCTTGCCCTCTGTTTCTCGCTCTCTGTTTCTCGCCCTCTGTTTCTCGCCCTCTTTTTCAGCCCCTCTGTTTCAGCCCCTCTGTTTCTCGCCCTCTGTTTCTCGCCCTCTGTTTCTCGCCCTCAGTTTCAGCCCCTCTGTTTCAGCCCCTTTGTTTCAGCCCCTCTGTTTCAGCGCCTCTGTTTCTCGCCCACTGTTTCTCGCCCTCTGTTTCAGCCCCTCTGTTTCAGCCCCTCTGTTTCAGCCCCTCTGTTTCAGCCCCTCTGTTTCAGCCCCTCTGTTTCTCGCCCTCTGTTTCTCGCCCTCTGTTTCTCGCCTTCTGTTTCTCGCCCTCTGTTTCAGCCCTCTGTTTCAGCCCCTCTGTTTCTGCCCCTCTGTTTCTCGCCCTCTGTTTCTCGCCCTCTGTTTCAGACCCTATGTTTCAGCCCCTCAGTTCCAGCCCCTCTGTTTCTCGCCCTCTGTTTCAGCACCTCTGTTTCTCGCCCTCTCTTTCAGCCCCTCTCTTTCTCGCCCTCTGTTGCAGACCCTCTGTTTCAGCCCCTCTGTTTCAGCCCCTCTGTTTCAGCCCCTCTGTTTCTCGCCCTCTGTTTCTCGCCCTCTGTTTCTCGCCCTCTGTTTCTCGCTCTCTCTTTCTCGCCCTCTGTTTCTCGCTCTCTGTTTCTCGCCCTCTGTTTCTCGCCCTCTGTTCAAGCCCCTCTGTTTCTCGCCCTCTGTTTCAGCCCCTCTGTTTCTCGCCCTCTGTTTCAGCCCCTCTGTTTCTCGCCCTCTGTTTCTCGCCCACTGTTTCTCGCCCTCTATTTCAGCCCCTCTGTTTCAGCCCCTCTGTTTCAGCCCCTCTGTTTCTCGCCCTCTGTTTCTCGCCCACTGTTTCTCGCCCTCTGTTTCAGCCCCTCTGTTTCAGCCCCTCTGTTTCAGCCCCTCTGTTTCAGCCCCTCTGTTTCTCGCCCTCTGTTTCTCGCCCTCTTGTTCTTGCCCTCTGTTTCTCGCTCTCTGTTTCTCGCCCTCTGATCTCGCCCTCTGTTTCAGCCCCTCTGTTTCAGCCCCTCTGTTTCAGCCCCTCTGTTTCTCGCCCTCTGTTTCTTTCCCTCTGTTTCTCGCCCTCTGGTCCAGCCCCTCTGTTTCAGTCCCTCTGTTTCAGCCCCTCTGTTTCAGCCCCTCTGTTTCAGCCCCTCTGTTTCTCGCCCTCTGTTTCAGCCCCTCTGTTTCAGCCCCTCTGTTTCTCGCCCTCAGTTTCAGCCCCTCTGTTTCAGCCCCTCTGTTTCAGCCACTCTGTTTCAGCCCCTCTGTTTCTCGCCCTCTGTTTCTCGCCCTCTGTTTCAGCCCCTCTGTTTCAGCCCCTCTGTTTCAGCCCCGCTGTTTCTCGCCCTCTGTTTCAGCCCCTCTGTTTCAGCCCCTCTGTTTCAGCCCCTCTGTTTCATCCGCTCTGTTTCAGCCCCTCTGTTTCAGCCCCTCTGTTTCTCGCCCTCTGTTTCTCGCCCTCTGTTTCTCGCCCTCTGTTTCTCGCTCTCTGTTTGTCGCCCTCTGTTTCTCGCCCTCTGTTTCAGCCCCTCTGTTTCAGCCCCTCTGTTTCAGCCCCTCTGTTTCTCGCGCTCTGTTTCTCGCCCACTGTTTCTCGCCTTCTGTTTCAGCCCCTCTGTTTCAGCCCCTCTGTTTCAGCCCCTCTGTTTCAGCCCCTCTATTTCAGCCCCTCTGTTTCTCGCCCTCTGTTTCATCCCCTCTGTTTCAGACCCTCTGTTTCAGCTCCTCTGTTTCAGCCCCTCTGTTTCAGCCCCTCTGTTTCTCGCCCTCTGTTTCTCGCCCTCGGTTTCAGCCCCTCTGTTTATCGCCCTCAGTTTCAGCCCCTCTGTTTCTCGCCCTCTGTTTCAGCACCTCTGTTTCAGCCCCTCTGTTTCAGCCCCTCTTTTAAAGCCCTTCTGTTTAAGCCCCTATGTTTCAGCCCCTCTGTTTCTCGCCCTCTGTTTCAGCCCCTCTGTTTCTCGCCCTCTGTTTCTGCCCCTCTGTTTCAGCCCCTCAGTATCAGCCCCTCACTTTCAGCCCCTCAGTTTCTCGCCCTCTGTTACTCGACCTCTGTTTCTCGCCCTCTGTTTCTCGCCCACTGTTTCAGTCCCTCTGTTTCAGCCCCTCTGTTTCAGCCCATCTGTTTCAGTCCCTCTGTTTCAGCCCCTCTGTTTCAGCCCCTCTGTTTCAGCCCCTCTGTTTCTCGCCCTCTGTTTCAGCCCTCTGTTTCTCGCCCTCTGTTTCAGCCCCTCTGTTTCCCTCCCACTGTTTCAGCCCCTCTGTTTCTCGCCATCTGTTTCAGCCCCTCTGTTTCAGCCCCTCTGTTTCTCGCCCTCTTTTTCAGCCCCTCTGTTTCAGCCCCTCTGTTTCAGCCCCTCTGTTTCAGCCCCTCTGTTTCTCGCCTTCTGTTTCTCGCCCTCTGTTTCAGCCCCTCTGTTTCAGCCCCTCTGTTTCAGCCCCTCTGTTTCTCGCCCTCTGTTTCTCGCCCTCTGTTTCTCGCCCTCTGTTTCTCGATCTCTGTTTCTCGCCCCCTGTTTCTCGCTCTCTGTTTCAGCCCCTCTGTTTCAGACCCTCTGTTTCAGCCCCTCTGTTTCAGCCCCTCTGTTTCAGCCCCTCTGTTTCTCGCCCTCTGTTTCTCGCCCTCTGTTTCTCGCCCTCTGTTTCTCGCTCTCTGTTTCTCGCCCTCTGTTTCTCGCCCTCTGTTTCAGCCCCTCTGTTTATCGCCCTCTGTTTCAGCTCCTCTGTTTCTCGCCCTCTGTTTGAGCCCCTCTGTTTCAGCCCCTCTGTTTCAGCCCCTCTGTTTCAGCCCCTCTGTTTCAGCCCCTTTGTTTCTCGCCCACTGTTTCTCGCCCTCGGTTTCAGCCCCTCTGTTTCTCGCCCTCTGTTACAGCCCCTCTGTTTCTCGCCCTCTGTTTCAGCCCCTCTGTTTCAGCCCCTCTGTTTCAGCCCCTCTGTTTCAGCCCTTCTGTTTCAGCCCCTCTGTTTCAGCCCCTCTGTTTCTCACCCTCTGTTTCAGCCCCTCTGTTTCTCGCCCTCTGTTTCAGACCCTCTGTTTCAGCTCCTCAGTATCAGCCCCTCTGTTTCAGCCCCTCTGTTTCTCGCCCTCTGTTTCTCGCCCTCTGTTTCTCGCCCACGGTTTCAGCCCCTCTGTTTCAGCCCCTCTGTTTCAGCCCATCTGTTTCAGCCCCACTGTTTCAGCCCCTCTGTTTCAGCCCCTGTGTTTCAGCCCCTCTGTTTCTCGCCCTCTGTTTCTCGCTCTCAGTTTCTCGCCCTCTGTTTCAGCCCATCTGTTGCTCGCCCACTGTTTCAGCCCCTCTGTTTCTCGCCATCTGTTTCAGCCCCTCTGATTCAGCCCCTCTGTTTCTCGCCCTCTGTTTCAGCCCCTCTGTTTCAGCCCCTCTGTTTCAGCCCCTCTGTTTCAGCACCTCTGTTTCTCGCCCTTTGTTTCTCGCCCTCTGTTTCAGCCCCTCTGTTTCTCGCCCTCTGTTTCAGCCCCTCTGTTTCTCGTCCTCTGTTTCAGCCCCTCTGTTTCAGTCCCTCTGTTTCAGCCAATCTGTTTCAGCCCCTCTGTTTCAGCCCCTCTGTTTAACGCCCTCTGTTTCAGCCCCTCTGTTTCAGCCCCTCTGTTTCCCGCCCTCTGTTTCAGCCCCTCTGTTTCAGCCCCTCTGTATCAGCCCCTCTGTTTCTGCCCCTCTGTTTCTCGCCCTCTGTTTCAGCCCCTCTGTTTGAGACCCTCTGTTTCAGCCCCTCTGTTTCAGCCCCTCTGTTTCAGCCCCTCTGTTTCTCGCCCTCTGTTTCTCGCCCTCTGTTTCTCGCTCTCTGTTTCTCGCCCTCTGTTTCTCGCCCTCTGTTTCAGCCCCTCTGTTTCAGCCCCTCTATTTCAGCCCCTCTGTTTCAGCCCCTCTGTTTCTCGCTCTCTGTTTCTCGCCCTCTGTTTCTCGCCCTCTGTTTCAGCCCCTCTGTTTCAGCCCCTCTGTTTCAGCCCCTCTGTTTCAGCCCCTCTGTTTCTCGCCCTCTGTTTCTTTCCCTCTGTTTCTCGCCCTCTGTTTCAGCCCCTCTGTTTCAGTCCCTCTGTTTCAGCCCCTCTGTTTCAGCCCCTCTGTTTCAGCCCCTCTGTTTCTCGCCCTCTGTTTCAGCCCATCTGTTTCAGCCCCTCTGTTTCTCGCCCTCAGTTTCAGCCCCTCTGTTTCAGCCCCTCTGTTTCAGCCACTCTGTTTCAGCCCCTCTGTTTCTCGCCCTCTGTTTCAGCCCCTCTGTTTCTCGCCCTCTGTTTCTCGCCCTCTGTTTCTCGCCCTCTGTTTCTCGCTCTCTGTTTCTCGCTCTATGTTTCTCGCCCTCTGTTTCAGCCCCTCTGTTTCAGCCCCTCTGTTTCAGCCCAACTGTTTCAGCCCCTCTGTTTCAGCCCCTCTGTTTATCGCCCTCTGTTTCTCGCCCTCTGTTTCTCGCCCTCTGTTTCTCGCTCTCTGTTTCTCGCCCTCTGTTTCTCGCTCTCTGTTTCTCGCCCTTTGTTTCTCGCCCTCTGTTTCAGCCCCTCTGTTTCTCGCCCTCTGTTTCAGCCCCTCTGTTTCACTCCCTCTGTTTCAGCCCCTCTGTTTCAGCCCCTCTGTTTCAGCACCTCTGTTTCACGCCCTCTGTTTCAGCCCCTCTGTTTCAGCCCCTCTGTTTCTCGCCCTCTGTTTCAGCCCCTCTGTTTCAGCCCCTCTGTATCAGCCCCTCTGTTTCAGCCCCTCTGTTTCTCGCCCTCTGTTTCTCGCCCTCTATTTCAGCCCCTCTGTTTCAGCCCCTCTATTTCAGCCCCTCTGTTTCAGCCCCTCTGTTTCTCTCTCTCTGTTTCTCGCCCTCTGTTTCTCGCCCTCTGTTTCAGCCCCTCTGTTTCAGCCCCTCTGTTTCAGCCCCTCTGTTTCTCGCCCTCTGTTTCTTTCCCTCTGTTTCTCGCCCTCTGTTTCAGCCCCTCTGTTTCAGTCCCTCTGTTTCAGCCCCTCTGTTTCAGCCCCTCTTTTTCAGCCCCTCTGTTTCTCGCCCTCTGTTTCAGCCCCTCTGTTTCAGCCCCTCTGTTAATCGCCCTCAGTTTCAGCCCCTCTGTTTCAGCCCCTCTGTTTCAGCCACTCTGTTTCAGCCCCTCTGTATCTCGCCCTCTGTTTCTCGCCCTCTGTTTCAGCCCCTCTGTTTCAGCCCCTCTGTTTCAGCCCCTCTGTTTCTCGCCCTCTGTTTCTCGCCCTCTGTTTCTCGCCCTCTGTTTCTCGCTCTCTGTTTCTCGCCCTCTGTTTCTCGCCCTCTGTTTCAGCCCCTCTGTTTCGGCCCCTCAGTATCAGCCCCTCTCTTTCAGCCCCTCTGTTTCTCGCCCTCTGTTTCTCGCCCTCTGTTTCTCGCCCTCTGTTTCTCGCCCACTGTTTCAGCCCCTCTGTTTCAGCCCCTCTGTTTCAGCCCATCTGTTTCAGCCCCTCTGTTTCAGCCCCTCTGTTTCAGCCCCTCTGTTTCAGCCCCTCTGTTTCTCGCCCTCTGTTTCTCTTTCTCTGTTTCTCGCCCTCTGTTTCAGCCCCTCTGTTTCTCGCCCACTGTTTCAGCCCCTCTGTTTCTCGCCTTCTGTTTCAGCCCCTCTGTTTCAGCCCCTCTGTTTCAGCCCCTCTGTTTCAGCCCCTCTGTTTCAGCCCCTCTGTTTCTCGCCCTCTGTTTCTCACCCTCTGTTTCAGCCCCTCTGTTTCAGCCCCTCTGTTTCAGCCCCTCTGTTTCAGCCCCTCTGTTTATCGCCCTCTGTTTCTCGCCCAGTGTTTCCCGCCCTCTGTTTCTCGCTCTCTGTTTCTCGCCCTCTGTTTCTCGCCCTCTGTTTCAGCCCCTCTGTTTCAGCCCCTCTGTTTCAGCCCCACTGTTTCTCGCCCTCTGTTTTTCGCCCACTGTTTCTCGCCCTCTGTTTCTGCCCCTCTGTTTCTGCCCCTCTGTTTCAGCCCCTCTGTTTCAGCCCCTCTGTTTCTCGCCCTCTGTTTCTCGCCCTCTGTTTCTTGCCCTCTGTTTCTCGCTCTCTGTTTCTCGCCCTCTGTTTCTCGCCCTCTTTTTCAGCCCCTCTGTTTCAGCCCCTCTGTTTCAGCCCCTCTGTTTCTCGCCCTCTGTTTCTCGCCCTCTGTTTCTCGCCCTCAGTTTCAGCCCCTCTGTTTCAGCCCCTTTGTTTCAGCCCCTCTGTTTCAGCCCCTCTGTTTCTCGCCCACTGTTTCTCGCCCTCTGTTTCAGCCCCTCTGTTTCAGCCCCTCTGTTTCAGCCCCTCTGTTTCAGCCCCTCTGTTTCTCGCCCTCTGTTTCTCGCCCTCTGTTTCTCGCCCTCTGTTTCTCGCCCTCTGTTTCTGCCCCTCTGTTTCAGCCCCTCTGTTTCTCGCCCTCTGTTTCTCGCCCTCTGTTTCAGACCCTATGTTTCAGCCCCTCAGTTCCAGCCCCTCTGTTTCTCGCCCTCTGTTTCAGCACCTCTGTTTCTCGCCCTCTCTTTAAGCCCCTCTCTTTCTCGCCCTCTGTTGCAGACCCTCTGTTTCACCCCATCTGTTTCAGCCCCTCTGTTTCAGCCCCTCTGTTTCTCGCCCTCTGTTTCAGCCCCTCTGTTTCTCGCCCTCTGTTTCCGCCCCTCTGTTTCTCGCCCTCTGTTGCAGCCCCTCTGTTTCAGCCCCTCTGTTTCAGCCCCTCTGTTTCAGCCCCTCTGTTTCAGACCCTCTGTTCTTCGCCCTCTGTTTCTCGCCCTCTGTTTCAGCCCCTCTGTTTCAGCCGCTCTGTTTCAGCTCCTCTGTTTCTCGCCCTCTGTTTGAGCCCCTCTGTTTCAGCCCCTCTGTTTCAGCCCCTCTGTTTCAGCCCCTCAGTTTAAGCCCCTCTGTTTCTCGCCCTCGGTTTCAGCCCCTCTGCTTCTCGCCCTCTGTTTCAGCCCCTCTGTTTCTCGCCCTCTGTTTCAGCCCCTCTGTTTCAGCCCCTCTGTTTCAGCCCCTCTGTTTCAGCCCTTCTGTTTCAGCCCCTCTGTTTCAGCCCCTCTGTTTCTCACCCTCTATTTCAGCTCCTCTGTTTCTCACCCTCTGTTTCAGACCCTCTGTTTCAGCCCCTCAGTATCAGCCCCTCTGTTTCAGCCCCTCTGTTTCTCGCCCTCTGTTTCTCGCCCTCTGTTTCTCGCCCACTGTTTCAGCCCCTCTGTTTCAGCCCCTCTGTTTCAGCCCATCTGTTTCAGCCCCACTGTTTCAGTCGCTCTGTTTCAGCCCCTGTGTTTCTCGCCCTCTGTTTCTCGCCCTCTGTTTCTCGCCCTCTGTTTCTCGCTCTCTGTTTCTCGCCCTCTGTTTCAGACCCTCTGTGCTCGCCCACTGTTTCAGCCCCTCTGTTTCTCGCCATCTGTTTCAGCCCATCTGTTTCAGCCCCTCTGTTTCTCGCCCTCTGTTTCAGCCCCTCTGTTTCAGCCCCTCTGTTTCAGCCCCTCTGTTTCAGCACCTCTGTTTCTCGCCCTTTGTTTCTCGCCCTCTGTTTCAGCCACTCTGTTTCTCGCCCTCTGTTTCAGCCCCTCTGTTTCTCGTCCTCTGTTTCAGCCCCTCTGTTTCAGTCCCTCTGTTTCAGCCCCTCTGTTTCAGCCCCTCTGTTTCAGCCCCTCTGTTTCACGCCCTCTGTTTCAGCCCCTCTATTTCAGCCCCTCTGTTTCTCGCCCTCTGTTTCAGCCCCTCTGTTTCAGCCGCTCTGTATCAGCCCCTCTGTTTCTGCCCCTCTGTTTCTCGCCCTCTGTTTCTCGCCCTCTGTTTCAGCCCCTCTGTTTCAGACCCTCTGTTTCAGCCCCTCTGTTTCAGCCCCTCTGTTTCAGCCCCTCTGTTTCTCGCCCTCTGTTTCTCGCCCTCTGTTTCTCGCTCTCTGTTTCTCGCCCTCTGTTTCTCGCCCACTGTTTCAGCCCCTCTGTTTCAGCCCATCTGTTTCAGCCCCTCTGTTTCAGCCCCTCTGTTTCTCGCCCGCTGTTTCAGCCCCTCTGTTTCTCGCCCTCTCTTTCAGCCCCTCTGTTTCTGCCCCTCTGTATCAGCCCCTCTGTTTCAGCCCCTCTGTTTCTCGCCCTCTGTTTCTCGCCCTCTGTTTCAGCCCCTCTGTTTCAGCCCCTCTGTTTCAGCCCCTCTGTTTCAGCCCCTCTGTTTCTCGCCCTCTGTTTCTCGCCCTCTGTTTCTCGCTCTCTGTTTCTCGCCCTCTGTTTCTCGCCCTCTGTTTCAGCCCCTCTGTTTCAGACCCTCTGTTTCAGCCCCTCTGTTTCAGCCCCTCTGTTTCAGCCCCTCTGTTTCTCGCCCTCTGTTTCTCGCCCTCTGTTTCTCGCTCTCTGTTTCTGGCCCTCTGTTTCTCGCCCACTGTTTCAGCCCCTCTGTTTCAGCCCATCTGTTTCAGCCCCTCTGTTTCAGCCCCTCTGTTTCTCGCCCGCTGTTTCAGCCCCTCTGTTTCTCGCCCTCTCTTTCAGCCCCTCTGTTTCAGCCCCTCTGTATCAGCCCCTCTGTTTCAGCCCCTCTGTTTCTCGCCCTCTGTTTCTCGCCCTCTGTTTCAGCCCCTCTGTTTCAGCCCCTCTGTTTCAGCCCCTCTGTTTCAGCCCCTCTGTTTCTCGCCCTCTGTTTCTCGCCCTCTGTTTCTCGTTCTCTGTTTCTCGCCCTCTGTTTCTCGCCCTCTGTTTCAGCCCCTCTGTTTCGGCCCCTCTGTTTCAGCCCCGCTGTTTCTCGCCCTCTGTTTCTCGCCCTCTTTTTCTCGCCCTCTGTTTCAGCCCCTCTGTTTCAGCCCCTCTGTTTCTCGCCCTCTGTTTCTCGCCCTCTGTTTCTCGCCCTCTGTTTCTCGCCCTAAGTTACAGCCCCTCTGTTTAAGCCCCTCTGTTTCTCGCCCTCTGTTTCTCGCCCTCTGTTTCAGCCCCTCTGTTTCAGCCCCTCAGTTTCAGCCCCTCTGTTTCTCTCCCTCTGTTTCAGCACCTCTGTTTCTCGCCCTCTCTTTCAGCCCCTCTCTTTCTCGCCCACTGTTGCAGACCCTCTGTTTAAGCCCCTCTGTTTCAGCCCCTCTGTATCTCGCCCTCTGTTTCAGCCCCTCTGTTTCAGCCCCTCTGTTTCAGCCCCTCTATTTCAGCCCCTCTGTTTCTCGCCATCTGTTTCAGCCCATCTGTTTCAGCCCCTCTGTTTCTCGCCCTCTGTTTCAGCCCCTCTGTTTCAGCCCCTCTGATTCAGCCCCTCTGTTTCAGCACCTCTGTTTCTCGCTCTTTGTTTCTCGCCCTCTGTTTCAGCCCCTCTGTTTCTCGCCCTCAGTTTCAGCCCCTCTGTTTCTCGCCCTCTGTTTCAGCCCCTCTGTTTCAGTCCCTCTGTTTCAGCCCCTCTGTTTCAGCCCCTCTGTTTCAGCCCCTCTGTTTCACGCCCTCTGTTTCAGCCCCTCTGTTTCAGCCCCTCTGTTTCTCGCCCTCTGTTTCAGCCCCTCTGTTTCAGCCCCTCTGTATCAGCCCCTCTGTTTCAGCCCCTCTGTTTCTCGCCCTCTGTTTCTCGCCCTCTATTTCAGCCCCTCTGTTTCAGCCCCTCTATTTCAGCCCCTCTGTTTCAGCCCCTCTGTTTCTCGCTCTCTGTTTCTCGCCCTCTGTTTCTCGCCCACTGTTTCAGCCCCTCTGTTTCAGCCCCTCTGTTTCAGCCCCTCTGTTTCAGCCCCTCTGTTTCAGCCCCTCTGTTTCTCGCCCTCTGTTTCAGCCCCTCTGTTTCAGCCCCTCTGTTTCTCGCCCTCAGTTTCAGCCCCTCTGTTTCAGCCCCTCTGTTTCAGCCACTCTGTTTCAGCCCCTCTGTTTCTCGCCCTCTGTTTCTCGCCCTCTGTTTCAGCCCCTCTGTTTCAGCCCCTCTGTTTCAGCCCCTCTGTTTCTCGCCCTCTGTTTCTCGCCCTCTGTTTCTCGCCCTCTGTTTCTCGCTCTCTGTTTCTCGCCCTCTGTTTCTCGCCCTCTGTTTCAGCCCCTCTGTTTCAGCCCCTCTGTTTCAGCCCCTCTGTTTCAGCCCCTCTGTTTCAGCCCCTCTGTTTATCGCCCTCTGTTTCTCGCCCTCTGTTTCCCGCCCTCTGTTTCTCGCTCTCTGTTTCTCGCCCTCTGTTTCTCGCCCTCTGTTTCAGCCCCTCTGTTTCAGCCCCTCTGTTTCTCACCCTCTGTTTCTCGCCCACTGTTTCTCGGCCTCTGTTTCTGCCCCTCTGTTTCAGCCCCTCTGTTTCAACCCCTCTGTTTCAGCCCCTCTGTTTCTCGCCCTCTGTTTCTCGCCCTCTGTTTCTTGCCCTCTGTTTCTCGCTCTCTGTTTCTCGCCCTCTGTTTCTCGCCCTCTTTTTCAGCCCCTCTGTTTCAGCCCCTCTGTTTCAGCCCCTCTGTTTCTCGCCCTCTGTTTCTCGCCCTCTGTTTCTCGCCCTCAGTTTCAGCCCCTCTGTTTCAGCCCCTTTGTTTCAGCCCCTCTGTTTCAGCCCCTCTGTTTCTCGCCCACTGTTTCTCGCCCTCTGTTTCAGCCCCTCTGTTTCAGCCCCTCTGTTTCAGCCCCTCTGTTTCAGCCCCTCTGTTTCAGCCCCTCTGTTTCTCGCCCTCTGTTTCTCGCCCTCTGTTTCTCGCCCTCTGTTTCTCGCCCTCTGTTTCAGCCCTCTGTTTCAGCCCCTCTGTTTCTGCCCCTCTGTTTCTCGCCCTCTGTTTCTCGCCCTCTGTTTCAGACCCTATGTTTCAGCCCCTCAGTTCCAGCCCCTCTGTTTCTCGCCCTCTGTTTCAGCACCTCTGTTTCTCGCCCTCTCTTTCAGCCCCTCTCTTTCTCGCCCTCTGTTGCAGACGCTCTGTTTCAGCCCCTCTGTTTCAGCCCCTCTGTTTCAGCCCCTCTGTTTCTCGCCCTCTGTTTCAGCCCCTCTGTTTCAGCCCCTCTGTTTCAGCCCCTCTATTTCAGCCCCTCTGTTTCAGCCCCTCTGTTTCTCGCTCTCTGTTTCTCGCCCTCTGTTTCTCGCCCACTGTTTCAGCCCCTCTGTTTCAGCACCTCTGTTTCAGCCCCTCTGTTTCAGCCCCTCTGTTTCAGCCCCTCTGTTTCTCGCCCTCTGTTTCAGCCCCTCTGTTTCAGCCCCTCTGTTTCTCGCCCTCAGTTTCAGCCCCTCTGTTTCAGCCCCTCTGTTTCAGCCACTCTGTTTCAGCCCCTCTGTTTCTCGCCCTCTGTTTCTCGCCCTCTGTTTCAGCCCCTCTGTTTCAGCCCCTCTGTTTCAGCCCCTCTGTTTCTCGCCCTCTGTTTCTCGCCCTCTGTTTCTCGCCCTCTGTTTCTCGCTCTCTGTTTCTCGCCCTCTGTTTCTCGCCCTCTGTTTCAGCCCCTCTGTTTCAGCCCCTCTGTTTCAGCCCCTCTGTTTCAGCCCCTCTGTTTCAGCCCCTCTGTTTATCGCCCTCTGTTTCTCGCCCTCTGTTTCCCGCCCTCTGTTTCTCGCTCTCTGTTTCTCGCCCTCTGTTTCTCGCCCTCTGTTTCAGCCCCTCTGTTTCAGCCCCTCTGTTTCAGCCCCTCTGTTTCTCACCCTCTGTTTCTCGCCCACTGTTTCTCGGCCTCTGTTTCTGCCCCTCTGTTTCAGCCCCTCTGTTTCAGCCCCTCTGTTTCAGCCCCTCTGTTTCTCGCCCTCTGTTTCTCGCCCTCTGTTTCTTGCCCTCTGTTTCTCGCTCTCTGTTTCTCGCCCTCTGTTTCTCGCCCTCTTTTTCGGCCCCTCTGTTTCAGCCCCTCTGTTTCAGCCCCTCTGTTTCTCGCCCTCTGTTTCTCGCCCTCTGTTTCTCGCCCTCAGTTTCAGCCCCTCTGTTTCAGCCCCTTTGTTTCAGCCCCTCTGTTTCAGCCCCTCTGTTTCACGCCCACTGTTTCTCGCCCTCTGTTTCAGCCCCTCTGTTTCAGCCCCTCTGTTTCAGCCCCTCTGTTTCAGCCCCTCTGTTTCAGCCCCTCTGTTTCTCGCCCTCTGTTTCTCGCCCTCTGTTTCAGCCCTCTGTTTCAGCCCCTCTGTTTCTGCCCCTCTGTTTCTCGCCCTCTGTTTCTCGCCCTCTGTTTCAGACCCTATGTTTCAGCCCCTCAGTTCCAGCCCCTCTGTTTCTCGCCCTCTGTTTCAGCACCTCTGTTTCTCGCCCTCTCTTTCAGCCCCTCTCTTTCTCGCCCTCTGTTGCAGACCCTCTGTTTCAGCCCCTCTATTTCAGCCCCTCTGTTTCAGCCCCTCTGTTTCTCGCCCTCTGTTTCTCGCCCTCTGTTTCTCGCCCTCTGTTTCTCGCTCTCTCTTTCTCGCCCTCTGTTTCTCGCTCTCTGTTTCTCGCCCTCTGTTTCTCGCCCTCTGTTTCAGCCCCTCTGTTTCTCGCCCTCTGTTTCAGCCCCTCTGTTTCTCGCCCTCTGTTTCAGCCCCTCTGTTTCTCGCCCTCTGTTTCTCGCCCACTGTTTCTCGCCCTCTATTTCAGCCCCTCTGTTTCAGCCCCTCTGTTTCAGCCCCTCTGTTTCTCGCCCTCTGTTTCTCGCCCACTGTTTCTCGCCCTCTGTTTCAGCCCCTCTGTTTCAGCCCCTCTGTTTCAGCCCCTCTGTTTCAGCTCCTCTGTTTCTCGCCCTCTGTTTCTCGCCCTCTTGTTCTTGCCCTCTGTTTCTCGCTCTCTGTTTCTCGCCCTCTGATCTCGCCCTCTGTTTCAGCCCCTCTGTTTCAGCCCCTCTGTTTCAGCCCCTCTGTTTCTCGCCCTCTGTTTCTTTCCCTCTGTTTCTCGCCCTCTGGTCCAGCCCCTCTGTTTCAGTCCCTCTGTTTCAGCCCCTCTGTTTCAGCCCCTCTGTTTCAGCCCCTCTGTTTCTCGCCCTCTGTTTCAGCCCCTCTGTTTCAGCCCCTCTGTTTCTCGCCCTCAGTTTCAGCCCCTCTGTTTCAGCCCCTCTGTTTCAGCCACTCTGTTTCAGCCCCTCTGTTTCTCGCCCTCTGTTTCTCGCCCTCTGTTTCAGCCCCTCTGTTTCAGCCCCTCTGTTTCAGCCCCTCTGTTTCTCGCCCTCTGTTTCAGCCCCTCTGTTTCAGCCCCTCTGTTTCAGCCCCTCTGTTTCATCCCCTCTGTTTCAGCCCCTCTGTTTCAGCCCCTCTGTTTCTCGCCCTCTGTTTCTTGCCCTCTGTTTCTCGCCCTCTGTTTCTCGCTCTCTGTTTGTCGCCCTCTGTTTCTCGCCCTCTGTTTCAGCCCCTCTGTTTCAGCCCCTCTGTTTCAGCCCCTCTGTTTCTCGCGCTCTGTTTCTCGCCCACTGTTTCTCGCCTTCTGTTTCAGCCCCTCTGTTTCAGCCCCTCTGTTTCAGCCCCTCTGTTTCAGCCCCTCTATTTCAGCCCCTCTGTTTCTCGCCCTCTGTTTCATCCCCTCTGTTTCAGACCCTCTGTTTCAGCTCCTCTGTTTCAGCCCCTCTGTTTCAGCCCCTCTGTTTCTCGCCCTCTGTTTCTCGCCCTCGGTTTCAGCCCCTCTGTTTATCGCCCTCTGTTTCAGCCCCTCTGTTTCTCGCCCTCTGTTTCAGCACCTCTGTTTCAGCCCCTCTGTTTCAGCCCCTCTTTTAAAGCCCTTCTGTTTAAGCCCCTATGTTTCAGCCCCTCTGTTTCTCGCCCTCTGTTTCAGCCCCTCTGTTTCTCGCCCTCTGTTTCAGACCCTCTGTTTCAGCCCCTCAGTATCAGCCCCTCACTTTCAGCCCCTCAGTTTCTCGCCCTCTGTTTCTCGACCTCTGTTTCTCGCCCTCTGTTTCTCGCCCACTGTTTCAGTCCCTCTGTTTCAGGCCCTCTGTTTCAGCCCATCTGTTTCAGTCCCTCTGTTTCAGCCCCTCTGTTTCAGCCCCTCTGTTTCAGCCCCTCTGTTTCTCGCCCTCTGTTTCAGCCCCTCTGTTTCTCGCCCTCTGTTTCAGCCCCTCTGTTTCCCTCCCACTGTTTCAGCCCCTCTGTTTCTCGCCCTCTGTTTCAGCCCCTCTGTTTCAGCCCCTCTGTTTCAGCCCCTCTGTTTCAGCCCCTCTGTTTCAGCCCCTCTGTTTCTCGCCTTCTGTTTCTCGCCCTCTGTTTCAGCCCCTCTGTTTCAGCCCCTCTGTTTCAGCCCCTCTGTTTCTCGCCCTCTGTTTCTCGCCCTCTGTTTCTCGCCCTCTGTTTCTCGATCTCTGTTTCTCGCCCTCTGTTTCTCGCTCTCTGTTTCAGCCCCTCTGTTTCAGCCCCTCTGTTTCAGCCCCTCTGTTTCAGCCCCTCTGTTTCAGCCCCTCTGTTTCTCGCCCTCTGTTTCTCGCCCTCTGTTTCTCGCCCTCTGTTTCTCGCTCTCTGTTTCTCGCCCTCTATTTCTCGCCCTCTGTTTCAGCCCCTCTGTTTATCGCCCTCTGTTTCAGCTCCTCTGTTTCTCGCCCTCTGTTTGAGCCCCTCTGTTTCAGCCCCTCTGTTTCAGCCCCTCTGTTTCAGCCCCTCTGTTTCTCGCCCACTGTTTCTCGCCCTCGGTTTCAGCCCCTCTGTTTCTCGCCCTCTGTTTCAGCCCCTCTGTTTCTCGCCCGATGTTTCAGCCCCTCTGTTTCAGCCCCTCTGTTTCAGCCCCTCTGTTTCAGCCCTTCTGTTTCAGCCCCTCTGTTTCAGCCCCTCTGTTTCTCTCCCTCTGTTTCAGCCCCTCTGTTTCTCGCCCTCTGTTTCAGACCCTCTGTTTCAGCTCCTCAGTATCAGCCCCTCTGTTTCAGCCCCTCTGTTTCTCGCACTCTGTTTCTCGCCCTCTGTTTCTCGCCCACGGTTTCAGCCCCTCTGTTTCAGCCCCTCTGTTTCAGCCCCTCTGTTTCAGCCACCCTATTTCAGCCCCTCTGTTTCTCGCCCTCTGTTTCATCCCCTCTGTTTCAGCCCCTCTGTTTCAGCTCCTCTGTTTCAGCCCATCTGTTTCAGCTCCTCTGTTTCTCGCCCTCTGTTTCTCGCCCTCTTGTTCTTGCCCTCTGTTTCTCGCTCTCTGTTTCTCGCCCTCTGATCTCGCCCTCTGTTTCAGCCCCTCTGTTTCAGCCCCTCTGTTTCAGCCCCTCTGTTTCTCGCCCTCTGTTTCTTTCCCTCTGTTTCTCGCCCTCTGGTCCAGCCCCTCTGTTTCAGTCCCTCTGTTTCAGCCCCTCTGTTTCAGCCCCTCTGTTTCAGCCCCTCTGTTTCTCGCCCTCTGTTTCAGCCCCTCTGTTTCAGCCCCTCTGTTTTTCGCCCTCAGTTTCAGCCCCTCTGTTTCAGCCCCTCTGTTTCAGCCACTCTGTTTCAGCCCCTCTGTTTCTCGCCCTCTGTTTCTCGCCCTCTGTTTCAGCCCCTCTGTTTCAGCCCCTCTGTTTCAGCCCCTCTGTTTCTCGCCCTCTGTTTCAGCCCCTCTGTTTCAGCCCCTCTGTTTCAGCCCCTCTGTTTCATCCCCTCTGTTTCAGCCCCTCTGTTTCAGCCCCTCTGTTTCTCGCCCTCTGTTTCTCGCCCTCTGTTTCTCGCCCTCTGTTTCTCGCTCTCTGTTTGTCGCCCTCTGTTTCTCGCCCTCTGTTTCAGCCCCTCTGTTTCAGCCCCTCTGTTTCAGCCCCTCTGTTTCTCGCGCTCTGTTTCTCGCCCACTGTTTCTCGCCTTCTGTTTCAGCCCCTCTGTTTCAGCCCCTCTGTTTCAGCCCCTCTGTTTCAGCCCCTCTATTTCAGCCCCTCTGTTTCTCGCCCTCTGTTTCATCCCCTCTGTTTCAGACCCTCTGTTTCAGCTCCTCTGTTTCAGCCCCTCTGTTTCAGCCCCTCTGTTTCTCGCCCTCTGTTTCTCGCCCTCGGTTTCAGCCCCTCTGTTTATCGCCCTCTGTTTCAGCCCCTCTGTTTCTCGCCCTCTGTTTCAGCACCTCTGTTTCAGCCCCTCTGTTTCAGCCCCTCTTTTAAAGCCCTTCTGTTTAAGCCCCTATGTTTCAGCCCCTCTGTTTCTCGCCCTCTGTTTCAGCCCCTCTGTTTCTCGCCCTCTGTTTCAGACCCTCTGTTTCAGCCCCTCAGTATCAGCCCCTCACTTTCAGCCCCTCAGTTTCTCGCCCTCTGTTTCTCGACCTCTGTTTCTCGCCCTCTGTTTCTCGCCCACTGTTTCAGTCCCTCTGTTTCAGGCCCTCTGTTTCAGCCCATCTGTTTCAGTCCCTCTGTTTCAGCCCCTCTGTTTCAGCCCCTCTGTTTCAGCCCCTCTGTTTCTCGCCCTCTGTTTCAGCCCCTCTGTTTCTCGCCCTCTGTTTCAGCCCCTCTGTTTCCCTCCCACTGTATCAGCCCCTCTGTTTCTCGCCATCTGTTTCAGCCCCTCTGTTTCAGCCCCTCTGTTTCTCGCCCTCTGTTTCAGCCCCTCTGTTTCAGCCCCTCTGTTTCAGCCCCTCTGTTTCAGCCCCTCTGTTTCAGCCCCTCTGTTTCTCGCCTTCTGTTTCTCGCCCTCTGTTTCAGCCCCTCTGTTTCAGCCCCTCTGTTTCAGCCCCTCTGTTTCTCGCCCTCTGTTTCTCGCCCTCTGTTTCTCGCCCTCTGTTTCTCGATCTCTGTTTCTCGCCCTCTGTTTCTCGCTCTCTGTTTCAGCCCCTCTGTTTCAGCCCCGCTGTTTCAGCCCCTCTGTTTCAGCCCCTCTGTTTCAGCCCCTCTGTTTCTCGCCCTCTGTTTCTCGCCCTCTGTTTCTCGCCCTCTGTTTCTCGCTCTCTGTTTCTCGCCCTCTGTTTCTCGCCCTCTGTTTCAGCCCCTCTGTTTATCGCCCTCTGTTTCAGCTCCTCTGTTTCTCGCCCTCTGTTTGAACCCCTCTGTTTCAGCCCCTCTGTTTCAGCCCCTCTGTTTCAGCCCCTCTGTTTCTCGCCCACTGTTTCTCGCCCTCGGTTTCAGCCCCTCTGTTTCTCGCCCTCTGTTTCAGCCCCTCTGTTTCTCGCCCTCTGTTTCAGCCCCTCTGTTTCAGCCCCTCTGTTTCAGCCCCTCTGTTTCAGCCCTTCTGTTTCAGCCCCTCTGTTTCAGCCCCTCTGTTTCTCACCCTCTGTTTCAGCCCCTCTGTTTCTCGCCCTCTGTTTCAGACCCTCTGTTTCAGCTCCTCAGTATCAGCCCCTCTGTTTCAGCCCCTCTGTTTCTCGCCCTCTGTTTCTCGCCCTCTGTTTCTCGCCCACGGTTTCAGCCCCTCTGTTTCAGCCCCTCTGTTTCAGCCCATCTGTTTCAGCCCCACTGTTTCAGCCCCTCTGTTTCAGCCCCTGTGTTTCAGCCCCTCTGTTTCTCGCCCTCTGTTTCTCGCTCTCAGTTTCTCGCCCTCTGTTTCAGCCCATCTGTTGCTCGCCCACTGTTTCAGCCCCTCTGTTTCTCGCCATCTGTTTCAGCCCCTCTGATTCAGCCCCTCTGTTTCTCGCCCTCTGTTTCAGCCCCTCTGTTTCAGCCCCTCTGTTTCAGCCCCTCTGTTTCAGCACCTCTGTTTCTCGCCCTTTGTTTCTCGCCCTCTGTTTCAGCCCCTCTGTTTCTCGCCCTCTGTTTCAGCCCCTCTGTTTCTCGTCCTCTGTTTCAGCCCCTCTGTTTCAGTCCCTCTGTTTCAGCCCCTCTGTTTCAGCCCCTCTGTTTCAGCCCCTCTGTTTAACGCCCTCTGTTTCAGCCCCTCTGTTTCAGCCCCTCTGTTTCCCGCCCTCTGTTTCAGACCCTCTGTTTCAGCCCCTCAGTATCACCCCCTCACTTTCAGCCCCTCAGTTTCTCGCCCTCTGTTTCTCGACCTCTGTTTCTCGCCCTCTGTTTCTCGCCCACTGTTTCAGTCCCTCTGTTTCAGGCCCTCTGTTTCAGCCCATCTGTTTCAGTCCCTCTGTTTCAGCCCCTCTGTTTCAGCCCCTCTGTTTCAGCCCCTCTGTTTCTCGCCCTCTGTTTCAGCCCCTCTGTTTCTCGCCCTCTGTTTCAGCCCCTCTGTTTCCCTCCCACTGTTTCAGCCCCTCTGTTTCTCGCCATCTGTTTCAGCCCCTCTGTTTCAGCCCCTCTGTTTCTCGCCCTCTGTTTCAGCCCCTCTGTTTCAGCCCCTCTGTTTCAGCCCCTCTGTTTCAGCCCCTCTGTTTCAGCCCCTCTGTTTCTCGCCTTCTGTTTCTCGCCCTCTGTTTCAGCCCCTCTGTTTCAGCCCCTCTGTTTCAGCCCCTCTGTTTCTCGCCCTCTGTTTCTCGCCCTCTGTTTCTCGCCCTCTGTTTCTCGATCTCTGTTTCTCGCCCTCTGTTTCTCGCTCTCTGTTTCAGCCCCTCTGTTTCAGCCCCTCTGTTTCAGCCCCTCTGTTTCAGCCCCTCTGTTTCAGCCCCTCTGTTTCTCGCCCTCTGTTTCTCGCCCTCTGTTTCTCGCCCTCTGTTTCTCGCTCTCTGTTTCTCGCCCTCTGTTTCTCGCCCTCTGTTTCAGCCCCTCTGTTTATCGCCCTCTGTTTCAGCTCCTCTGTTTCTCGCCCTCTGTTTGAGCCCCTCTGTTTCAGCCCCTCTGTTTCAGCCCCTCTGTTTCAGCCCCTCTGTTTCTCGCCCACTGTTTCTCGCCCTCGGTTTCAGCCCCTCTGTTTCTCGCCCTCTGTTTCAGCCCCTCTGTTTCTCGCCCGATGTTTCAGCCCCTCTGTTTCAGCCCCTCTGTTTCAGCCCCTCTGTTTCAGCCCTTCTGTTTCAGCCCCTCTGTTTCAGCCCCTCTGTTTCTCACCCTCTGTTTCAGCCCCTCTGTTTCTCGCCCTCTGTTTCAGACCCTCTGTTTCAGCTCCTCAGTATCAGCCCCTCTGTTTCAGCCCCTCTGTTTCTCGCACTCTGTTTCTCGCCCTCTGTTTCTCGCCCACGGTTTCAGCCCCTCTGTTTCAGCCCCTCTGTTTCAGCCCCTCTGTTTCAGCCCCTCTATTTCAGCCCCTCTGTTTCTCGCCCTCTGTTTCATCCCCTCTGTTTCAGCCCCTCTGTTTCAGCTCCGCTGTTTCAGCCCCTCTGTTTCAGCTCCTCTGTTTCTCACCCTCTGTTTCTCGCCCTCTTGTTCTTGCCCTCTGTTTCTCGCTCTCTGTTTCTCGCCCTCTGATCTCGCCCTCTGTTTCAGCCCCTCTGTTTCAGCCCCTCTGTTTCAGCCCCTCTGTTTCTCGCCCTCTGTTTCTTTCCCTCTGTTTCTCGCCCTCTGGTCCAGCCCCTCTGTTTCAGTCCCTCTGTTTCAGCCCCTCTGTTTCAGCCCCTCTGTTTCAGCCCCTCTGTTTCTCGCCCTCTGTTTCAGCCCCTCTGTTTCAGCCCCTCTGTTTCTCGCCCTCAGTTTCAGCCCCTCTGTTTCAGCCCCTCTGTTTCAGCCACTCTGTTTCAGCCCCTCTGTTTCTCGCCCTCTGTTTCTCGCCCTCTGTTTCAGCCCCTCTGTTTCAGCCCCTCTGTTTCAGCCCCTCTGTTTCTCGCCCTCTGTTTCAGCCCCTCTGTTTCAGCCCCTCTGTTTCAGCCCCTCTGTTTCATCCCCTCTGTTTCAGCCCCTCTGTTTCAGCCCCTCTGTTTCTCGCCCTCTGTATCTCGCCCTCTGTTTCTCGCCCTCTGTTTCTCGCTCTCTGTTTGTCGCCCTCTGTTTCTCGCCCTCTGTTTCAGCCCCTCTGTTTCAGCCCCTCTGTTTCAGCCCCTCTGTTTCTCGAACTCTGTTTCTCGCCCACTGTTTCTCGCCTTCTGTTTCAGCCCCTCTGTTTCAGCCCCTCTGTTTCAGCCCCTCTGTTTCAGCCCCTCTATTTCAGCCCCTCTGTTTCTCGCCCTCTGTTTCATCCCCTCTGTTTCAGACCCTCTGTTTCAGCTCCTCTGTTTCAGCCCCTCTGTTTCAGCCCCTCTGTTTCTCGCCCTCTGTTTCTCGCCCTCGGTTTCAGCCCCTCTGTTTATCGCCCTCTGTTTCAGCCCCTCTGTTTCTCGCCCTCTGTTTCAGCACCTCTGTTTCAGCCCCTCTGTTTCAGCCCCTCTTTTAAAGCCCTTCTGTTTAAGCCCCTATGTTTCAGCCCCTCTGTTTCTCGCCCTCTGTTTCAGCCCCTCTGTTTCTCGCCCTCTGTTTCAGACCCTCTGTTTCAGCCCCTCAGTATCAGCCCCTCACTTTCAGCCCCTCAGTTTCTCGCCCTCTGTTTCTCGACCTCTGTTTCTCGCCCTCTGTTTCTCGCCCACTGTTTCAGTCCCTCTGTGTCAGGCCCTCTGTTTCAGCCCATCTGTTTCAGTCCCTCTGTTTCAGCCCCTCTGTTTCAGCCCCTCTGTTTCAGCCCCTCTGTTTCTCGCCCTCTGTTTCAGCCCCTCTGTTTCTCGCCCTCTGTTTCAGCCCCTCTGTTTCCCTCCCACTGTTTCAGCCCCTCTGTTTCTCGCCATCTGTTTCAGCCCCTCTGTTTCAGCCCCTCTGTTTCTCGCCCTCTGTTTCAGCCCCTCTGTTTCAGCCCCTCTGTTTCAGCCCCTCTGTTTCAGCCCCTCTGTTTCAGCCCCTCTGTTTCTCGCCTTCTGTTTCTCGCCCTCTGTTTCAGCCCCTCTGTTTCAGCCCCTCTGTTTCAGCCCCTCTGTTTCTCGCCCTCTGTTTCTCGCCCTCTGTTTCTCGCCCTCTGTTTCTCGATCTCTGTTTCTCGCCCTCTGTTTCTCGCTCTCTGTTTCAGCCCCTCTGTTTCAGCCCCGCTGTTTCAGCCCCTCTGTTTCAGCCCCTCTGTTTCAGCCCCTCTGTTTCTCGCCCTCTGTTTCTCGCCCTCTGTTTCTCGCCCTCTGTTTCTCGCTCTCTGTTTCTCGCCCTCTGTTTCTCGCCCTCTGTTTCAGCCCCTCTGTTTATCGCCCTCTGTTTCAGCTCCTCTGTTTCTCGCCCTCTGTTTGAGCCCCTCTGTTTCAGCCCCTCTGTTTCAGCCCCTCTGTTTCTCGCCCACTGTTTCTCGCCCTCGGTTTCAGCCCCTCTGTTTCTCGCCCTCTGTTTCAGCCCCTCTGTTTCTCGCCCTCTGTTTCAGCCCCTCTGTTTCAGCCCCTCTGTTTCAGCCCCTCTGTTTCAGCCCTTCTGTTTCAGCCCCTCTGTTTCAGCCCCTCTGTTTCTCACCCTCTGTTTCAGCCCCTCTGTTTCTCGCCCTCTGTTTCAGACCCTCTGTTTCAGCTCCTCAGTATCAGCCCCTCTGTTTCAGCCCCTCTGTTTCTCGCCCTCTGTTTCTCGCCCTCTGTTTCTCGCCCACGGTTTCAGCCCCTCTGTTTCAGCCCCTCTGTTTCAGCCCATCTGTTTCAGCCCCACTGTTTCAGCCCCTCTGTTTCAGCCCCTGTGTTTCAGCCCCTCTGTTTCTCGCCCTCTGTTTCTCGCTCTCAGTTTCTCGCCCTCTGTTTCAGCCCATCTGTTGCTCGCCCACTGTTTCAGCCCCTCTGTTTCTCGCCATCTGTTTCAGCCCCTCTGATTCAGCCCCTCTGTTTCTCGCCCTCTGTTTCAGCCCCTCTGTTTCAGCCCCTCTGTTTCAGCCCCTCTGTTTCAGCACCTCTGTTTCTCGCCCTTTGTTTCTCGCCCTCTGTTTCAGCCCCTCTGTTTCTCGCCCTCTGTTTCAGCCCCTCTGTTTCTCGTCCTCTGTTTCAGCCCCTCTGTTTCAGTCCCTCTGTTTCAGCCCCTCTGTTTCAGCCCCTCTGTTTCAGCCCCTCTGTTTAACGCCCTCTGTTTCAGCCCCTCTGTTTCAGCCCCTCTGTTTCCCGCCCTCTGTTTCAGCCCCTCTGTTTCAGCCCCTCTGTATCAGCCCCTCTGTTTCTGCCCCTCTGTTTCTCGCCCTCTGTTTCTCGCCCTCTGTTTCAGCCCCTCTGTTTCAGACCCTCTGTTTCAGCCCCTCTGTTTCAGCCCCTCTGTTTCAGCCCCTCTGTTTCTCGCCCTCTGTTTCTCGCCCTCTGTTTCTCGCTCTCTGTTTCTCGCCCTCTGTTTCTCGCCCTCTGTTTCAGCCCCTCTGTTTCAGCCCATCTGTTTCAGCCCCTCTGTTTCAGCCCCTCTGTTTCTCGATCGCTGTTTCAGCCCCTCTGTTTCTCGCCCTCTGTTTCAGCCACTCTGTTTCTCGCCCTCTGTTTCTCGCCCTCTGTTTCAGCCCCTCTGTTTCAGCCCCTCTGTTTCAGCCCCTCTGTTTCAGGCCCTCTGTTTCAGCCCGTCTGTTTCAGCCCCTCTGTTTCAGCCCCTCTGTTTCAGCCCCTCTGTTTCAGACCCTCTTTTTCAGCCCCTCTGTTTCTCGCCCTCTGTTTCTCCCCCTCTGTTTCTCGCTCTCTGTTTCTCGCCCTCTGTTTCTCGCCCTCTGTTTCAGCCCCTCTGTTTCAGCCACTCTGTTTCAGCCCCTCTGTTTCTCGCCCACTGTTTCTCGCCCTCTGTTTCAGCCCCTCTGTTTCAGCCCCTCTGTTTCAGCCCCTCTGTTTCAGCCCCTCTGTTTCTCGCCCTCTGTTTCTCTCCCTCTGTTTCTCGCTCTCTCTTTCTCGCCCTCTGTTTCTCGCCCACTGTTTCTCGCCCTCTGTTTCAGCCCCTCTGTTTCAGCCCCTCTGTTTCAGCCCTTCTGTTTCTCGCCCTCTGTTTCAGCTCCTCTGTTCCATGCTCACTGTTTCTCGCCCTCTGTTTCAGCCCCTCTGTTTGTCGCCCACTGTTTCAGCCCCTCTGTTTCTCGCCATCTGTTTCAGCCCCTCTGTTTCAGCCCCTCTGTTTCTCGCCCTATGTTTCTCGCCCTCTGTTTCAGCCCCTCTGTTTCTCGCCCTCTGTTTCAGCCCCTCTGTTTCAGTCCCTCTGTTTCAGCCCCTCTGTTTCAGCCCCTCTGTTTCTCGCCCTCTGTTTCAGCCCCTCTGTTTCTCGCCCTCTGTTTCAGCCCCTCTGTTTCTCGCCCACTGTTTCAGCCCCTCTGTTTCTCGCCATCTGTTTCAGCCCCTCTGTTTCAGCCTCTCTGTTTCTCGCCCTCTGTTTCAGCCCCTCTGTTTCAGCCCCTCTGTTTCAGCCCCTCTGTTTCAGCCCCTCTGTTTCTCGCCTTCTGTTTCTCGCCCTCTGTTTCAGCCCCTCTGTTTCAGCCCCTCTGTTTCAGCCCCTCTGTTTCTCGCCCTCTGTTTCTCGCCCTCTGTTTCTCGCCCTCTGTTTCTCGCCCTCTGTTTCTCGCCCTCTGTTTCTCGCCCTCTGTTTCAGCCCCTCTGTTTCAGCCCCTCTGTTTCAGCCCCTCTGTTTCAGCCCCTCTGTTTCTCGCCCTCTGTTTCTCGCCCTCTGTTTCTCGCCCTCTGTTTCTCGCTCTCTGTTTCTTGCCCTCTGTTTCTCGCCCTCTGTTTCAGCCCCTCTGTTAATCGCCCTCTGTTTCAGCTCCTCTGTTTCTCGCCCTCTGTTTGAGCCCCTCTGTTTCAGCCCCTCTGTTTCAGCCCCTCTGTTTCTCGCCCACTGTTTCTCGCCCTCGGTTTCAGCCCCTCTGTTTCTCCCCCTCTGTTTCAGCCCCTCTGTTTCTCGCCCTCTGTTTCAGCCCCTCTGTTTCAGCCCCTCTGTTTCAGGCCCTCTGTTTCAGCCCCTCTGTTTCAGCCCCTCTGTTTCAGCCCCTTTCTTTCAGCCCCTCTGTTTCAGACCCTCTTTTTCAGCCCCTCTGTTTCTCGCCCTCTGTTTCTCGCCCTCTGTTTCTCGCTCTCTGTTTCTCGCCCTCTGTTTCTCGCCCTCTGTTTCAGCCCCTCTGTTTCAGCCACTCTGTTTCAGCCCCTCTGTTTCTCGTCCAGTGTTTCTCGCCCTCTGTTTCAGCCCCTCTGTTTCAGCCCCTCTGTTTCAGCCCCTCTGTTTCAGCCCCTCTGTTTCTCGCCCTCTGTTTCTCTCCCTCTGTTTCTCGCTCTCTCTTTCTCGCCCTCTGTTTCTCGCCCTCTGTTTCTCGCCCTCTGTTTCAGCCCCTCTGTTTCAGCCCCTCTGTTTCAGCCCTTCTGTTTCTCGCCCTCTGTTTCTCGCCCTCTGTTTCTTGCTCTCTGTTTCTCGTTCTCTGTTTCTCGCCCTCTGTTTCAGCCCCTCTGTTTCAGCTCCTCTGTTCCATGCTCACTGTTTCTCGCCCTCTGTTTCAGCCCCTCTGTTTCTCGCCCACTGTTTCAGCCCCTCTGTTTCTCGCCATCTGTTTCAGCCCCTCTGTTTCAGCCCCTCTGTTTCTCGCCCTTTGTTTCTCGCCCTCTGTTTCAGCCCCTCTGTTTCTCGCCCTCTGTTTCAGCCCCTCTGTTTCAGTCCCTCTGTTTCAGCCCCTCTGTTTCCGCCCCTCTGTTTCAGCCCCTCTGTTTCAGCCCCTCTGTTTCAGCCCCTCTGTTTCTTGCCCTCTGTTTCAGCCCCTCTGTTTCAGCCCCTCTGTTTCAGCCACTCTGTTTCAGCCCCTCTGTTTCTCGCCCTCTGTTTCTCGCCCTCTGTATCTCGCCCTGTGTTTCAGCCCCTCTGTTTCAGCCCCTCTGTTTCTCGCCCTCTGTTTCTCGCCCTCTGTTTCTCGCCCTCTGTTTCTCGCTCTTTGTTTCTCGCCCTCTGTTTCTCGCCCTCTGTTTCAGCCCCTCTGTTTCAGCCCCTCTGTTTCAGCCCCTCTGTTTCATCCCCTCTGTTTCAGCCCCTCTGTTTCAGCCCCTCTGTTTCTCGCCCTCTGTTTCTCGCCCTCTGTTTCTCGCCCTCTGTTTCTCGCTCTCTGTTTCTCGCCCACTGTTTCTCGCCCTCTGTTTCAGCCCCTCTGTTTCAGCCCCTCTGTTTCAGCCCCTCTGTTTCAGCCCCTCTGTTTCTCGCCCTCTGTTTCTCTCCCTCTGTTTCTCGCTCTCTCTTTCTCGCCCTCTGTTTCTCGCCCACTGTTTCTCGCCCTCTGTTTCAGCCCCTCTGTTTCAGCCCCTCTGTTTCAGCCCTTCTGTTTCTCGCCCTCTGTTTCAGCTCCTCTGTTCCATGCTCACTGTTTCTCGCCCTCTGTTTCAGCCCCTCTGTTTGTCGCCCACTGTTTCAGCCCCTCTGTTTCTCGCCATCTGTTTCAGCCCCTCTGTTTCAGCCCCTCTGTTTCTCGCCCTATGTTTCTCGCCCTCTGTTTCAGCCCCTCTGTTTCTCGCCCTCTGTTTCAGCCCCTCTGTTTCAGTCCCTCTGTTTCAGCCCCTCTGTTTCAGCCCCTCTGTTTCTCGCCCTCTGTTTCAGCCCCTCTGTTTCTCGCCCTCTGTTTCAGCCCCTCTGTTTCTCGCCCACTGTTTCAGCCCCTCTGTTTCTCGCCATCTGTTTCAGCCCCTCTGTTTCAGCCTCTCTGTTTCTCGCCCTCTGTTTCAGCCCCTCTGTTTCAGCCCCTCTGTTTCAGCCCCTCTGTTTCAGCCCCTCTGTTTCTCGCCTTCTGTTTCTCGCCCTCTGTTTCAGCCCCTCTGTTTCAGCCCCTCTGTTTCAGCCCCTCTGTTTCTCGCCCTCTGTTTCTCGCCCTCTGTTTCTCGCCCTCTGTTTCTCGCCCTCTGTTTCTCGCCCTCTGTTTCTCGCCCTCTGTTTCAGCCCCTCTGTTTCAGCCCCTCTGTTTCAGCCCCTCTGTTTCAGCCCCTCTGTTTCTCGCCCTCTGTTTCTCGCCCTCTGTTTCTCGCCCTCTGTTTCTCGCTCTCTGTTTCTTGCCCTCTGTTTCTCGCCCTCTGTTTCAGCCCCTCTGTTAATCGCCCTCTGTTTCAGCTCCTCTGTTTCTCGCCCTCTGTTTGAGCCCCTCTGTTTCAGCCCCTCTGTTTCAGCCCCTCTGTTTCTCGCCCACTGTTTCTCGCCCTCGGTTTCAGCCCCTCTGTTTCTCCCCCTCTGTTTCAGCCCCTCTGTTTCTCGCCCTCTGTTTCAGCCCCTCTGTTTCAGCCCCTCTGTTTCAGGCCCTCTGTTTCAGCCCCTCTGTTTCAGCCCCTCTGTTTCAGCCCCTTTCTTTCAGCCCCTCTGTTTCAGACCCTCTTTTTCAGCCCCTCTGTTTCTCGCCCTCTGTTTCTCGCCCTCTGTTTCTCGCTCTCTGTTTCTCGCCCTCTGTTTCTCGCCCTCTGTTTCAGCCCCTCTGTTTCAGCCACTCTGTTTCAGCCCCTCTGTTTCTCGTCCAGTGTTTCTCGCCCTCTGTTTCAGCCCCTCTGTTTCAGCCCCTCTGTTTCAGCCCCTCTGTTTCAGCCCCTCTGTTTCTCGCCCTCTGTTTCTCTCCCTCTGTTTCTCGCTCTCTCTTTCTCGCCCTCTGTTTCTCGCCCTCTGTTTCTCGCCCTCTGTTTCAGCCCCTCTGTTTCAGCCCCTCTGTTTCAGCCCTTCTGTTTCTCGCCCTCTGTTTCTCGCCCTCTGTTTCTTGCTCTCTGTTTCTCGTTCTCTGTTTCTCGCCCTCTGTTTCAGCCCCTCTGTTTCAGCTCCTCTGTTCCATGCTCACTGTTTCTCGCCCTCTGTTTCAGCCCCTCTGTTTCTCGCCCACTGTTTCAGCCCCTCTGTTTCTCGCCATCTGTTTCAGCCCCTCTGTTTCAGCCCCTCTGTTTCTCGCCCTTTGTTTCTCGCCCTCTGTTTCAGCCCCTCTGTTTCTCGCCCTCTGTTTCAGCCCCTCTGTTTCAGTCCCTCTGTTTCAGCCCCTCTGTTTCCGCCCCTCTGTTTCAGCCCCTCTGTTTCAGCCCCTCTGTTTCAGCCCCTCTGTTTCTTGCCCTCTGTTTCAGCCCCTCTGTTTCAGCCCCTCTGTTTCAGCCACTCTGTTTCAGCCCCTCTGTTTCTCGCCCTCTGTTTCTCGCCCTCTGTATCTCGCCCTGTGTTTCAGCCCCTCTGTTTCAGCCCCTCTGTTTCTCGCCCTCTGTTTCTCGCCCTCTGTTTCTCGCCCTCTGTTTCTCGCTCTTTGTTTCTCGCCCTCTGTTTCTCGCCCTCTGTTTCAGCCCCTCTGTTTCAGCCCCTCTGTTTCAGCCCCTCTGTTTCATCCCCTCTGTTTCAGCCCCTCTGTTTCAGCCCCTCTGTTTCTCGCCCTCTGTTTCTCGCCCTCTGTTTCTCGCCCTCTGTTTCTCGCTCTCTGTTTCTCGCCCTCTGTTTCTCGCACTCTGTTTCAGCCCCTCTGTTTCAGCCCCTCTGTTTCAGCCCCTCTGTTTCTCGCCCTCTGTTTCTCGCCCTCTGTTTCTCGCCCTCTGTTTCAGCCCCTCTGTTTCAGCCCCTCTGTTTCAGCCCCTCTGTTTCTCGCCCTCTGTTTCTCGCCCTCTGTTTCTTGCTCTCTGTTTCTCGCCCTCTGTTTCTCGCCCTCTGTTTCAGCCCCTCTGTTTCAGCTCCTCTGTTCCTCGCTCTCTGTTTCTCGCCCTCTGTTTCAGCCCCTCTGTTTCTCGCCCACTGTTTCAGCCCCTCTGTTTCTCGCCATCTGTTTCAGCCCCACTGTTTCAGCCCCTCTGTTTCTCGCCCTCTGTTTCAGCCCCTCTGTTTCAGCCCCTCTGTTTCAGCCCCTCTGTTTCAGCCCCTCCGTTTCAGCACCTCTGTTTCTCGCCCTTTGTTTCTCGCCCTCTGTTTCAGCCCCTCTGTTTCTCGCCCTCTGTTTCAGCCCCTCTGTTTCAGCCCCTCTGTTTCAGCCCCTCTGTTTCTCGCCCTCTGTTTCTCGCCCTCTGTTTCTCGCCCTCTGTTTCTCGATCTCTGTTTCTCGCCCTCTGTTTCTCGCTCTCTGTTTCAGCCCCTCTGTTTCAGCCCCTCTGTTTCAGCCCCTCTGTTTCAGCCCCTCTGTTTCAGCACCTCTGTTTCTCGCCCTCTGTTTCTCGCCCTCTGTTTCTCGCACTCTGTTTCTCGCTCTCTGTTTCTCGCCCTCTGTTTCTCGCCCTCTGTTTCAGCCCCTCTGTTAATCGCCCTCTGTTTCAGCTCCTCTGTTTCTCGCCCTCTGTTTGAGCCCCTCTGTTTCAGCCCCTCTGTTTCAGCCCCTCTGTTTCAGCCCCTCTGTTTCAGCCCCTCTGTTTCTCGCCCACTGTTTCTCGCCCTCGGTTTCAGCCCCTCTGTTTCTCGCCCTCTGTTTCAGCCCCTCTGTTTCTCGCCCTCTGTTTCAGCCCCTCTGTTTCAGCCCCTCTGTTTCAGCCCCTCTGTTTCAGCCCTTCTGTTTCAGCCCCTCTGTTTCAGCCCCTCTGTTTCTCACTCTCTGTTTCAGCCCCTCTGTTCCTCGCCCTCTGTTTCAGACCCTCTGTTTCAGCTCCTCAGTATCAGCCCCTCTGTTTCAGCCCCTCTGTTTCTCGCCCTCTGTTTCTCGCCCTCTGTTTCTCTCCCACGGTTTCAGCCCCTCTGCTTCAGCCCCTCTGTTTCAGCCCATCTGTTTCAGCCCCACTGTTTCAGCCCCTCTGTTTCAGCCCCTGTGTTTCAGCCCCTCTGTTTCTCGCCCTCTGTTTCTCGCTCTCAGTTTCTCGCCCTCTGTTTCAGCCCATCTGTTGCTCGCCCACTGTTTCAGCCCCTCTGTTTCTCGCCATCTGTTTCAGCCCATCTGATTCAGCCCCTCTGTTTCTCGCCCTCTGTTTCAGCCCCCCTGTTTCAGCCCCTCTGTTTCAGCCCCTCTGTTTCAGCACCTCTGTTTCTCGCCCTTTGTTTCTCGCCCTCTGTTTCAGCCCCTCTGTTTCTCGCCCTCTGTTTCAGCCCCTCTGTTTCTCGTCCTCTGTTTCAGCCCCTCTGTTTCAGTCCCTCTGTTTCAGCCCCTCTGTTTCAGCCCCTCTGTTTCATCCCCTCTGTTTCTCGCCCTCTGTTTCAGCCCCTCTGTTTCTCGCCCTCTGTTTCCCGCCCTCTGTTTCAGCCCCTCTGTTTCAGCCCCTCTGTATCAGCCCCTCTGTTTCTGCCCCTCTGTTTCTCGCCCTCTGTTTCTCGCCCTCTGTTTCAGCCCCTCTGTTTCAGACCCTCTGTTTCAGCCCCTCTGTTTCAGCCCCTCTGTTTCAGCCGCTCTCTTTCTCGCCCTCTGTTTCTCGCCCTCTGTTTCTCGCTCTCTGTTTCTCGCCCTCTGTTTCTCGCCCTCTGTTTCAGCCCCTCTGTTTCAGCCCATCTGTTTCAGCCCCTCTGTTTCAGCCCCTCTGTTTCTCGATCGCTGTTTCAGCCCCTCTGTTTCTCGCCCTCTGTTTCAGCCCCTCTGTTTCAGCCCCTCTGTTTCAGCCCCTCTGTTTCAGGCCCTCTGTTTCAGCCCCTCTGTTTCAGCCCCTCTGTTTCAGCCCCTCTGTTTCAGCCCCTCTGTTTCAGACCCTCTTTTTCAGCCCCTCTGTTTCTCGCCCTCTGTTTCTCGCCCTCTGTTTCTCGCTCACTGTTTCTCGCCCTCTGTTTCTCGCCCTCTGTTTCAGCCCCTCTGTTTCAGCCACTCTGTTTCAGCCCCTCTGTTTCTCGCCCAGTGTTTCTCGCCCTCTGTTTCAGCCCCTCTGTTTCAGCCCCTCTGTTTCAGCCCCTCTGTTTCAGCCCCTCTGTTTCTCGCCCTCTGTTTCTCTCCCTCTGTTTCTCGCTCTCTCTTTCTCGCCCTCTGTTTCTCGCCCTCTGTTTCTCGCCCTCTGTTTCAGCCCCTCTGTTTCAGCCCGTCTGTTTCAGCCCTTCTGTTTCTCGCCCTCTGTTTCTCGCCCTCTGTTTCTTGCTCTCTGTTTCTCGTTCTCTGTTTCTCGCCCTCTGTTTCAGCCCCTCTGTTTCAGCTCCTCTGTTCCATGCTCACTGTTTCTCGCCCTCTGTTTCAGCCCCTCTGTTTCTCGCCCACTGTTTCAGCCCCTCTGTTTCTCGCCATCTGTTTCAGCCCCTCTGTTTCTCACCCTTTGTTTCTCGCCCTCTGTTTCAGCCCCTCTGTTTCTCGCCCTCTGTTTCAGCCCCTCTGTTTCAGTCCCTCTCTTTCAGCCCCTCTGTTTCCGCCCCTCTGTTTCAGCCCCTCTGTTTCAGCCCCTCTGTTTCAGCACCTCTGTTTCTCGCCCTCTGTTTCAGCCCCTCTGTTTCAGCCCCTCTGTTTCAGCCACTCTGTTTCAGCCCCTCTGTTTCTCGCCCTCTGTTTCTCGCCCTCTGTATCTCGCCCTGTGTTTCAGCCCCTCTGTTTCAGCCCCTCTGTTTCAGCCCCTCTGTTTCTCGCCCTCTGTTTCTCGCCCTCTGTTTCTCGCCCTCTGTTTCTCGCTGTTTGTTTCTCGCCCTCTGTTTCTCGCCCTCTGTTTCAGCCCCTCTGTTTCAGCCCCTCTGTTTCAGCCCCTCTGTTTCATCCCCTCTGTTTCAGCCCCTCTGTTACAGCCCCTCTGTTTCTCGCCCTCTGTTTCTCGCCCTCTGTTTCTCGCCCTCTGTTTCTCGCTCTCTGTTTCTCGCCCTCTGTTTCTCGCCCTCTGTTTCAGCCCCTCTGTTTCAGCCCCTCTGTTTCAGCCCCTCTGTTTCTCGCCCTCTGTTTCTCGCCCTCTGTTTCTCGCCCTCTGTTTCAGCCCCTCTGTTTCAGCCCCTCTGTTTCAGCCCCTCTGTTTCTCGCCCTCTGTTTCTCGCCCTCTGTTTCTTGCTCTCTGTTTCTCGCCCTCTGTTTCTCGCCCTCTGTTTCAGCCCCTCTGTTTCAGCTCCTCTGTTCCTCGCTCTCTGTTTCTCGCCCTCTGTTTCAGCCCCTCTGTTTCTCGCCCACTGTTTCAGCCCCTCTGTTTCTCGCCATCTGTTTCAGCCCCACTGTTTCAGCCCCTCTGTTTCTCGCCCTCTGTTTCAGCCCCTCTGTTTCAGCCCCTCTGTTTCAGCCCCTCCGTTTCAGCACCTCTGTTTCTCGCCCTTTGTTTCTCGCCCTCTGTTTCAGCCCCTCTGTTTCTCGCCCTCTGTTTCAGCCCCTCTGTTTCAGTCCCTCTGTTTCAGCCCCTCTGTTTCCGCCCCGCTGTTTCAGCCCCTCTGTTTCAGCCCCTCAGTTTCAGCCCCTCTGTTTCTCGCCCTCTGTTTCAGCCCCTCTTTTTCAGCCCCTCTGTTTCAGCCACTCTGTTTCAGCCCCTCTGTTTCTCGCCCTCTGTTTCTCGCCCTCTGTTTCTCGCCCTCTGTTTCAGCCCCTCTGTTTCAGCCCCTCTGTTTCAGCCCCTCTGTTTCTCGCCCTCTGTTTCTCGCCCTCTGTTTCTCGCCCTCTGTTTCTCGCTCTTTGTTTCTCGCCCTCTGTTTCTCGCCCTCTGTTTCAGCCCCACTGTTTCAGCCCCTCTGTTTCAGCCCCTCTGTTTCATCCCCTCTGTTTCTCGCCCACTGTTTCTCGCCCTCGGTTTCAGCCCCTCTGTTTCTCGCCCTCTGTTTCAGCCCCTCTGTTTCTCGCCCTCTGTTTCAGCCCCTCTGTTTCAGCCCCTCTGTTTCAGCCCCTCTGTTTCAGCCCTTCTGTTTCAGCCCCTCTGTTTCAGCCCCTCTGTTTCTCGCCCACTGTTTCAGCCCCTCTGTTTCTCGCCCTCTGTTTCAGACCCTCTGTTTCAGCTCCTCAGTATCAGCCCCTCTGTTTCAGCCCCTCTGTTTCTCGCCCTCTGTTTCTCGCCCTCTGTTTCTCTCCCACGGTTTCAGCCCCTCTGCTTCAGCCCCTCTGTTTCAGCCCATCTGTTTCAGCCCCACTGTTTCAGCCCCTCTGTTTCAGCCCCTGTGTTTCAGCCCCTCTGTTTCTCGCCCTCTGTTTGTCGCTCTCAGTTTCTCGCCCTCTGTTTCAACCCATCTGTTGCTCGCCCACTGTTTCAGCCCCTCTGTTTCTCGCCATCTGTTTCAGCCCATCTGATTCAGCCCCTCTGTTTCTCGCCCTCTGTTTCAGCCCCTCTGTTTCAGCCCCTCTGTTTCAGCCCCTCTGTTTCAGCACCTCTGTTTCTCGCCCTTTGTTTCTCGCCCTCTGTTTCAGCCCCTCTGTTTCTCGCCCTCTGTTTCAGCCCCTCTGTTTCTCGTCCTCTGTTTCAGCCCCTCTGTTTCAGTCCCTCTGTTTCAGCCCCTCTGTTTCAGCCCCTCTGTTTCAGCCCCTCTGTTTCTCGCCCTCTGTTTCAGCCCCTCTGTTTCTCGCCCTCTGTTTCCCGCCCTCTGTTTCAGCCCCTCTGTTTCAGCCCCTCTGTATCAGCCCCTCTGTTTCTGCCCCTCTGTTTCTCGACCTCTGTTTCTCGCCCTCTGTTTCAGCCCCTCTGTTTCAGACCCTCTGTTTCAGCCCCTCTGTTTCAGCCCCTCTGTTTCAGCACCTCTGTTTCTCGCCCTCTGTTTCTCGCCCTCTGTTTCTCGCTCTCTGTTTCTCGCCCGCTGTTTCTCGCCCTCTGTTTCAGCCCCTCTGTTTCAGCCCATCTGTTTCAGCCCCTCTGTTTCAGCCCCTCTGTTTCTCGATCGCTGTTTCAGCCCCTCTGTTTCTCGCCCTCTGTTTCAGCCCCTCTGTTTCTCGCCCTCTGTTTCTCGCCCTCTGTTTCAGCCCCTCTGTTTCAGCCCCACTGTTTCAGCCCCTCTGTTTCAGGCCCTCTGTTTCAGCCCCTCTGTTTCAGCCCCTCTGTTTCAGCCCCTCTGTTTCAGCCCCTCTGTTTCAGACCCTCTTTTTCAGCCCCTCTGTTTCTCGCCCTCTGTTTCTCGCCCTCTGTTTCTCGCTCTCTGTTTCTCGCCCTCTGTTTCTCGCCCTCTGTTTCAGCCCCTCTGTTTCAGCCACTCTGTTTCAGCCCCTCTGTTTCTCGCCCAGTGTTTCTCGCCCAGTGTTTCTCGCACTCTGTTTCAGCCCCTCTGTTTCAGCCCCTCTGTTTCAGCCCCTCTGTTTCTCGCCCTCTGTTTTTCTCCCTCTGTTTCTCGCTCTCTCTTTCTCGCCCTCTGTTTCTCGCCCTCTGTTTCTCGCCCTCTGTTTCTTGCTCTCTGTTTCTCGTTCTCTGTTTCTCGCCCTCTGTTTCAGCCTCTCTGTTTCAGCCCCTCTGTTTCCGCCCTGCTGTTCCAGCCCCTCTGTTTCAGCCCCTCAGTTTCAGCCCCTCTGTTTCTCGCCCTCTGTTTCAGCCCCTCTTTTTCAGCCCCTCTGTTTCAGCCACTCTGTTTCAGCCCCTCTGTTTCTCGCCCTCTGTTTCTCGCCCTCTGTTTCTCGCCTTCTGTTTCAGCCCCTCTGTTTCAGCCCCTCTGTTTCAGACCCTCTGTTTCTCGCCCTCTGTTTCTCGCCCTCTTTTTCTCGCCCTCTGTTTCTCGCTCTTTGTTTAACGCCCTCTGTTTCTCGCCCTCTGTTTCAGCCCCTCTGTTTCAGCCCCTCTGTTTCAGCCCCTCTGTTTCAGCTCCTCTGTTTCAGCCCCTCTGTTTCAGCCCCTCTGTTTCTCGCCCTCTGTTTCTCGCCCTCGGTTTCAGCCCCTCTGTTTCTCGCCCTCTGTTTCAGCCCCTCTGTTTCTCGCCCTCTGTTTCAGCCCCTCTGTTTCAGCCCCTCTGTTTCAGCCCCTCTTTTAAAGCCCATCTGTTTAAGCCCCTCTGTTTCTCGTCCTCTGTTTCTCGCCCTCTGTTTCAGCCCCTCTGTTTCTCGCCCTCTGTTTCAGCCCCTCTGTTTCAGCCCCTCAGTATCAGCCCCTCTCTTTCAGCCCCTCTGTTTCTCGCCCTCTGTTTCTCGCCCTCTGTTTTGACGCCCTCTGTTTCAAGCCCACTGTTTCAGCCCCTCTGTTTCAGCCCCTCTGTTTCAGCCCATCTGTTTCAGCCCCTCTGTTTCAGCCCCTCTGTTTCAGCCCCTCTGTTTCAGCCCCTCTGTTTCTCGCCCTCTGTTTCAGCCCCTCTGTTTCTCGCCCTCTGTTTCCCGCCCTCTGTTTCAGCCCCTCTGTTTCAGCCCCTCTGTATCAGCCCCTCTGTTTCTGCCCCTCTGTTTCTCGACCTCTGTTTCTCGCCCTCTGTTTCAGCCCCTCTGTTTCAGACCCTCTGTTTCAGCCCCTCTGTTTCAGCCCCTCTGTTTCAGCCCGTCTGTTTCTCGCCCTCTGTTTCTCGCCCTCTGTTTCTCGCTCTCTGTTTCTCGCCCGCTGTTTCTCGCCCTCTGTTTCAGCCCCTCTGTTTCAGCCCATCTGTTTCAGCCCCTCTGTTTCAGCCCCTCTGTTTCTCGCCCACTGTTTCAGCCCCTCTGTTTCTCGCCCTCTGTTTCAGACCCTCTGTTTCAGCTCCTCAGTATCAGCCCCTCTGTTTCAGCCCCACTGTTTCTCGCCCTCTGTTTCTCGCCCTCTGTTTCTCTCCCACGGTTTCAGCCCCTCTGCTTCAGCCCCTCTGTTTCAGCCCATCTGTTTCTGCCCCACTGTTTCAGCCCCTCTGTTTCAGCCCCTGTGTTTCAGCCCCTCTGTTTCTCGCCCTCTGTTTCTCGCTCTCAGTTTCTCGCCCTCTGTTTCAGCCCATCTGTTGCTCGCCCACTGTTTCAGCCCCTCTGTTTCTCGCCATCTGTTTCAGCCCATCTGATTCAGCCCCTCTGTTTCTCGCCCTCTGTTTCAGCCCCTCTGTTTCAGCCCCTCTGTTTCAGCCCCTCTGTTTCAGCACCTCTGTTTCTCGCCCTTTGTTTCTCGCCCTCTGTTTCAGCCCCTCTGTTTCTCGCCCTCTGTTTCAGCCCCTCTGTTTCTCGTCCTCTGTTTCAGCCCCTCTGTTTCAGTCCCTCTGTTTCAGCCCCTCTGTTTCAGCCCCTCTGTTTCAGCCCCTCTGTTTCTCGCCCTCTGTTTCAGCCCCTCTGTTTCTCGCCCTCTGTTTCCCGCCCTCTGTTTCAGCCCCTCTGTTTCAGCCCCTCTGTATCAGCCCCTCTGTTTCTGCCCCTCTGTTTCTCGACCTCTGTTTCTCGCCCTCTGTTTCAGCCCCTCTGTTTCTGACCCTCTGTTTCAGCCCCTCTGTTTCAGCCCCTCTGTTTCAGCCCCTCTGTTTCTCGCCCTCTGTTTCTCGCCCTCTGTTTCTCGCTCTCTGTTTCTCGCCCGCTGTTTCTCGCCCTCTGTTTCAGCCCCTCTGTTTCAGCCCATCTGTTTCAGCCCCTCTGTTTCAGCCCCTCTGTTTCTCGATCGCTGTTTCAGCCCCTCTGTTTCTCGCCCTCTGTTTCAGCCCCTCTGTTTCTCGCCCTCTGTTTCTCGCCCTCTGTTTCAGCCCCTCTGTTTCAGCCCCACTGTTTCAGCCCCTCTGTTTCAGGCCCTCTGTTTCAGCCCCTCTGTTTCAGCCCCTCTGTTTCAGCCCCTCTGTTTCAGCCCCTCTGTTTCAGACCCTCTTTTTCAGCCCCTCTGTTTCTCGCCCTCTGTTTCTCGCCCTCTGTTTCTCGCTCTCTGTTTCTCGCCCTCTGTTTCTCGCCCTCTGTTTCAGCCCCTCTGTTTCAGCCACTCTGTTTCAGCCCCTCTGTTTCTCGCCCAGTGTTTCTCGCCCAGTGTTTCTCGCACTCTGTTTCAGCCCCTCTGTTTCAGCCCCTCTGTTTCAGCCCCTCTGTTTCTCGCCCTCTGTTTCTCTCCCTCTGTTTCTCGCTCTCTCTTTCTCGCCCTCTGTTTCTCGCCCTCTGTTTCTCGCCCTCTGTTTCTTGCTCTCTGTTTCTCGTTCTCTGTTTCTCGCCCTCTGTTTCAGCCCCTCTGTTTCAGCTCCTCTGTTCCATGCTCACTGTTTCTCGCCCTCTGTTTCAGCCCCTCTGTTTCTCGCCCACTGTTTCAGCCCCTCTGTTTCTCGCCATCTGTTTCAGCCCCTCTGTTTCAGCCCCTCTGTTTCTCGCCCTTTGTTTCTCGCCCTCTGTTTCAGCCCCTCTGTTTCTCGCCCTCTGTTTCAGCCCCTCTGTTTCAGTCCCTCTGTTTCAGCCCCTCTGTTTCCGCCCCTCTGTTTCAGCCCCTCTGTTTCAGCCCCTCTGTTTCAGCTCCTCTGTTTCTCGCCCTCTGTTTCAGCCCCTCTGTTTCAGCCCCTCTGTTTCAGCCACTCTGTTTCAGCCCCTCTGTTTCTCGCCCTCTGTTTCTCGCCCTCTGTAACTCGCCCTGTGTTTCAGCCCCTCTGTTTCAGCCCCTCTGTTTCAGCCCCTCTGTTTCTCGCCCTCTGTTTCTCGCCCTCTGTTTCTCGCCCTCTGTTTCTCGCTCTTTGTTTCTCGCCCTCTGTTTCTCGCCCTCTGTTTCAGCCCCTCTGTTTCAGCCCCTCTGTTTCAGCCCCTCTGTTTCATCCCCTCTGTTTCAGCCCCTCTGTTACAGCCCCTCTGTTTCTCGCCCTCTGTTTCTCGCCCTCTGTTTCTCGCCCTCTGTTTCTCGCTCTCTGTTTCTCGCCCAGTGTTTCTCGCCCTCTGTTTCAGCCCCTCTGTTTCAGCCCCTCTGTTTCAGCCCCTCTGTTTCAGCCCCTCTGTTTCTCGCCCTCTGTTTCTCTCCCTCTGTTTCTCGCTCTCTCTTTCTCGCCCTCTGTTTCTCGCCCTCTGTTTCTCGCCCTCTGTTTCAGCCCCTCTGTTTCAGCCCGTCTGTTTCAGCCCTTCTGTTTCTCGCCCTCTGTTTCTCGCCCTCTGTTTCTTGCTCTCTGTTTCTCGTTCTCTGTTTCTCGCCCTCTGTTTCAGCCCCTCTGTTTCAGCTCCTCTGTTCCATGCTCACTGTTTCTCGCCCTCTGTTTCAGCCCCTCTGTTTCTCGCCCACTGTTTCAGCCCCTCTGTTTCTCGCCATCTGTTTCAGCCCCTCTGTTTCTCGCCCTTTGTTTCTCGCCCTCTGTTTCAGCCCCTCTGTTTCTCGCCCTCTGTTTCAGCCCCTCTGTTTCAGTCCCTCTGTTTCAGCCCCTCTGTTTCCGCCCCTCTGTTTCAGCCCCTCTGTTTCAGCCCCTCTGTTTCAGCACCTCTGTTTCTCGCCCTCTGTTTCAGCCCCTCTGTTTCAGCCCCTCTGTTTCAGCCACTCTGTTTCAGCCCCTCTGTTTCTCGCCCTCTGTTTCTCGCCCTCTGTATCTCGCCCTGTGTTTCAGCCCCTCTGTTTCAGCCCCTCTGTTTCAGCCCCTCTGTTTCTCGCCCTCTGTTTCTCGCCCTCTGTTTCTCGCCCTCTGTTTCTCGCTCTTTGTTTCTCGCCCTCTGTTTCTCGCCCTCTGTTTCAGCCCCTCTGTTTCAGCCCCTCTGTTTCAGCCCCTCTGTTTCATCCCCTCTGTTTCAGCCCCTCTGTTACAGCCCCTCTGTTTCTCGCCCTCTGTTTCTCGCCCTCTGTTTCTCGCCCTCTGTTTCTCGCTCTCTGTTTCTCGCCCTCTGTTTCTCGCCCTCTGTTTCAGCCCCTCTGTTTCAGCCCCTCTGTTTCAGCCCCTCTGTTTCTCGCCCTCTGTTTCTCGCCCTCTGTTTCTCGCCCTCTGTTTCAGCCCCTCTGTTTCAGCCCCTCTGTTTCAGCCCCTCTGTTTCTCGCCCTCTGTTTCTCGCCCTCTGTTTCTTGCTCTCTGTTTCTCGCCCTCTGTTTCTCGCCCTCTGTTTCAGCCCCTCTGTTTCAGCTCCTCTGTTCCTCGCTCTCTGTTTCTCGCCCTCTGTTTCAGCCCCTCTGTTTCTCGCCCACTGTTTCAGCCCCTCTGTTTCTCGCCATCTGTTTCAGCCCCACTGTTTCAGCCCCTCTGTTTCTCGCCCTCTGTTTCAGCCCCTCTGTTTCAGCCCCTCTGTTTCAGCCCCTCCGTTTCAGCACCTCTGTTTCTCGCCCTTTGTTTCTCGCCCTCTGTTTCAGCCCCTCTGTTTCTCGCCCTCTGTTTCAGCCCCTCTGTTTCAGTCCCTCTGTTTCAGCCCCTCTGTTTCCGCCCCGCTGTTTCAGCCCCTCTGTTTCAGCCCCTCAGTTTCAGCCCCTCTGTTTCTCGCCCTCTGTTTCAGCCCCTCTTTTTCAGCCCCTCTGTTTCAGCCACTCTGTTTCAGCCCCTCTGTTTCTCGCCCTCTGTTTCTCGCCCTCTGTTTCTCGCCCTCTGTTTCAGCCCCTCTGTTTCAGCCCCTCTGTTTCAGCCCCTCTGTTTCTCGCCCTCTGTTTCTCGCCCTCTGTTTCTCGCCCTCTGTTTCTCGCTCTTTGTTTCTCGCCCTCTGTTTCTCGCCCTCTGTTTCAGCCCCACTGTTTCAGCCCCTCTGTTTCAGCCCCTCTGTTTCATCCCCTCTGTTTCTCGCCCACTGTTTCTCGCCCTCGGTTTCAGCCCCTCTGTTTCTCGCCCTCTGTTTCAGCCCCTCTGTTTCTCGCCCTCTGTTTCAGCCCCTCTGTTTCAGCCCCTCTGTTTCAGCCCCTCTGTTTCAGCCCTTCTGTTTCAGCCCCTCTGTTTCAGCCCCTCTGTTTCTCGCCCACTGTTTCAGCCCCTCTGTTTCTCGCCCTCTGTTTCAGACCCTCTGTTTCAGCTCCTCAGTATCAGCCCCTCTGTTTCAGCCCCTCTGTTTCTCGCCCTCTGTATCTCGCCCTCTGTTTCTCTCCCACGGTTTCAGCCCCTCTGCTTCAGCCCCTCTGTTTCAGCCCATCTGTTTCAGCCCCACTGTTTCAGCCCCTCTGTTTCAGCCCCTGTGTTTCAGCCCCTCTGTTTCTCGCCCTCTGTTTCTCGCTCTCAGTTTCTCGCCCTCTGTTTCAGCCCATCTGTTGCTCGCCCACTGTTTCAGCCCCTCTGTTTCTCGCCATCTGTTTCAGCCCATCTGATTCAGCCCCTCTGTTTCTCGCCCTCTGTTTCAGCCCCTCGGTTTCAGCCCCTCTGTTTCAGCCCCTCTGTTTCAGCACCTCTGTTTCTCGCCCTTTGTTTCTCGCCCTCTGTTTCAGCCCCTCTGTTTCTCGCCCTCTGTTTCAGCCCCTCTGTTTCTCGTCCTCTGTTTCAGCCCCTCTGTTTCAGTCCCTCTGTTTCAGCCCCTCTGTTTCAGCCCCTCTGTTTCAGCCCCTCTGTTTCTCGCCCTCTGTTTCAGCCCCTCTGTTTCTCGCCCTCTGTTTCCCGCCCTCTGTTTCAGCCCCTCTGTTTCAGCCCCTCTGTATCAGCCCCTCTGTTTCTGCCCCTCTGTTTCTCGACCTCTGTTTCTCGCCCTCTGTTTCAGCCCCTCTGTTTCAGACCCTCTGTTTCAGCCCCTCTGTTTCAGCCCCTCTGTTTCAGCACCTCTGTTTCTCGCCCTCTGTTTCTCGCCCTCTGTTTCTCGCTCTCTGTTTCTCGCCCGCTGTTTCTCGCCCTCTGTTTCAGCCCCTCTGTTTCAGCCCATCTGTTTCAGCCCCTCTGTTTCAGCCCCTCTGTTTCTCGATCGCTGTTTCAGCCCCTCTGTTTCTCGCCCTCTGTTTCAGCCCCTCTGTTTCTCGCCCTCTGTTTCTCGCCCTCTGTTTCAGCCCCTCTGTTTCAGCCCCACTGTTTCAGCCCCTCTGTTTCAGGCCCTCTGTTTCAGCCCCTCTGTTTCAGCCCCTCTGTTTCAGCCCCTCTGTTTCAGCCCCTCTGTTTCAGACCCTCTTTTTCAGCCCCTCTGTTTCTCGCCCTCTGTTTCTCGCCCTCTGTTTCTCGCTCTCTGTTTCTCGCCCTCTGTTTCTCGCCCTCTGTTTCAGCCCCTCTGTTTCAGCCACTCTGTTTCAGCCCCTCTGTTTCTCGCCCAGTGTTTCTCGCCCAGTGTTTCTCGCACTCTGTTTCAGCCCCTCTGTTTCAGCCCCTCTGTTTCAGCCCCTCTGTTTCTCGCCCTCTGTTTCTCTCCCTCTGTTTCTCGCTCTCTCTTTCTCGCCCTCTGTTTCTCGCCCTCTGTTTCTCGCCCTCTGTTTCTTGCTCTCTGTTTCTCGTTCTCTGTTTCTCGCCCTCTGTTTCAGCCCCTCTGTTTCAGCCCCTCTGTTTCCGCCCCGCTGTTCCAGCCCCTCTGTTTCAGCCCCTCAGTTTCAGCCCCTCTGTTTCTCGCCCTCTGTTTCAGCCCCTCTTTTTCAGCCCCTCTGTTTCAGCCACTCTGTTTCAGCCCCTCTGTTTCTCGCCCTCTGTTTCTCGCCCTCTGTTTCTCGCCTTCTGTTTCAGCCCCTCTGTTTCAGCCCCTCTGTTTCAGACCCTCTGTTTCTCGCCCTCTGTTTCTCGCCCTCTTTTTCTCGCCCTCTGTTTCTCGCTCTTTGTTTAACGCCCTCTGTTTCTCGCCCTCTGTTTCAGCCCCTCTGTTTCAGCCCCTCTGTTTCAGCCCCTCTGTTTCAGCTCCTCTGTTTCAGCCCCTCTGTTTCAGCCCCTCTGTTTCTCGCCCTCTGTTTCTCGCCCTCGGTTTCAGCCCCTCTGTTTCTCGCCCTCTGTTTCAGCCCCTCTGTTTCTCGCCCTCTGTTTCAGCCCCTCTGTTTCAGCCCCTCTGTTTCAGCCCCTCTTTTAAAGCCCATCTGTTTAAGCCCCTCTGTTTCTCGTCCTCTGTTTCTCGCCCTCTGTTTCAGCCCCTCTGTTTCTCGCCCTCTGTTTCAGCCCCTCTGTTTCAGCCCCTCAGTATCAGCCCCTCTCTTTCAGCCCCTCTGTTTCTCGCCCTCTGTTTCTCGCCCTCTGTTTTGACGCCCTCTGTTTCAAGCCCACTGTTTCAGCCCCTCTGTTTCAGCCCCTCTGTTTCAGCCCATCTGTTTCAGCCCCTCTGTTTCTCGCCCTCTGTTTCAGCCCCTCTGTTTCTCGCCCTCTGTTTCCCGCCCTCTGTTTCAGCCCCTCTGTTTCAGCCCCTCTGTATCAGCCCCTCTGTTTCTGCCCCTCTGTTTCTCGACCTCTGTTTCTCGCCCTCTGTTTCAGCCCCTCTGTTTCAGACCCTCTGTTTCAGCCCCTCTGTTTCAGCCCCTCTGTTTCAGCCCGTCTGTTTCTCGCCCTCTGTTTCTCGCCCTCTGTTTCTCGCTCTCTGTTTCTCGCCCGCTGTTTCTCGCCCTCTGTTTCAGCCCCTCTGTTTCAGCCCATCTGTTTCAGCCCCTCTGTTTCAGCCCCTCTGTTTCTCGCCCACTGTTTCAGCCCCTCTGTTTCTCGCCCTCTGTTTCAGACCCTCTGTTTCAGCTCCTCAGTATCAGCCCCTCTGTTTCAGCCCCACTGTTTCTCGCCCTCTGTTTCTCGCCCTCTGTTTCTCTCCCACGGTTTCAGCCCCTCTGCTTCAGCCCCTCTGTTTCAGCCCATCTGTTTCAGCCCCACTGTTTCAGCCCCTCTGTTTCAGCCCCTGTGTTTCAGCCCCTCTGTTTCTCGCCCTCTGTTTCTCGCTCTCAGTTTCTCGCCCTCTGTTTCAGCCCATCTGTTGCTCGCCCACTGTTTCAGCCCCTCTGTTTCTCGCCATCTGTTTCAGCCCATCTGATTCAGCCCCTCTGTTTCTCGCCCTCTGTTTCAGCCCCTCTGTTTCAGCCCCTCTGTTTCAGCCCCTCTGTTTCAGCACCTCTGTTTCTCGCCCTTTGTTTCTCGCCCTCTGTTTCAGCCCCTCTGTTTCTCGCCCTCTGTTTCAGCCCCTCTGTTTCTCGTCCTCTGTTTCAGCCCCTCTGTTTCAGTCCCTCTGTTTCAGCCCCTCTGTTTCAGCCCCTCTGTTTCAGCCCCTCTGTTTCTCGCCCTCTGTTTCAGCCCCTCTGTTTCTCGCCCTCTGTTTCCCGCCCTCTGTTTCAGCCCCTCTGTTTCAGCCCCTCTGTATCAGCCCCTCTGTTTCTGCCCCTCTGTTTCTCGACCTCTGTTTCTCGCCCTCTGTTTCAGCCCCTCTGTTTCTGACCCTCTGTTTCAGCCCCTCTGTTTCAGCCCCTCTGTTTCAGCCCCTCTGTTTCTCGCCCTCTGTTTCTCGCCCTCTGTTTCTCGCTCTCTGTTTCTCGCCCGCTGTTTCTCGCCCTCTGTTTCAGCCCCTCTGTTTCAGCCCATCTGTTTCAGCCCCTCTGTTTCAGCCCCTCTGTTTCTCGATCGCTGTTTCAGCCCCTCTGTTTCTCGCCCTCTGTTTCAGCCCCTCTGTTTCTCGCCCTCTGTTTCTCGCCCTCTGTTTCAGCCCCTCTGTTTCAGCCCCACTGTTTCAGCCCCTCTGTTTCAGGCCCTCTGTTTCAGCCCCTCTGTTTCAGCCCCTCTGTTTCAGCCCCTCTGTTTCAGCCCCTCTGTTTCAGACCCTCTTTTTCAGCCCCTCTGTTTCTCGCCCTCTGTTTCTCGCCCTCTGTTTCTCGCTCTCTGTTTCTCGCCCTCTGTTTCTCGCCCTCTGTTTCAGCCCCTCTGTTTCAGCCACTCTGTTTCAGCCCCTCTGTTTCTCGCCCAGTGTTTCTCGCCCAGTGTTTCTCGCACTCTGTTTCAGCCCCTCTGTTTCAGCCCCTCTGTTTCAGCCCCTCTGTTTCTCGCCCTCTGTTTCTCTCCCTCTGTTTCTCGCTCTCTCTTTCTCGCCCTCTGTTTCTCGCCCTCTGTTTCTCGCCCTCTGTTTCTTGCTCTCTGTTTCTCGTTCTCTGTTTCTCGCCCTCTGTTTCAGCCCCTCTGTTTCAGCTCCTCTGTTCCATGCTCACTGTTTCTCGCCCTCTGTTTCAGCCCCTCTGTTTCTCGCCCACTGTTTCAGCCCCTCTGTTTCTCGCCATCTGTTTCAGCCCCTCTGTTTCAGCCCCTCTGTTTCTCGCCCTTTGTTTCTCGCCCTCTGTTTCAGCCCCTCTGTTTCTCGCCCTCTGTTTCAGCCCCTCTGTTTCAGTCCCTCTGTTTCAGCCCCTCTGTTTCCGCCACTCTGTTTCAGCCCCTCTGTTTCAGCCCCTCTGTTTCAGCTCCTCTGTTTCTCGCCCTCTGTTTCAGCCCCTCTGTTTCAGCCCCTCTGTTTCAGCCACTCTGTTTCAGCCCCTCTGTTTCTCGCCCTCTGTTTCTCGCCCTCTGTAACTCGCCCTGTGTTTCAGCCCCTCTGTTTCAGCCCCTCTGTTTCAGCCCCTCTGTTTCTCGCCCTCTGTTTCTCGCCCTCTGTTTCTCGCCCTCTGTTTCTCGCTCTTTGTTTCTCGCCCTCTGTTTCTCGCCCTCTGTTTCAGCCCCTCTGTTTCAGCCCCTCTGTTTCAGCCCCTCTGTTACATCCCCTCTGTTTCAGCCCCTCTGTTACAGCCCCTCTGTTTCTCGCCCTCTGTTTCTCGCCCTCTGTTTCTCGCCCTCTGTTTCTCGCTCTCTGTTTCTCGCCCTCTGTTTCTCGCCCTCTGTTTCAGCCCCTCTGTTTCAGCCCCTCTGTTTCAGCCCCTCTGTTTCTCGCCCTCTGTTTCTCGCCCTCTGTTTCTCGCCCTCTGTTTCAGCCCCTCTGTTTCAGCCCCTCTGTTTCAGCCCCTCTGTTTCTCGCCCTCTGTTTCTCGCCCTCTGTTTCTTGCTCTCTGTTTCTCGCCCTCTGTTTCTCGCCCTCTGTTTCAGCCCCTCTGTTTCAGCTCCTCTGTTCCTCGCTCTCTGTTTCTCGCCCTCTGTTTCAGCCCCTCTGTTTCTCGCCCACTGTTTCAGCCCCTCTGTTTCTCGCCATCTGTTTCAGCCCCACTGTTTCAGCCCCTCTGTTTCTCGCCCTCTGTTTCAGCCCCTCTGTTTCAGCCCCTCTGTTTCAGCCCCTCTGTTTCAGCCCCTCCGTTTCAGCACCTCTGTTTCTCGCCCTTTGTTTCTCGCCCTCTGTTTCAGCCCCTCTGTTTCTCGCCCTCTGTTTCAGCCCCTCTGTTTCAGTCCCTCTGTTTCAGCCCCTCTGTTTCCGCCCCGCTGTTCCAGCCCCTCTGTTTCAGCCCCTCAGTTTCACCCCCTCTGTTTCTCGCCCTCTGTTTCAGCCCCTCTTTTTCAGCCCCTCTGTTTCAGCCACTCTGTTTCAGCCCCTCTGTTTCTCGCCCTCTGTTTCTCGCCCTCTGTTTCTCGCCCTCTGTTTCAGCCCCTCTGTTTCAGCCCCTCTGTTTCAGCCCCTCTGTTTCTCGCCCTCTGTTTCTCGCCCTCTGTTTCTCGCCCTCTGTTTCTCGCTCTTTGTTTAACGCCCTCTGTTTCTCGCCCTCTGTTTCAGCCCCTCTGTTTCAGCCCCTCTGTTTCAGCCCCTCTGTTTCAGCTCCTCTGTTTCAGCCCCTCTGTTTCAGCCCCTCTGTTTCTCGCCCTCTGTTTCTCGCCCTCGGTTTCAGCCCCTCTGTTTCTCGCCCTCTGTTTCAGCCCCTCTGTTTCTCGCCCTCTGTTTCAGCCCCTCTGTTTCAGCCCCTCTGTTTCAGCCCCTCTTTTAAAGCCCATCTGTTTAAGCCCCTCTGTTTCTCGTCCTCTGTTTCTCACCCTCTGTTTCAGCCCCTCTGTTTCTCGCCCTCTGTTTCAGCCCCTCTGTTTCAGCCCCTCAGTATCAGCCCCTCTCTTTCAGCCCCTCTGTTTCTCGCCCTCTGTTTCTCGCCCTCTGTTTTGACGCCCTCTGTTTCTCGCCCACTGTTTCAGCCCCTCTGTTTCAGCCCCTCTGTTTCAGCCCATCTGTTTCAGCCCCTCTGTTTCAGCCCCTCTGTTTCAGCCACTCTGTTTCAGCCCCTCTGTTTCTCGCCCTCTGTTTCAGCCCCTCTGTTTCTCGCCCTCTGTTTCCCGCCCTCTGTTTCAGCCCCTCTGTTTCAGCCCCTCTGTATCAGCCCCTCTGTTTCTGCCCCTCTGTTTCTCGACCTCTGTTTCTCGCCCTCTGTTTCAGCCCCTCTGTTTCAGACCCTCTGTTTCAGCCCCTCTGTTTCAGCCCCTCTGTTTCAGCCCCTCTGTTTCTCGCCCTCTGTTTCTCGCCCTCTGTTTCTCGCTCTCTGTTTCTCGCCCGCTGTTTCTCGCCCTCTGTTTCAGCCCCTCTGTTTCAGCCCATCTGTTTCAGCCCCTCTGTTTCAGCCCCTCTGTTTCTCGATCGCTGTTTCAGCCCCTCTGTTTCTCGCCCTCTGTTTCAGCCCCTCTGTTTCTCGCCCTCTGTTTCTCGCCCTCTGTTTCAGCCCCTCTGTTTCAGCCCCACTGTTTCAGCCCCTCTGTTTCAGGCCCTCTGTTTCAGCCCCTCTGTTTCAGCCCCTCTGTTTCAGCCCCTCTGTTTCAGCCCCTCTGTTTCAGACCCTCTTTTTCAGCCCCTCTGTTTCTCGCCCTCTGTTTCTCGCCCTCTGTTTCTCGCTCTCTGTTTCTCGCCCTCTGTTTCTCGCCCTCTGTTTCAGCCCCTCTGTTTCAGCCACTCTGTTTCAGCCCCTCTGTTTCTCGCCCTCTGTTTCTCGCCCAGTGTTTCTCGCACTCTGTTTCAGCCCCTCTGTTTCAGCCCCTCTGTTTCAGCCCCTCTGTTTCTCGCCCTCTGTTTCTCTCCCTCTGTTTCTCGCTCTCTCTTTCTCGCCCTCTGTTTCTCGCACTCTGTTTCTCGCCCTCTGTTTCTTGCTCTCTGTTTCTCGTTCTCTGTTTCTCGCCCTCTGTTTCAGCCCCTCTGTTTCAGCTCCTCTGTTCCATGCTCACTGTTTCTCGCCCTCTGTTTCAGCCCCTCTGTTTCTCGCCCACTGTTTCAGCCCCTCTGTTTCTCGCCATCTGTTTCAGCCCCTCTGTTTCAGCCCCTCTGTTTCTCGCCCTTTGTTTCTCGCCCTCTGTTTCAGCCCCTCTGTTTCTCGCCCTCTGTTTCAGCCCCTCTGTTTCAGTCCCTCTGTTTCAGCCCCTCTGTTTCCGCCCCTCTGTTTCAGCCCCTCTGTTTCAGCCCCTCTGTTTCAGCCCCTCTGTTTCTCGCCCTCTGTTTCAGCCCCTCTGTTTCAGCCCCTCTGTTTCAGCCACTCTGTTTCAGCCCCTCTGTTTCCGGCCTCTGTTTCTCGCCCTCTGTATCTCGCCCTGTGTTTCAGCCCCTCTGTTTCAGCCCCTCTGTTTCAGCCCCTCTGTTTCTCGCCCTCTGTTTCTCGCCCTCTGTTTCTCGCCCTCTGTTTCTCGCTCTTTGTTTCTCGCCCTCTGTTTCTCGCCCTCTGTTTCAGCCCCTCTGTTTCAGCACCTCTGTTTCAGCCCCTCTGTTTCATCCCCTCTGTTTCAGCCCCTCTGTTACAGCCCCTCTGTTTCTCGCCCTCTGTTTCTCGCCCTCTGTTTCTCGCCCTCTGTTTCTCGCTCTCTGTTTCTCGCCCTCTGTTTCTCGCCCTCTGTTTCAGCCCCTCTGTTTCAGACCCTCTGTTTCAGCCCCTCTGTTTCTCGCCCTCTGTTTCTCGCCCTCTGTTTCTCGCCCTCTGTTTCAGCCCCTCTGTTTCAGCCCCTCTGTTTTAGCCCCTCTGTTTCTCGCCCTCTGTTTCTCGCCCTCTGTTTCTTGCTCTCTGTTTCTCGCCCTCTGTTTCTCGCCCTCTGTTTCAGCCCCTCTGTTTCAGCTCCTCTGTTCCTCGCTCTCTGTTTCTCGCCCTCTGTTTCAGCCCCTCTGTTTCTCGCCCACTGTTTCAGCCCCTCTGTTTCTCGCCATCTGTTTCAGCCCCACTGTTTCAGCCCCTCTGTTTCTCGCCCTCTGTTTCAGCCCCTCTGTTTCAGCCCCTCTGTTTCAGCCCCTCTGTTTCAGCCCCTCCGTTTCAGCACCTCTGTTTCTCGCCCTTTGTTTCTCGCCCTCTGTTTCAGCCCCTCTGTTTCTCGCCCTCTGTTTCAGCCCCTCTGTTTCAGTCCCTCTGTTTCAGCCCCTCTGTTTCCGCCCCGCTGTTCCAGCCCCTCTGTTTCAGCCCCTCAGTTTCAGCCCCTCTGTTTCTCGCCCTCTGTTTCAGCCCCTCTTTTTCAGCCCCTCTGTTTCAGCCACTCTGTTTCAGCCCCTCTGTTTCTCGCCCTCTGTTTCTCGCCCTCTGTTTCAGCCCCTCTGTTTCAGCCCCTCTGTTTCAGCCCCTCTGTTTCTGGCCCTCTGTTTCTCGCCCTCTGTTTCTCGCCCTCTGTTACTCGCTCTTTGTTTAACGCCCTCTGTTTCTCGCCCTCTGTTTCAGCCCCTCTGTTTCAGCCCCTCTGTTTCAGCCCCTCTGTTTCAGCTCCTCTGTTTCAGCCCCTCTGTTTCAGCCCCTCTGTTTCTCGCCCTCTGTTTCTCGCCCTCGGTTTCAGCCCCTCTGTTTCTCGCCCTCTGTTTCAGCCCCTCTGTTTCTCGCCCTCTGTTTCAGCCCCTCTGTTTCAGCCCCTCTGTTTCAGCCCCTCTTTTAAAGCCCATCTGTTTAAGCCCCTCTGTTTCTCGTCCTCTGTTTCTCGCCCTCTGTTTCAGCCCCTCTGTTTCTCGTCCTCTGTTTCAGACCCTCTGTTTCAGCCCCTCAGTATCAGCCCCTCTCTTTCAGCCCCTCTGTTTCTCGCCCTCTGTTTCTCGCCCTCTGTTTTGACGCCCTCTGTTTCTCGCCCACTGTTTCAGCCCCTCTGTTTCAGCCCCTCTGTTTCAGCACATCTGTTTCAGCCCCTCTGTTTCAGCCCCTCTGTTTCAGCCCCTCTGTTTCAGCCCCTCTGTTTCTCGCCCTCTGTTTCTCTTTCTCTGTTTCTCGCCCTCTGTTTCAGCCCCTCTGTTTCTCGCCCACTGTTTCAGCCCCTCTGTTTCTCGCCATCTGTTTCAGCCCCTCTGTTTCATCCCCTCTGTTTCTCGCCCTCTGTTTCAGCCCCTCTGTTTCAGCCCCTCTGTTTCAGCCCCTCTGTTACAGCCCCTCTGTTTCTCGCCCTCTGTTTCTCGCCCTCTGTTTCTCGCCCTCTGTTTCTCGCTCTCTGTTTCTCGCCCTCTGTTTCTCGCCCTCTGTTTCAGCCCCTCTGTTTCAGCCCCTCTGTTTCTCGCCCTCTGTTTCTCGCCCTCTGTTTCTCGCCCTCTGTTTCAGCCCCTCTGTTTCAGCCCCTCTGTTTCAGCCCCTCTGTTTCTCGCCCTCTGTTTCTCGCCCTCTGTTTCTTGCTCTCTGTTTCTCGCCCTCTGTTTCTCGCCCTCTGTTTCAGCCCCTCTGTTTCAGCTCCTCTGTTCCTCGCTCTCTGTTTCTCGCCCTCTGTTTCAGCCCCTCTGTTTCTCGCCCACTGTTTCAGCCCCTCTGTTTCTCGCCATCTGTTTCAGCCCCACTGTTTCAGCCCCTCTGTTTCTCGCCCTCTGTTTCAGCCCCTCTGTTTCAGCCCCTCTGTTTCAGCCCCTCTGTTTCAGCCCCTCCGTTTCAGCACCTCTGTTTCTCGCCCTTTGTTTCTCGCCCTCTGTTTCAGCCCCTCTGTTTCTCGCCCTCTGTTTCAGCCCCTCTGTTTCAGTCCCTCTGTTTCAGCCCCTCTGTTTCCGCCCCGCTGTTTCAGCCCCTCTGTTTCAGCCCCTCAGTTTCAGCCCCTCTGTTTCTCGCCCTCTGTTTCAGCCCCTCTTTTTCAGCCCCTCTGTTTCAGCCACTCTGTTTCAGCCCCTCTGTTTCTCGCCCTCTGTTTCTCGCCCTCTGTTTCTCGCCCTCTGTTTCAGCCCCTCTGTTTCAGCCCCTCTGTTTCAGCCCCTCTGTTTCTCGCCCTCTGTTTCTCGCCCTCTGTTTCTCGCCCTCTGTTTCTCGCTCTTTGTTTCTCGCCCTCTGTTTCTCGCCCTCTGTTTCAGCCCCTCTGTTTCAGCCCCTCTGTTTCAGCCCCTCTGTTTCAGCTCCTCTGTTTCAGCCCCTCTGTTTCAGCCCCTCTGTTTCTCGCCCACTGTTTCTCGCCCTCGGTTTCAGCCCCTCTGTTTCTCGCCCTCTGTTTCAGCCCCTCTGTTTCTCGCCCTCTGTTTCAGCCCCTCTGTTTCAGCCCCTCTGTTTCAGCCCCTCTGTTTCAGCCCTTCTGTTTCAGCCCCTCTGTTTCAGCCCCTCTGTTTCTCACTCACTGTTTCAGCCCCTCTGTTTCTCGCCCTCTGTTTCAGACCCTCTGTTTCAGCTCCTCAGAATCAGCCCCTCAGTTTCAGCCCCTCTGTTTCACGCCCTCTGTTTCTCGCCCTCTGTTTCTCTCCCACGGTTTCAGCCCCTCTGCTTCAGCCCCTCTGTTTCAGCCCATCTGTTTCAGCCCCACTGTTTCAGCCCCTCTGTTTCAGCCCCTGTGTTTCAGCCCCTCTGTTTCTCGCCCTCTGTTTCTCGCTCTCAGTTTCTCGCCCTCTGTTTCAGCCCATCTGTTGCTCGCCCACTGTTTCAGCCCCTCTGTTTCTCGCCATCTGTTTCAGCCCATCTGATTCAGCCCCTCTGTTTCTCGCCCTCTGTTTCAGCCCCTCTGTTTCAGCCCCTCTGTTTCAGCCCCTCTGTTTCAGCACCTCTGTTTCTCGCCCTTTGTTTCTCGCCCTCTGTTTCAGCCCCTCTGTTTCTCGCCCTCTGTTTCAGCCCCTCTGTTTCTCGTCCTCTGTTTCAGCCCCTCTGTTTCAGTCCCTCTGTTTCAGCCCCTCTGTTTCAGCCCCTCTGTTTCAGCCCCTCTGTTTCTCGCCCTCTGTTTCAGCCCCTCTGTTTGTCGCCCTCTGTTTCCCGCCCTCTGTTTCAGCCCCTCTGTTTCAGCCCCTCTGTATCAGCCCCTCTGTTTCTGCCCCTCTGTTTCTCGACCTCTGTTTCTCGCCCTCTGTTTCAGCCCCTCTGTTTCAGACCCTCTGTTTCAGCCCCTCTGTTTCAGCCCCTCTGTTTCAGCCCCTCTGTTTCTCGCCCTCTGTTTCTCGCCCTCTGTTTCTCGCTCTCTGTTTCTCGCCCTCTGTTTCTCGCCCTCTGTTTCAGCCCCTCTGTTTCAGCCCATCTGTTTCAGCCCCTCTGTTTCAGCCCCTCTGTTTCTCGATCGCTGTTTCAGCCCCTCTGTTTCTCGCCCTCTGTTTCAGCCCCTCTGTTTCTCGCCCTCTGTTTCTCGCCCTCTGTTTCAGCCCCTCTGTTTCAGCCCCTCTGTTTCAGCCCCTCTGTTTCAGGCCCTCTGTTTCAGCCCCTCTGTTTCAGCCCCTCTGTTTCAGCCCCTCTGTTTCAGACCCTCTTTTTCAGCCCCTCTGTTTCTCGCCCTCTGTTTCTCGCCCTCTGTTTCTCGCTCTCTGTTTCTCGCCCTCTGTTTCTCGCCCTCTGTTTCAGCCCCTCTGTTTCAGCCACTCTGTTTCAGCACCTCTGTTTCTCGCCCAGTGTTTCTCGCCCAGTGTTTCTCGCCCTCTGTTTCTGCCCCTCTGTTTCAGCCCCTCTGTTTCAGCCCCTCTGTTTCTCGCCCTCTGTTTCTCTCCCTCTGTTTCTCGCTCTCTCTTTCTCGCCCTCTGTTTCTCGCCCTCTGTTTCTCGCCCTCTGTTTCAGCCCCTCTGTTTCAGCCCTTCTGTTTCAGCCCTTCTGTTTCTCGCCCTCTGTTTCTCGCCCTCTGTTTCTTGCTCTCTGTTTCTCGTTCTCTGTTTCTCGCCCTCTGTTTCAGCCCCTCTGTTTCAGCTCCTCTGTTCCATGCTCACTGTTTCTCGCCCTCTGTTTCAGCCCCTCTGTTTCTCGCCCACTGTTTCAGCCCCTCTGTTTCTCGCCATCTGTTTCAGCCCCTCTGTTTCAGCCCCTCTGTTTCTCGCCCTTTGTTTCTCGCCCTCTGTTTCAGCCCCTCTGTTTCTCGCCCTCTGTTTCAGCCCCTCTGTTTCAGTCCCTCTGTTTCAGCCCCTCTGTTTCCGCCCCTCTGTTTCAGCCCCTCTGTTTCAGCCCCTCTGTTTCAGCCCCTCTGTTTCTCGCCCTCTGTTTCAGCCCCTCTGTTTCAGCCCCTCTGTTTCAGCCACTCTGTTTCAGCCCCTCTGTTTCTCGCCCTCTGTTTCTCGCCCTCTGTATCTCGCCCTGTGTTTCAGCCCCTCTGTTTCAGCCCCTCTGTTTCAGCCCCTCTGTTTCAGCCCCTCTGTTTCATCCCCTCTGTTTCAGCCCCTCTGTTACAGCCCCTCTGTTTCTCGCCCTCTGTTTCTCGCCCTCTGTTTCTCGCCCTCTGTTTCTCCCTCTCTGTTTCTCGCCCTCTGTTTCTCGCCCTCTGTTTCAGCCCCTCTGTTTCAGCCCCTCTGTTTCAGCCCCTCAGTTTCAGCCCCTCTGTTTCTCGCCCTCTGTTTCAGCCCCTCTTTTTCAGCCCCTCTGTTTCAGCCACTCTGTTTCAGCCCCTCTGTTTCTCGCCCTCTGTTTCTCGCCCTCTGTTTCTCGCCCTCTGTTTCAGCCCCTCTGTTTCAGCCCCTCTGTTTCAGCCCCTCTGTTTCTCGCCCTCTGTTTCTCGCCCTCTGTTTCTCGCCCTCTGTTTCTCGCTCTTTGTTTCTCGCCCTCTGTTTCTCGCCCTCTGTTTCAGCCCCTCTGTTTCAGCCCCTCTGTTTCAGCCCCTCTGTTTCAGCTCCTCTGTTTCAGCCCCTCTGTTTCAGCCCCTCTGTTTCTCGCCCACTGTTTCTCGCCCTCGGTTTCAGCCCCTCTGTTTCTCGCCCTCTGTTTCAGCCCCTCTGTTTCTCGCCCTCTGTTTCAGCCCCTCTGTTTCAGCCCCTCTGTTTCAGCCCCTCTGTTTCAGCCCTTCTGTTTCAGCCCCTCTGTTTCAGCCCCTCTGTTTCTCACTCACTGTTTCAGCCCCTCTGTTTCTCGCCCTCTGTTTCAGACCCTCTGTTTCAGCTCCTCAGAATCAGCCCCTCAGTTTCAGCCCCTCTGTTTCTCGCCCTCTGTTTCTCGCCCTCTGTTTCTCTCCCACGGTTTCAGCCCCTCTGCTTCAGCCCCTCTGTTTCAGCCCATCTGTTTCAGCCCCACTGTTTCAGCCCCTCTGTTTCAGCCCCTGTGTTTCAGCCCCTCTGTTTCTCGCCCTCTGTTTCTCGATCTCAGTTTCTCGCCCTCTGTTTCAGCCCATCTGTTGCTCGCCCACTGTTTCAGCCCCTCTGTTTCTCGCCATCTGTTTCAGCCCATCTGATTCAGCCCCTCTGTTTCTCGCCCTCTGTTTCAGCCCCTCTGTTTCAGCCCCTCTGTTTCAGCCCCTCTGTTTCAGCACCTCTGTTTCTCGCCCTTTGTTTCTCGCCCTCTGTTTCAGCCCCTCTGTTTCTCGCCCTCTGTTTCAGCCCCTCTGTTTCTCGTCCTCTGTTTCAGCCCCTCTGTTTCAGTCCCTCTGTTTCAGCCCCTCTGTTTCAGCCCCTCTGTTTCAGCCCCTCTGTTTCTCGCCCTCTGTTTCAGCCCCTCTGTTTGTCGCCCTCTGTTTCCCGCCCTCTGTTTCAGCCCCTCTGTTTCAGCCCCTCTGTATCAGCCCCTCTGTTTCTGCCCCTCTGTTTCTCGACCTCTGTTTCTCGCCCTCTGTTTCAGCCCCTCTGTTTCAGACCCTCTGTTTCAGCCCCTCTGTTTCAGCCCCTCTGTTTCAGCCCCTCTGTTTCTCGCCCTCTGTTTCTCGCCCTCTGTTTCTCGCTCTCTGTTTCTAGCCCTCTGTTTCTCGCCCTCTGTTTCAGCCCCTCTGTTTCAGCCCATCTGTTTCAGCCCCTCTGTTTCAGCCCCTCTGTTTCTCGATCGCTGTTTCAGCCCCTCTGTTTCTCGCCCTCTGTTTCAGCCCCTCTGTTTCTCGCCCTCTGTTTCTCGCCCTCTGTTTCAGCCCCTCTGTTTCAGCCCCTCTGTTTCAGCCCCTCTGTTTCAGTCCCTCTGTTTCAGCCCCTCTGTTTCAGCCCCTCTGTTTCAGCCCCTCTGTTTCAGCCCCTCTGTTTCAGACCCTCTTTTTCAGCCCCTCTGTTTCTCGCCCTCTGTTTCTCGCCCTCTGTTTCTCGCTCTCTGTTTCTCGCCCTCTGTTTCTCGCCCTCTGTTTCAGCCCCTCTGTTTCAGCCACTCTGTTTCAGCACCTCTGTTTCTCGCCCAGTGTTTCTCGCCCAGTGTTTCTCGCCCTCTGTTTCTGCCCCTCTGTTTCAGCCCCTCTGTTTCAGCCCCTCTGTTTCTCGCCCTCTGTTTCTCTCCCTCTGTTTCACGCTCTCTCTTTCTCGCCCTCTGTTTCTCGCCCTCTGTTTCTCGCCCTCTGTTTCAGCCCCTCTGTTTCAGCCCTTCTGTTTCAGCCCTTCTGTTTCTCGCCCTCTGTTTCTCGCCCTCTGTTTCTTGCTCTCTGTTTCTCGTTCTCTGTTTCTCGCCCTCTGTTTCAGCCCCTCTGTTTCAGCTCCTCTGTTCCATGCTCACTGTTTCTCGCCCTCTGTTTCAGCCCCTCTGTTTCTCGCCCACTGTTTCAGCCCCTCTGTTTCTCGCCATCTGTTTCAGCCCCTCTGTTTCAGCCCCTCTGTTTCTCGCCCTTTGTTTCTCGCCCTCTGTTTCAGCCCCTCTGTTTCTCGCCCTCTGTTTCAGCCCCTCTGTTTCAGTCCCTCTGTTTCAGCCCCTCTGTTTCCGCCCCTCTGTTTCAGCCCCTCTGTTTCAGCCCCTCTGTTTCAGCCCCTCTGTTTCTCGCCCTCTGTTTCAGCCCCTCTGTTTCAGCCCCTCTGTTTCAGCCACTCTGTTTCAGCCCCTCTGTTTCTCGCCCTCTGTTTCTCGCCCTCTGTATCTCGCCCTGTGTTTCAGCCCCTCTGTTTCAGCCCCTCTGTTTCAGCCCCTCTGTTTCAGCCCCTCTGTTTCATCCCCTCTGTTTCAGCCCCTCTGTTACTGCCCCTCTGTTTCTCGCCCTCTGTTTCTCGCCCTCTGTTTCTCGCCCTCTGTTTCTCCCTCTCTGTTTCTCGCCCTCTGTTTCTCGCCCTCTGTTTCAGCCCCTCTGTTTCAGCCCCTCTGTTTCAGCCGCTCTGTTTCTCGCCCTCTGTTTCTCGCCCTCTGTTTCTCGCCCTCTGTTTCAGCCCCTCTGTTTCAGCCCCTCTGTTTCAGCCCCTCTGTTTCTCGCCCTCTGTTTCTCGCCCTCTGTTTCTTGCTCTCTGTTTCTCGCCCTCTGTTTCTCGCCCTCTGTTTCAGCCCCTCTGTTTCAGCTCCTCTGTTCCTCGCTCTCTGTTTCTCGCCCTCTGTTTCAGCCCCTCTGTTTCTCGCCCACTGTTTCAGCCCCTCTGTTTCTCGCCATCTGTTTCAGCCCCACTGTTTCAGCCCCTATGTTTCTCGCCCTCTGTTTGAGCCCCTCTGTTTCAGCCCCTCTGTTTCAGCCCCTCTGTTTCAGCCCCTCCGTTTCAGCACCTCTGTTTCTCGCCCTTTGTTTCTCGCCCTCTGTTTCAGCCCCTCTGTTTCTCGCCCTCTGTTTCAGCCCCTCTGTTTCAGTCCCTCTGTTTCAGCCCCTCTGTTTCCGCCCCGCTGTTTCAGCCCCTCTGTTTCAGCCCCTCAGTTTCAGCCCCTCTGTTTCTCGCCCTCTGTTTCAGCACCTCTTTTTCAGCCCCTCTGTTTCAGCCACTCTGTTTCAGCCCCTCTGTTTCTCGCCCTCTGTTTCTCGCCCACTGTTTCTCGCCCTCTGTTTCAGCCCCTCTGTTTCAGCCCCTCTGTTTCAGCCCCTCTGTTTCTCGCCCTCTGTTTCTCGCCCTCTGTTTCTCGCCCTCTGTTTCTCGCTCTTTGTTTCTCGCCCTCTGTTTCTCGCCCTCTGTTTCAGCCCCTCTGTTTCAGCCCCTCTGTTTCAGCCCCTCTGTTTCAGCTCCTCTGTTTCAGCCCCTCTGTTTCAGCCCCTCTGTTTCTCGCCCTCTGTTTCTCGCCCTCGGTTTCAGCCCCTCTGTTTCTCGCCCTCTGTTAAAGCCCCTCTGTTTCTCGCCCTCTGTTTCAGCCCCTCTGTTTCAGCCCCTCTTTTAAAGCCCATCTGTTTAAGCCCCTCTGTTTCTCGTCCTCTGTTTCTCGCCCTCTGTTTCAGCCCCTCTGTTTCTCGCCCTCTGTTTCAGACCCTCTGTTTCAGCCCCTCAGTATCAGCCCCTCTCTTTCAGCCCCTCTGTTTCTCGCCCTCTGTTTCTCGCCCTCTGTTTTGACGCCCTCTGTTTCTCGCCCACTGTTTCAGCCCCTCTGTTTCAGCCCCTCTGTTTCAGCCCATCTGTTTCAGCCCCTCTGTTTCAGCCCCTCTGTTTCAGCCCCTCTGTTTCAGCCCCTCTGTTTCTCGCCACCTGTTTCTCTTTCTCTGTTTCTCGCCCTCTGTTTCAGCCCCTCTGTTTCTCGCCCACTGTTTCAGCCCCTCTGTTTCTCGCCATCTGTTTCAGCCCCTCTGTTTCAGCCCCTCTGTTTCTCGCCCTCTGTTTCTCGCCCTCTGTTTCAGCCCCTCTGTTTCAGCCCCTCTGTTTCGGCCCCTCTGTTTCAGCCCCTCTGTTTCTCGCCCTCTGTTTCTCGCCCTCTGTTTCAGCCCCTCTGTTTCAGCCACTCTGTTTCAGCCCCTCTGTTTCTCGCCCTCTGTTTACGCCCTCTGTTTCTCGCCCTCTGTTTCTCGATCTCTGTTTCTCGCCCTCTGTTTCTCGCTCTCTGTTTCAGCCCCTCGGTTTCAGCCCCTCTGTTTCAGCCCCTCTGTTTCAGCCCCTCTGTTTCAGCCCCTCTGTTTCTCGCCCTCTGTTTCTCGCCCTCTGTTTCTCGCCCTCTGTTTCTCGCTCTCTGTTTCTCGCCCTCTGTTTCTCGCCCTCTGTTTCAGCCCCTCTGTTTCAGCCCCTCTGTTTCAGCCACTCTGTTTCTCGCCCTCTGTTTCTCGACCACTGTTTCTCGCCCTCTGTTTCAGCCCCTCTGTTTCAGCCCCTCTGTTTCAGCCCCTCTGTTTCAGCCCCTCTGTTTCAGCCCCTCTGTTTATCGCCCTCTGTTTCTCGCCCTCTGTTTCTCGCCCTCTGTTTCTCGCTCTCTGTTTCTCGCTCTCTGTTTCTCGCCCTCTGTTTCAGCCCCTCTGTTTATCGCCCTCTGTTTCAGCTCCTCTGTTTCTCGCCCTCTGTTTGAGCCCCTCTGTTTCAGCCCCTCTGTTTCAGCCCCTCTGTTTCAGCCCCTCTGTTTCAGCCCCTCTGTTTCTCGCCCACTGTTTCTCGCCCTCGGTTTCAGCCCCTCTGTTTCTCGCCCTCTGTTTCAGACCCTCTGTTTCAGCTCCTCAGTATCAGCCCCTCTGTTTCAGCCCCTCTGTTTCTCGCCCTCTGTTTCTCGCCCACGGTTTCAGCCCCTCTGTTTCAGCCCTTCTGTTTCAGCCCATCTGTTTCAGCCCCACTGTTTCAGCCCCTCTGTTTCAGCCCCTGTGTTTCAGCCCCTCTGTTTCTCGCCCTCTGTTTCTCGCTCTCAGTTTCTCGCCCTCTGTTTCAGCCCATCTGTTGCTCGCCCACTGTTTCAGCCCCTCTGTTTCTCGCCATCTGTTTCAGCCCCTCTGATTCAGCCCCTCTGTTTCTCGCCCTCTGTTTCAGCCCCTCTGTTTCAGCCCCTCTGTTTCAGCCCCTCTGTTTCAGCACCTCTCTTTCTCGCCCTTTGTTTCTCGCCCTCTGTTTCAGCCCCTCTGTTTCTCGCCCTCTGTTTCAGCCCCTCTGTTTCTCGTCCTCTGTTTCAGCCCCTCAGTTTCAGTCCCTCTGTTTCTCGTCCTCTGTTTCAGCCCCTCTGTTTCAGCCCCTCTGTTTAACGCCCTCTGTTTCAGCCCCTCTGTTTCAGCCCCTCTGTTTCCCGCCCTCTGTTTCAGCCCCTCTGTTTCAGCCCCTCTGTATCAGCCCCTCTGTTTCTGCCCCTCTGTTTCTCGCCCTCTGTTTCTCGCCCTCTGTTTCAGCCCCTCTGTTTCAGACCCTCTGTTTCAGCCCCTCTGTTTCAGCCCCTCTGTTTCAGCCTCTCTGTTTCTCGCCCTCTGTTTCTCACCCTCTGTTTCTCGCTCTCTGTTTCTCGCCCTCTGTTTCTCGCCCTCTGTTTCAGCCCCTCTGTTTCAGCCCATCTGTTTCAGCCCAACTGTTTCAGCCCCTCTGTTTCTCGATCGCTGTTTCAGCCCCTCTGTTTCTCGCTCTCTGTTTCAGCCCCTCTGTTTCTCGCCCTCTGTTTCTCGCCCTCTGTTTCAGCAACTCTGTTTCAGCACCTCTGTTTCAGACCCTCTTTTTCAGCCCCTCTGTTTCTCGCCCTCTGTTTCTCGCCCTCTGTTTCTCGCTCTCTGTTTCTCGCCCTCTGTTTCTCGCCCTCTGTTTCAGCCCCTCTGTTTCAGCCACTCTGTTTCAGCCCCTCTGTTTCAGCCCCTCTGTTTCTCGATCGCTGTTTCAGCCCCTCTGTTTCTCGCCCTCTGTTTCAGCCCCTCTGTTTCTCGCCCTCTGTTTCTCGCCCTCTGTTTCAGCCCCTCTGTTTCAGCCCCTCTGTTACAGCCCCTCTGTTTCAGGCCCTCTGTTTCAGCCCCTCTGTTTCAGCCCCTCTGTTTCAGCCCCTCTGTTTCAGACCCTCTGTTTCAGACCCTCTTTTTCAGCCCCTCTGTTTCTCGCCCTCTGTTTCTCGACCTCTGTTTCTCGCTCTCTGTTTCTCGCCCTCTGTTTCTCGCCCTCTGTTTCAGCCCCTCTGTTTCAGCCACTCTGTTTCAGCCCCTCTGTTTCTCGCCCAGTGTTTCTCGCCCTCTGTTTCAGCCCCTCTGTTTCAGCCCCTCTGTTTCAGCCCCTCTGTTTCAGCCACTCTGTTTCTCGCCCTCTGTTTCTCTCCCTCTGTTTCTCGCTCTCTCTTTCTCGCCCTCTGTTTCTCGCCCTCTGTTTCTCGCCCTCTGTTTCAGCCCCTCTGTTTCAGCCCCTCTGTTTCAGCCCTTCTGTTTCTCGCCCTCTGTTTCTCGCCCTCTGTTTCTTGCTCTCTGTTTCTCGTTCTCTGTTTCTCGCCCTCTGTTTCAGCCCCTCTGTTTCAGCTCCTCTGTTCCATGCTCACTGTTTCTCGCCCTCTGTTTCAGCCCCTCTGTTTCTCGCCCACTGTTTCAGCCCCTCTGTTTCTCGCCATCTGTTTCAGCCCCTCTGTTTCAGCCCCTCTGTTTCTCGCCCTTTGTTTCTCACCCTCTGTTTCAGCCCCTCTGTTTCTCGCCCTCTGTTTCAGCCCCTCTGTTTCAGTCCCTCTGTTTCAGCCCCTCTGTTTCCGCCCCTATGTTTCAGCCCCTCTGTTTCAGCCCCTCTGTTTCAGCCCCTCTGTTTCTCGCCCTCTGTTTCAGCCCCTCTGTTTCAGCCCCTCTGTTTCAGCCACTCTGTTTCAGCCCCTCTGTTTCTCGCCCTCTGTTTCTCGCCCTCTGTATCTCGCCCTGTGTTTCAGCCCCTCTGTTTCAGCCCCTCTGTTTCAGCCCCTCTGTTTCTCGCCCTCTGTTTCCCGCCCTCTGTTTCTCGCCCTCTGTTCCTCGCTCTTTGTTTCTCGCCCTCTGTTTCTCGCCCTCTGTTTCAGCCCCTCTGTTTCAGCCCCTCTGTTTCAGCCCCTCTGTTTCAGACCCTCTTTTTCAGCCCCTCTGTTTCTCGCCCTCTGTTTCTCGCCCTCTGTTTCTCGCTCTCTGTTTCTCGCCCTCTGTTTCTCGCCCTCTGTTTCAGCCCCTCTGTTTCAGCCCATCTGTTTCAGCCCCTCTGTTTCAGCCCCTCTGTTTCTCGATCGCTGTTTCAGCCCCTCTGTTTCTCGCCCTCTGTTTCTGCCCCTCTGTTTCTCGCCCTCTGTTTCTCGCCCTCTGTTTCAGCCCCTCTGTTTCAGCCCCTCTGTTTCAGCCCCTCTGTTTCAGGCCCTCTGTTTCAGCCCCTCTGTTTCAGCCCCTCTGTTTCAGCCCCTCTGTTTCAGCCCCTCTGTTTCAGACCCTCTTTTTCAGCCCCTCTGTTTCTCGCCCTCTGTTTCTCGCCCTCTGTTTCTCGCTCTCTGTTTCTCGCCCTCTGTTTCTCGCCCTCTGTTTCAGCCCCTCTGTTTCAGCCACTCTGTTTCAGCCCCTCTGTTTCTCGCCCAGTGTTTCTCGCCCTCTGTTTCAGCCCCTCTGTTTCAGCCCCTCTGTTTCAGCCCCTCTGTTTCAGCCCTTCTGTTTCTCGCCCTCTGTCTCTCGCCCTCTGTTTCTTGCTCTCTGTTTCTCGTTCTCTGTTTCTCGCCCTCTGTTTCAGCCCCTCTGTTTCAGCTCCTCTGTTCCATGCTCACTGTTTCTCGCCCTCTGTTTCAGCCCCTCTGTTTCTCGCCCACTGTTTCAGCCCCTCTGTTTCTCGCCATCTGTTTCAGCCCCTCTGTTTCAGCCCCTCTGTTTCTCGCCCTTTGTTTCTCGCCCTCTGTTTCAGCCCCTCTGTTTCTCGCCCTCTGTTTCAGCCCCTCTGTTTCAGTCCCTCTGTTTCAGCCCCTCTGTTTCCGCCCCTCTGTTTCAGCCCCTCTGTTTCAGCCCCTCTGTTTCAGCCCCTCTGTTTCTCGCCCACTGTTTCAGCCCCTCTGTTTCTCGCCCTCTGTTTCAGACCCTCTGTTTCAGCTCCTCAGTATCAGCCCCTCTGTTTCAGCCCCACTGTTTCTCGCCCTCTGTTTCTCGCCCTCTGTTTCTCTCCCACGGTTTCAGCCCCTCTGCTTCAGCCCCTCTGTTTCAGCCCATCTGTTTCTGCCCCACTGTTTCAGCCCCTCTGTTTCAGCCCCTGTGTTTCAGCCCCTCTGTTTCTCGCCCTCTGTTTCTCGCTCTCAGTTTCTCGCCCTCTGTTTCAGCCCATCTGTTGCTCGCCCACTGTTTCAGCCCCTCTGTTTCTCGCCATCTGTTTCAGCCCATCTGATTCAGCCCCTCTGTTTCTCGCCCTCTGTTTCAGCCCCTCTGTTTCAGCCCCTCTGTTTCAGCCCCTCTGTTTCAGCACCTCTGTTTCTCGCCCTTTGTTTCTCGCCCTCTGTTTCAGCCCCTCTGTTTCTCGCCCTCTGTTTCAGCCCCTCTGTTTCTCGTCCTCTGTTTCAGCCCCTCTGTTTCAGTCCCTCTGTTTCAGCCCCTCTGTTTCAGCCCCTCTGTTTCAGCCCCTCTGTTTCTCGCCCTCTGTTTCAGCCCCTCTGTTTCTCGCCCTCTGTTTCCCGCCCTCTGTTTCAGCCCCTCTGTTTCAGCCCCTCTGTATCAGCCCCTCTGTTTCTGCCCCTCTGTTTCTCGACCTCTGTTTCTCGCCCTCTGTTTCAGCCCCTCTGTTTCTGACCCTCTGTTTCAGCCCCTCTGTTTCAGCCCCTCTGTTTCAGCCCCTCTGTTTCTCGCCCTCTGTTTCTCGCCCTCTGTTTCTCGCTCTCTGTTTCTCGCCCGCTGTTTCTCGCCCTCTGTTTCAGCCCCTCTGTTTCAGCCCATCTGTTTCAGCCCCTCTGTTTCAGCCCCTCTGTTTCTCGATCGCTGTTTCAGCCCCTCTGTTTCTCGCCCTCTGTTTCAGCCCCTCTGTTTCTCGCCCTCTGTTTCTCGCCCTCTGTTTCAGCCCCTCTGTTTCAGCCCCACTGTTTCAGCCCCTCTGTTTCAGGCCCTCTGTTTCAGCCCCTCTGTTTCAGCCCCTCTGTTTCAGCCCCTCTGTTTCAGCCCCTCTGTTTCAGACCCTCTTTTTCAGCCCCTCTGTTTCTCGCCCTCTGTTTCTCGCCCTCTGTTTCTCGCTCTCTGTTTCTCGCCCTCTGTTTCTCGCCCTCTGTTTCAGCCCCTCTGTTTCAGCCACTCTGTTTCAGCCCCTCTGTTTCTCGCCCAGTGTTTCTCGCCCAGTGTTTCTCGCACTCTGTTTCAGCCCCTCTGTTTCAGCCCCTCTGTTTCAGCCCCTCTGTTTCTCGCCCTCTGTTTCTCTCCCTCTGTTTCTCGCTCTCTCTTTCTCGCCCTCTGTTTCTCGCCCTCTGTTTCTCGCCCTCTGTTTCTTGCTCTCTGTTTCTCGTTCTCTGTTTCTCGCCCTCTGTTTCAGCCCCTCTGTTTCAGCTCCTCTGTTCCATGCTCACTGTTTCTCGCCCTCTGTTTCAGCCCCTCTGTTTCTCGCCCACTGTTTCAGCCCCTCTGTTTCTCGCCATCTGTTTCAGCCCCTCTGTTTCAGCCCCTCTGTTTCTCGCCCTTTGTTTCTCGCCCTCTGTTTCAGCCCCTCTGTTTCTCGCCCTCTGTTTCAGCCCCTCTGTTTCAGTCCCTCTGTTTCAGCCCCTCTGTTTCCGCCCCTCTGTTTCAGCCCCTCTGTTTCAGCCCCTCTGTTTCAGCTCCTCTGTTTCTCGCCCTCTGTTTCAGCCCCTCTGTTTCAGCCCCTCTGTTTCAGCCACTCTGTTTCAGCCCCTCTGTTTCTCGCCCTCTGTTTCTCGCCCTCTGTAACTCGCCCTGTGTTTCAGCCCCTCTGTTTCAGCCCCTCTGTTTCAGCCCCTCTGTTTCTCGCCCTCTGTTTCTCGCCCTCTGTTTCTCGCCCTCTGTTTCTCGCTCTTTGTTTCTCGCCCTCTGTTTCTCGCCCTCTGTTTCAGCCCCTCTGTTTCAGCCCCTCTGTTTCAGCCCCTCTGTTTCATCCCCTCTGTTTCAGCCCCTCTGTTACAGCCCCTCTGTTTCTCGCCCTCTGTTTCTCGCCCTCTGTTTCTCGCCCTCTGTTTCTCGCTCTCTGTTTCTCGCCCTCTGTTTCTCGCCCTCTGTTTCAGCCCCTCTGTTTCAGCCCCTCTGTTTCATCCCCTCTGTTTCTCGCCCTCTGTTTCTCGCCCTCTGTTTCTCGCCCTCTGTTTCAGCCCCTCTGTTTCAGCCCCTCTGTTTCAGCCCCTCTGTTTCTCGCCCTCTGTTTCTCGCCCTCTGTTTCTTGCTCTCTGTTTCTCGCCCTCTGTTTCTCGCCCTCTGTTTCAGCCCCTCTGTTTCAGCTCCTCTGTTCCTCGCTCTCTGTTTCTCGCCCTCTGTTTCAGCCCCTCTGTTTCTCGCCCACTGTTTCAGCCCCTCTGTTTCTCGCCATCTGTTTCAGCCCCACTGTTTCAGCCCCTCTGTTTCTCGCCCTCTGTTTCAGCCCCTCTGTTTCAGCCCCTCTGTTTCAGCCCCTCTGTTTCAGCCCCTCCGTTTCAGCACCTCTGTTTCTCGCCCTTTGTTTCTCGCCCTCTGTTTCAGCCCCTCTGTTTCTCGCCCTCTGTTTCAGCCCCTCTGTTTCAGTCCCTCTGTTTCAGCCCCTCTGTTTCCGCCCCGCTGTTCCAGCCCCTCTGTTTCAGCCCCTCAGTTTCACCCCCTCTGTTTCTCGCCCTCTGTTTCAGCCCCTCTTTTTCAGCCCCTCTGTTTCAGCCACTCTGTTTCAGCCCCTCTGTTTCTCGCCCTCTGTTTCTCGCCCTCTGTTTCTCGCCCTCTGTTTCAGCCCCTCTGTTTCAGCCCCTCTGTTTCAGACCCTCTGTTTCTCGCCCTCTGTTTCTCGCCCTCTGTTTCTCGCCCTCTGTTTCTCGCTCTTTGTTTAACGCCCTCTGTTTCTCGCCCTCTGTTTCAGCCCCTCTGTTTCAGCCCCTCTGTTTCAGCCCCTCTGTTTCAGCTCCTCTGTTTCAGCCCCTCTGTTTCAGCCCCTCTGTTTCTCGCCCTCTGTTTCTCGCCCTCGGTTTCAGCCCCTCTGTTTCTCGCCCTCTGTTTCAGCCCCTCTGTTTCTCGCCCTCTGTTTCAGCCCCTCTGTTTCAGCCCCTCTGTTTCAGCCCCTCTTTTAAAGCCCATCTGTTTAAGCCCCTCTGTTTCTCGTCCTCTGTTTCTCACCCTCTGTTTCAGCCCCTCTGTTTCTCGCCCTCTGTTTCAGCCCCTCTGTTTCAGCCCCTCAGTATCAGCCCCTCTCTTTCAGCCCCTCTGTTTCTCGCCCTCTGTTTCTCGCCCTCTGTTTTGACGCCCTCTGTTTCTCGCCCACTGTTTCAGCCCCTCTGTTTCCGCCCCTCTGTTTCAGCCCATCTGTTTCAGCCCCTCTGTTTCAGCCCCTCTGTTTCAGCCACTCTGTTTCAGCCCCTCTGTTTCTCGCCCTCTGTTTCAGCCCCTCTGTTTCTCGCCCTCTGTTTCCCGCCCTCTGTTTCAGCCCCTCTGTTTCAGCCCCTCTGTATCAGCCCCTCTGTTTCTGCCCCTCTGTTTCTCGACCTCTGTTTCTCGCCCTCTGTTTCAGCCCCTCTGTTTCAGACCCTCTGTTTCAGCCCCTCTGTTTCAGCCCCTCTGTTTCAGCCCCTCTGTTTCTCGCCCTCTGTTTCTCGCCCTCTGTTTCTCGCTCTCTGTTTCTCGCCCGCTGTTTCTCGCCCTCTGTTTCAGCCCCTCTGTTTCAGCCCATCTGTTTCAGCCCCTCTGTTTCAGCCCCTCTGTTTCTCGATCGCTGTTTCAGCCCCTCTGTTTCTCGCCCTCTGTTTCAGCCCCTCTGTTTCTCGCCCTCTGTTTCTCGCCCTCTGTTTCAGCCCCTCTGTTTCAGCCCCACTGTTTCAGCCCCTCTGTTTCAGGCCCTCTGTTTCAGCCCCTCTGTTTCAGCCCCTCTGTTTCAGCCCCTCTGTTTCAGCCCCTCTGTTTCAGACCCTCTTTTTCAGCCCCTCTGTTTCTCGCCCTCTGTTTCTCGCCCTCTGTTTCTCGCTCTCTGTTTCTCGCCCTCTGTTTCTCGCCCTCTGTTTCAGCCCCTCTGTTTCAGCCACTCTGTTTCAGCCCCTCTGTTTCTCGCCCTCTGTTTCTCGCCCAGTGTTTCTCGCACTCTGTTTCAGCCCCTCTGTTTCAGCCCCTCTGTTTCAGCCCCTCTGTTTCTCGCCCTCTGTTTCTCTCCCTCTGTTTCTCGCTCTCTCTTTCTCGCCCTCTGTTTCTCGCCCTCTGTTTCTCGCCCTCTGTTTCTTGCTCTCTGTTTCTCGTTCTCTGTTTCTCGCCCTCTGTTTCAGCCCCTCTGTTTCAGCTCCTCTGTTCCATGCTCACTGTTTCTCGCCCTCTGTTTCAGCCCCTCTGTTTCTCGCCCACTGTTTCAGCCCCTCTGTTTCTCGCCATCTGTTTCAGCCCCTCTGTTTCAGCCCCTCTGTTTCTCGCCCTTTGTTTCTCGCCCTCTGTTTCAGCCCCTCTGTTTCTCGCCCTCTGTTTCAGCCCCTCTGTTTCAGTCCCTCTGTTTCAGCCCCTCTGTTTCCGCCCCTCTGTTTCAGCCCCTCTGTTTCAGCCCCTCTGTTTCAGCCCCTCTGTTTCTCGCCCTCTGTTTCAGCCCCTCTGTTTCAGCCCCTCTGTTTCAGCCACTCTGTTTCAGCCCCTCTGTTTCCGGCCTCTGTTTCTCGCCCTCTGTATCTCGCCCTGTGTTTCAGCCCCTCTGTTTCAGCCCCTCTGTTTCAGCCCCTCTGTTTCTCGCCCTCTGTTTCTCGCCCTCTGTTTCTCGCCCTCTGTTTCTCGCTCTTTGTTTCTCGCCCTCTGTTTCTCGCCCTCTGTTTCAGCCCCTCTGTTTCAGCACCTCTGTTTCAGCCCCTCTGTTTCATCCCCTCTGTTTCAGCCCCTCTGTTACAGCCCCTCTGTTTCTCGCCCTCTGTTTCTCGCCCTCTGTTTCTCGCCCTCTGTTTCTCGCTCTCTGTTTCTCGCCCTCTGTTTCTCGCCCTCTGTTTCAGCCCCTCTGTTTCAGACCCTCTGTTTCAGCCCCTCTGTTTCTCGCCCTCTGTTTCTCGCCCTCTGTTTCTCGCCCTCTGTTTCAGCCCCTCTGTTTCAGCCCCTCTGTTTTAGCCCCTCTGTTTCTCGCCCTCTGTTTCTCGCCCTCTGTTTCTTGCTCTCTGTTTCTCGCCCTCTGTTTCTCGCCCTCTGTTTCAGCCCCTCTGTTTCAGCTCCTCTGTTCCTCGCTCTCTGTTTCTCGCCCTCTGTTTCAGCCCCTCTGTTTCTCGCCCACTGTTTCAGCCCCTCTGTTTCTCGCCATCTGTTTCAGCCCCACTGTTTCAGCCCCTCTGTTTCTCGCCCTCTGTTTCAGCCCCTCTGTTTCAGCCCCTCTGTTTCAGCCCCTCTGTTTCAGCCCCTCCGTTTCAGCACCTCTGTTTCTCGCCCTTTGTTTCTCGCCCTCTGTTTCAGCCCCTCTGTTTCTCGCCCTCTGTTTCAGCCCCTCTGTTTCAGTCCCTCTGTTTCAGCCCCTCTGTTTCCGCCCCGCTGTTCCAGCCCCTCTGTTTCAGCCCCTCAGTTTCAGCCCCTCTGTTTCTCGCCCTCTGTTTCAGCCCCTCTTTTTCAGCCCCTCTGTTTCAGCCACTCTGTTTCAGCCCCTCTGTTTCTCGCCCTCTGTTTCTCGCCCTCTGTTTCAGCCCCTCTGTTTCAGCCCCTCTGTTTCAGCCCCTCTGTTTCTGGCCCTCTGTTTCTCGCCCTCTGTTTCTCGCCCTCTGTTACTCGCTCTTTGTTTAACGCCCTCTGTTTCTCGCCCTCTGTTTCAGCCCCTCTGTTTCAGCCCCTCTGTTTCAGCCCCTCTGTTTCAGCTCCTCTGTTTCAGCCCCTCTGTTTCAGCCCCTCTGTTTCTCGCCCTCTGTTTCTCGCCCTCGGTTTCAGCCCCTCTGTTTCTCGCCCTCTGTTTCAGCCCCTCTGTTTCTCGCCCTCTGTTTCAGCCCCTCTGTTTCAGCCCCTCTGTTTCAGCCCCTCTTTTAAAGCCCATCTGTTTAAGCCCCTCTGTTTCTCGTCCTCTGTTTCTCGCCCTCTGTTTCAGCCCCTCTGTTTCTCGTCCTCTGTTTCAGACCCTCTGTTTCAGCCCCTCAGTATCAGCCCCTCTCTTTCAGCCCCTCTGTTTCTCGCCCTCTGTTTCTCGCCCTCTGTTTTGACGCCCTCTGTTTCTCGCCCACTGTTTCAGCCCCTCTGTTTCAGCCCCTCTGTTTCAGCACATCTGTTTCAGCCCCTCTGTTTCAGCCCCTCTGTTTCAGCCCCTCTGTTTCAGCCCCTCTGTTTCTTGCCCTCTGTTTCTCTTTCTCTGTTTCTCGCCCTCTGTTTCAGCCCCTCTGTTTCTCGCCCACTGTTTCAGCCCCTCTGTTTCTCGCCATCTGTTTCAGCCCCTCTGTTTCATCCCCTCTGTTTCTCGCCCTCTGTTTCAGCCCCTCTGTTTCAGCCCCTCTGTTTCAGCCCCTCTGTTACAGCCCCTCTGTTTCTCGCCCTCTGTTTCTCGCCCTCTGTTTCTCGCCCTCTGTTTCTCGCTCTCTGTTTCTCGCCCTCTGTTTCTCGCCCTCTGTGTCAGCCCCTCTGTTTCAGCCCCTCTGTTTCTCGCCCTCTGTTTCTCGCCCTCTGTTTCTCGCCCTCTGTTTCAGCCCCTCTGTTTCAGCCCCTCTGTTTCAGCCCCTCTGTTTCTCGCCCTCTGTTTCTCGCCCTCTGTTTCTTGCTCTCTGTTTCTCGCCCTCTGTTTCTCGCCCTCTGTTTCAGCCCCTCTGTTTCAGCTCCTCTGTTCCTCGCTCTCTGTTTCTCGCCCTCTGTTTCAGCCCCTCTGTTTCTCGCCCACTGTTTCAGCCCCTCTGTTTCTCGCCATCTGTTTCAGCCCCACTGTTTCAGCCCCTCTGTTTCTCGCCCTCTGTTTCAGCCCCTCTGTTTCAGCCCCTCTGTTTCAGCCCCTCTGTTTCAGCCCCTCCGTTTCAGCACCTCTGTTTCTCGCCCTTTGTTTCTCGCCCTCTGTTTCAGCCCCTCTGTTTCTCGCCCTCTGTTTCAGCCCCTCTGTTTCAGTCCCTCTGTTTCAGCCCCTCTGTTTCCGCCCCGCTGTTTCAGCCCCTCTGTTTCAGCCCCTCAGTTTCAGCCCCTCTGTTTCTCGCCCTCTGTTTCAGCCCCTCTTTTTCAGCCCCTCTGTTTCAGCCACTCTGTTTCAGCCCCTCTGTTTCTCGCCCTCTGTTTCTCGCCCTCTGTTTCTCGCCCTCTGTTTCAGCCCCTCTGTTTCAGCCCCTCTGTTTCAGCCCCTCTGTTTCTCGCCCTCTGTTTCTCGCCCTCTGTTTCTCGCCCTCTGTTTCTCGCTCTTTGTTTCTCGCCCTCTGTTTCTCGCCCTCTGTTTCAGCCCCTCTGTTTCAGCCCCTCTGTTTCAGCCCCTCTGTTTCAGCTCCTCTGTTTCAGCCCCTCTGTTTCAGCCCCTCTGTTTCTCGCCCACTGTTTCTCGCCCTCGGTTTCAGCCCCTCTGTTTCTCGCCCTCTGTTTCAGCCCCTCTGTTTCTCGCCCTCTGTTTCAGCCCCTCTGTTTCAGCCCCTCTGTTTCAGCCCCTCTGTTTCAGCCCTTCTGTTTCAGCCCCTCTGTTTCAGCCCCTCTGTTTCTCACTCACTGTTTCAGCCCCTCTGTTTCTCGCCCTCTGTTTCAGACCCTCTGTTTCAGCTCCTCAGAATCAGCCCCTCAGTTTCAGCCCCTCTGTTTCACGCCCTCTGTTTCTCGCCCTCTGTTTCTCTCCCACGGTTTCAGCCCCTCTGCTTCAGCCCCTCTGTTTCAGCCCATCTGTTTCAGCCCCACTGTTTCAGCCCCTCTGTTTCAGCCCCTGTGTTTCAGCCCCTCTGTTTCTCGCCCTCTGTTTCTCGCTCTCAGTTTCTCGCCCTCTGTTTCAGCCCATCTGTTGCTCGCCCACTGTTTCAGCCCCTCTGTTTCTCGCCATCTGTTTCAGCCCATCTGATTCAGCCCCTCTGTTTCTCGCCCTCTGTTTCAGCCCCTCTGTTTCAGCCCCTCTGTTTCAGCCCCTCTGTTTCAGCACCTCTGTTTCTCGCCCTTTGTTTCTCGCCCTCTGTTTCAGCCCCTCTGTTTCTCGCCCTCTGTTTCAGCCCCTCTGTTTCTCGTCCTCTGTTTCAGCCCCTCTGTTTCAGTCCCTCTGTTTCAGCCCCTCTGTTTCAGCCCCTCTGTTTCAGCCCCTCTGTTTCTCGCCCTCTGTTTCAGCCCCTCTGTTTGTCGCCCTCTGTTTCCCGCCCTCTGTTTCAGCCCCTCTGTTTCAGCCCCTCTGTATCAGCCCCTCTGTTTCTGCCCCTCTGTTTCTCGACCTCTGTTTCTCGCCCTCTGTTTCAGCCCCTCTGTTTCAGACCCTCTGTTTCAGCCCCTCTGTTTCAGCCCCTCTGTTTCAGCCCCTCTGTTTCTCGCCCTCTGTTTCTCGCCCTCTGTTTCTCGCTCTCTGTTTCTCGCCCTCTGTTTCTCGCCCTCTGTTTCAGCCCCTCTGTTTCAGCCCATCTGTTTCAGCCCCTCTGTTTCAGCCCCTCTGTTTCTCGATCGCTGTTTCAGCCCCTCTGTTTCTCGCCCTCTGTTTCAGCCCCTCTGTTTCTCGCCCTCTGTTTCTCGCCCTCTGTTTCAGCCCCTCTGTTTCAGCCCCTCTGTTTCAGCCCCTCTGTTTCAGGCCCTCTGTTTCAGCCCCTCTGTTTCAGCCCCTCTGTTTCAGCCCCTCTGTTTCAGACCCTCTTTTTCAGCCCCTCTGTTTCTCGCCCTCTGTTTCTCGCCCTCTGTTTCTCGCTCTCTGTTTCTCGCCCTCTGTTTCTCGCCCTCTGTTTCAGCCCCTCTGTTTCAGCCACTCTGTTTCAGCACCTCTGTTTCTCGCCCAGTGTTTCTCGCCCAGTGTTTCTCGCCCTCTGTTTCTGCCCCTCTGTTTCAGCCCCTCTGTTTCAGCCCCTCTGTTTCTCGCCCTCTGTTTCTCTCCCTCTGTTTCTCGCTCTCTCTTTCTCGCCCTCTGTTTCTCGCCCTCTGTTTCTCGCCCTCTGTTTCAGCCCCTCTGTTTCAGCCCTTCTGTTTCAGCCCTTCTGTTTCTCGCCCTCTGTTTCTCGCCCTCTGTTTCTTGCTCTCTGTTTCTCGTTCTCTGTTTCTCGCCCTCTGTTTCAGCCCCTCTGTTTCAGCTCCTCTGTTCCATGCTCACTGTTTCTCGCCCTCTGTTTCAGCCCCTCTGTTTCTCGCCCACTGTTTCAGCCCCTCTGTTTCTCGCCATCTGTTTCAGCCCCTCTGTTTCAGCCCCTCTGTTTCTCGCCCTTTGTTTCTCGCCCTCTGTTTCAGCCCCTCTGTTTCTCGCCCTCTGTTTCAGCCCCTCTGTTTCAGTCCCTCTGTTTCAGCCCCTCTGTTTCCGCCCCTCTGTTTCAGCCCCTCTGTTTCAGCCCCTCTGTTTCAGCCCCTCTGTTTCTCGCCCTCTGTTTCAGCCCCTCTGTTTCAGCCCCTCTGTTTCAGCCACTCTGTTTCAGCCCCTCTGTTTCTCGCCCTCTGTTTCTCGCCCTCTGTATCTCGCCCTGTGTTTCAGCCCCTCTGTTTCAGCCCCTCTGTTTCAGCCCCTCTGTTTCAGCCCCTCTGTTTCATCCCCTCTGTTTCAGCCCCTCTGTTACAGCCCCTCTGTTTCTCGCCCTCTGTTTCTCGCCCTCTGTTTCTCGCCCTCTGTTTCTCCCTCTCTGTTTCTCGCCCTCTGTTTCTCGCCCTCTGTTTCAGCCCCTCTGTTTCAGCCCCTCTGTTTCAGCCCCTCAGTTTCAGCCCCTCTGTTTCTCGCCCTCTGTTTCAGCCCCTCTTTTTCAGCCCCTCTGTTTCAGCCACTCTGTTTCAGCCCCTCTGTTTCTCGCCCTCTGTTTCTCGCCCTCTGTTTCTCGCCCTCTGTTTCAGCCCCTCTGTTTCAGCCCCTCTGTTTCAGCCCCTCTGTTTCTCGCCCTCTGTTTCTCGCCCTCTGTTTCTCGCCCTCTGTTTCTCGCTCTTTGTTTCTCGCCCTCTGTTTCTCGCCCTCTGTTTCAGCCCCTCTGTTTCAGCCCCTCTGTTTCAGCCCCTCTGTTTCAGCTCCTCTGTTTCAGCCCCTCTGTTTCAGCCCCTCTGTTTCTCGCCCACTGTTTCTCGCCCTCGGTTTCAGCCCCTCTGTTTCTCGCCCTCTGTTTCAGCCCCTCTGTTTCTCGCCCTCTGTTTCAGCCCCTCTGTTTCAGCCCCTCTGTTTCAGCCCCTCTGTTTCAGCCCTTCTGTTTCAGCCCCTCTGTTTCAGCCCCTCTGTTTCTCACTCACTGTTTCAGCCCCTCTGTTTCTCGCCCTCTGTTTCAGACCCTCTGTTTCAGCTCCTCAGAATCAGCCCCTCAGTTTCAGCCCCTCTGTTTCTCGCCCTCTGTTTCTCGCCCTCTGTTTCTCTCCCACGGTTTCAGCCCCTCTGCTTCAGCCCCTCTGTTTCAGCCCATCTGTTTCAGCCCCACTGTTTCAGCCCCTCTGTTTCAGCCCCTGTGTTTCAGCCCCTCTGTTTCTCGCCCTCTGTTTCTCGATCTCAGTTTCTCGCCCTCTGTTTCAGCCCATCTGTTGCTCGCCCACTGTTTCAGCCCCTCTGTTTCTCGCCATCTGTTTCAGCCCATCTGATTCAGCCCCTCTGTTTCTCGCCCTCTGTTTCAGCCCCTCTGTTTCAGCCCCTCTGTTTCAGCCCCTCTGTTTCAGCACCTCTGTTTCTCGCCCTTTGTTTCTCGCCCTCTGTTTCAGCCCCTCTGTTTCTCGCCCTCTGTTTCAGCCCCTCTGTTTCTCGTCCTCTGTTTCAGCCCCTCTGTTTCAGTCCCTCTGTTTCAGCCCCTCTGTTTCAGCCCCTCTGTTTCAGCCCCTCTGTTTCTCGCCCTCTGTTTCAGCCCCTCTGTTTGTCGCCCTCTGTTTCCCGCCCTCTGTTTCAGCCCCTCTGTTTCAGCCCCTCTGTATCAGCCCCTCTGTTTCTGCCCCTCTGTTTCTCGACCTCTGTTTCTCGCCCTCTGTTTCAGCCCCTCTGTTTCAGACCCTCTGTTTCAGCCCCTCTGTTTCAGCCCCTCTGTTTCAGCCCCTCTGTTTCTCGCCCTCTGTTTCTCGCCCTCTGTTTCTCGCTCTCTGTTTCTAGCCCTCTGTTTCTCGCCCTCTGTTTCAGCCCCTCTGTTTCAGCCCATCTGTTTCAGCCCCTCTGTTTCAGCCCCTCTGTTTCTCGATCGCTGTTTCAGCCCCTCTGTTTCTCGCCCTCTGTTTCAGCCCCTCTGTTTCTCGCCCTCTGTTTCTCGCCCTCTGTTTCAGCCCCTCTGTTTCAGCCCCTCTGTTTCAGCCCCTCTGTTTCAGTCCCTCTGTTTCAGCCCCTCTGTTTCAGCCCCTCTGTTTCAGCCCCTCTGTTTCAGCCCCTCTGTTTCAGACCCTCTTTTTCAGCCCCTCTGTTTCTCGCCCTCTGTTTCTCGCCCTCTGTTTCTCGCTCTCTGTTTCTCGCCCTCTGTTTCTCGCCCTCTGTTTCAGCCCCTCTGTTTCAGCCACTCTGTTTCAGCACCTCTGTTTCTCGCCCAGTGTTTCTCGCCCAGTGTTTCTCGCCCTCTGTTTCTGCCCCTCTGTTTCAGCCCCTCTGTTTCAGCCCCTCTGTTTCTCGCCCTCTGTTTCTCTCCCTCTGTTTCACGCTCTCTCTTTCTCGCCCTCTGTTTCTCGCCCTCTGTTTCTCGCCCTCTGTTTCAGCCCCTCTGTTTCAGCCCTTCTGTTTCAGCCCTTCTGTTTCTCGCCCTCTGTTTCTCGCCCTCTGTTTCTTGCTCTCTGTTTCTCGTTCTCTGTTTCTCGCCCTCTGTTTCAGCCCCTCTGTTTCAGCTCCTCTGTTCCATGCTCACTGTTTCTCGCCCTCTGTTTCAGCCCCTCTGTTTCTCGCCCACTGTTTCAGCCCCTCTGTTTCTCGCCATCTGTTTCAGCCCCTCTGTTTCAGCCCCTCTGTTTCTCGCCCTTTGTTTCTCGCCCTCTGTTTCAGCCCCTCTGTTTCTCGCCCTCTGTTTCAGCCCCTCTGTTTCAGTCCCTCTGTTTCAGCCCCTCTGTTTCCGCCCCTCTGTTTCAGCCCCTCTGTTTCAGCCCCTCTGTTTCAGCCCCTCTGTTTCTCGCCCTCTGTTTCAGCCCCTCTGTTTCAGCCCCTCTGTTTCAGCCACTCTGTTTCAGCCCCTCTGTTTCTCGCCCTCTGTTTCTCGCCCTCTGTATCTCGCCCTGTGTTTCAGCCCCTCTGTTTCAGCCCCTCTGTTTCAGCCCCTCTGTTTCAGCCCCTCTGTTTCATCCCCTCTGTTTCAGCCCCTCTGTTACTGCCCCTCTGTTTCTCGCCTTCTGTTTCTCGCCCTCTGTTTCTCGCCCTCTGTTTCTCCCTCTCTGTTTCTCGCCCTCTGTTTCTCGCCCTCTGTTTCAGCCCCTCTGTTTCAGCCCCTCTGTTTCAGCCGCTCTGTTTCTCGCCCTCTGTTTCTCGCCCTCTGTTTCTCGCCCTCTGTTTCAGCCCCTCTGTTTCAGCCCCTCTGTTTCAGCCCCTCTGTTTCTCGCCCTCTGTTTCTCGCCCTCTGTTTCTTGCTCTCTGTTTCTCGCCCTCTGTTTCTCGCCCTCTGTTTCAGCCCCTCTGTTTCAGCTCCTCTGTTCCTCGCTCTCTGTTTCTCGCCCTCTGTTTCAGCCCCTCTGTTTCTCGCCCACTGTTTCAGCCCCTCTGTTTCTCGCCATCTGTTTCAGCCCCACTGTTTCAGCCCCTATGTTTCTCGCCCTCTGTTTGAGCCCCTCTGTTTCAGCCCCTCTGTTTCAGCCCCTCTGTTTCAGCCCCTCCGTTTCAGCACCTCTGTTTCTCGCCCTTTGTTTCTCGCCCTCTGTTTCAGCCCCTCTGTTTCTCGCCCTCTGTTTCAGCCCCTCTGTTTCAGTCCCTCTGTTTCAGCCCCTCTGTTTCCGCCCCGCTGTTTCAGCCCCTCTGTTTCAGCCCCTCAGTTTCAGCCCCTCTGTTTCTCGCCCTCTGTTTCAGCACCTCTTTTTCAGCCCCTCTGTTTCAGCCACTCTGTTTCAGCCCCTCTGTTTCTCGCCCTCTGTTTCTCGCCCACTGTTTCTCGCCCTCTGTTTCAGCCCCTCTGTTTCAGCCCCTCTGTTTCAGCCCCTCTGTTTCTCGCCCTCTGTTTCTCGCCCTCTGTTTCTCGCCCTCTGTTTCTCGCTCTTTGTTTCTCGCCCTCTGTTTCTCGCCCTCTGTTTCAGCCCCTCTGTTTCAGCCCCTCTGTTTCAGCCCCTCTGTTTCAGCTCCTCTGTTTCAGCCCCTCTGTTTCAGCCCCTCTGTTTCTCGCCCTCTGTTTCTCGCCCTCGGTTTCAGCCCCTCTGTTTCTCGCCCTCTGTTAAAGCCCCTCTGTTTCTCGCCCTCTGTTTCAGCCCCTCTGTTTCAGCCCCTCTTTTAAAGCCCATCTGTTTAAGCCCCTCTGTTTCTCGTCCTCTGTTTCTCGCCCTCTGTTTCAGCCCCTCTGTTTCTCGCCCTCTGTTTCAGACCCTCTGTTTCAGCCCCTCAGTATCAGCCCCTCTCTTTCAGGCCCTCTGTTTCTCGCCCTCTGTTTCTCGCCCTCTGTTTTGACGCCCTCTGTTTCTCGCCCACTGTTTCAGCCCCTCTGTTTCAGCCCCTCTGTTTCAGCCCATCTGTTTCAGCCCCTCTGTTTCAGCCCCTCTGTTTCAGCCACTCTGTTTCAGCCCCTCTGTTTCTCGCCACCTGTTTCTCTTTCTCTGTTTCTCGCCCTCTGTTTCAGCCCCTCTGTTTCTCGCCCACTGTTTCAGCCCCTCTGTTTCTCGCCATCTGTTTCAGCCCCTCTGTTTCAGCCCCTCTGTTTCTCGCCCTCTGTTTCTCGCCCTCTGTTTCAGCCCCTCTGTTTCAGCCCCTCTGTTTCGGCCCCTCTGTTTCAGCCCCTCTGTTTCTCGCCCTCTGTTTCTCGCCCTCTGTTTCAGCCCCTCTGTTTCAGCCACTCTGTTTCAGCCCCTCTGTTTCTCGCCCTCTGTTTACGCCCTCTGTTTCTCGCCCTCTGTTTCTCGCCCTCTGTTTCTCGCCCTCTGTTTCAGCCCCTCTGTTTCAGCCCCTCTGTTTCAGCCACTCTGTTTCTCGCCCTCTGTTTCTCGACCACTGTTTCTCGCCCTCTGTTTCAGCCCCTCTGTTTCAGCCCCTCTGTTTCAGCCCCTCTGTTTCAGCCCCTCTGTTTCAGCCCCTCTGTTTATCGCCCTCTGTTTCTCGCCCTCTGTTTCTCGCCCTCTGTTTCTCGCTCTCTGTTTCTCGCCCTCTGTTTCTCGCCCTCTGTTTCAGCCCCTCTGTTTATCGCCCTCTGTTTCAGCTCCTCTGTTTCTCGCCCTCTGTTTGAGCCCCTCTGTTTCAGCCCCTCTGTTTCAGCCCCTCTGTTTCAGCCCCTCTGTTTCAGCCCCTCTGTTTCTCGCCCACTGTTTCTCGCCCTCGGTTTCAGCCCCTCTGTTTCTCGCCCTCTGTTTCAGACCCTCTGTTTCAGCTCCTCAGTATCAGCCCCTCTGTTTCAGCCCCTCTGTTTCTCGCCCTCTGTTTCTCGCCCACGGTTTCAGCCCCTCTGTTTCAGCCCTTCTGTTTCAGCCCATCTGTTTCAGCCCCACTGTTTCAGCCCCTCTGTTTCAGCCCCTGTGTTTCAGCCCCTCTGTTTCTCGCCCTCTGTTTCTCGCTCTCAGTTTCTCGCCCTCTGTTTCAGCCCATCTGTTGCTCGCCCACTGTTTCAGCCCCTCTGTTTCTCGCCATCTGTTTCAGCCCCTCTGATTCAGCCCCTCTGTTTCTCGCCCTCTGTTTCAGCCCCTCTGTTTCAGCCCCTCTGTTTCAGCCCCTCTGTTTCAGCACCTCTCTTTCTCGCCCTTTGTTTCTCGCCCTCTGTTTCAGCCCCTCTGTTTCTCGCCCTCTGTTTCAGCCCCTCTGTTTCTCGTCCTCTGTTTCAGCCCCTCAGTTTCAGTCCCTCTGTTTCTCGTCCTCTGTTTCAGCCCCTCTGTTTCAGCCCCTCTGTTTAACGCCCTCTGTTTCAGCCCCTCTGTTTCAGCCCCTCTGTTTCCCGCCCTCTGTTTCAGCCCCTCTGTTTCAGCCCCTCTGTATCAGCCCCTCTGTTTCTGCCCCTCTGTTTCTCGCCCTCTGTTTCTCGCCCTCTGTTTCAGCCCCTCTGTTTCAGACCCTCTGTTTCAGCCCCTCTGTTTCAGCCCCTCTGTTTCAGCCTCTCTGTTTCTCGCCCTCTGTTGCTCACCCTCTGTTTCTCGCTCTCTGTTTCTCGCCCTCTGTTTCTCGCCCTCTGTTTCAGCCCCTCTGTTTCAGCCCATCTGTTTCAGCCCAACTGTTTCAGCCCCTCTGTTTCTCGATCGCTGTTTCAGCCCCTCTGTTTCTCGCTCTCTGTTTCAGCCCCTCTGTTACTCGCCCTCTGTTTCTCGCCCTCTGTTTCAGCCCCTCTGTTTCAGCCCCTCTGTTTCAGACCCTCTTTTTCAGCCCCTCTGTTTCTCGCCCTCTGTTTCTCGCCCTCTGTTTCTCGCTCTCTGTTTCTCGCCCTCTGTTTCTCGCCCTCTGTTTCAGCCCCTCTGTTTCAGCCACTCTGTTTCAGCCCCTCTGTTTCAGCCCCTCTGTTTCTCGATCGCTGTTTCAGCCCCTCTGTTTCTCGCCCTCTGTTTCAGCCCCTCTGTTTCTCGCCCTCTGTTTCTCGCCCTCTGTTTCAGCCCCTCTGTTTCAGCCCCTCTGTTACAGCCCCTCTGTTTCAGGCCCTCTGTTTCAGCCCCTCTGTTTCAGCCCCTCTGTTTCAGCCCCTCTGTTTCAGACCCTCTGTTTCAGACCCTCTTTTTCAGCCCCTCTGTTTCTCGCCCTCTGTTTCTCGACCTCTGTTTCTCGCTCTCTGTTTCTCGCCCTCTGTTTCTCGCCCTCTGTTTCAGCCCCTCTGTTTCAGCCACTCTGTTTCAGCCCCTCTGTTTCTCGCCCAGTGTTTCTCGCCCTCTGTTTCAGCCCCTCTGTTTCAGCCCCTCTGTTTCAGCCCCTCTGTTTCAGCCACTCTGTTTCTCGCCCTCTGTTTCTCTCCCTCTGTTTCTCGCTCTCTCTTTCTCGCCGTCTGTTTCTCGCCCTCTGTTTCTCGCCCTCTGTTTCAGCCCCTCTGTTTCAGCCCCTCTGTTTCAGCCCTTCTGTTTCTCGCCCTCTGTTTCTCGCCCTCTGTTTCTTGCTCTCTGTTTCTCGTTCTCTGTTTCTCGCCCTCTGTTTCAGCCCCTCTGTTTCAGCTCCTCTGTTCCATGCTCACTGTTTCTCGCCCTCTGTTTCAGCCCCTCTGTTTCTCGCCCACTGTTTCAGCCCCTCTGTTTCTCGCCATCTGTTTCAGCCCCTCTGTTTCAGCCCCTCTGTTTCTCGCCCTTTGTTTCTCACCCTCTGTTTCAGCCCCTCTGTTTCTCGCCCTCTGTTTCAGCCCCTCTGTTTCAGTCCCTCTGTTTCAGCCCCTCTGTTTCCGCCCCTATGTTTCAGCCCCTCTGTTTCAGCCCCTCTGTTTCAGCCCCTCTGTTTCTCGCCCTCTGTTTCAGCCCCTCTGTTTCAGCCCCTCTGTTTCAGCCACTCTGTATCAGCCCCTCTGTTTCTCGCCCTCTGTTTCTCGCCCTCTGTATCTCGCCCTGTGTTTCAGCCCCTCTGTTTCAGCCCCTCTGTTTCAGCCCCTCTGTTTCTCGCCCTCTGTTTCCCGCCCTCTGTTTCTCGCCCTCTGTTCCTCGCTCTTTGTTTCTCGCCCTCTGTTTCTCGCCCTCTGTTTCAGCCCCTCTGTTTCAGCCCCTCTGTTTCAGCCCCTCTGTTTCAGACCCTCTTTTTCAGCCCCTCTGTTTCTCGCCCTCTGTTTCTCGCCCTCTGTTTCTCGCTCTCTGTTTCTCGCCCTCTGTTTCTCGCCCTCTGTTTCAGCCCCTCTGTTTCAGCCCATCTGTTTCAGCCCCTCTGTTTCAGCCCCTCTGTTTCTCGATCGCTGTTTCAGCCCCTCTGTTTCTCGCCCTCTGTTTCTGCCCCTCTGTTTCTCGCCCTCTGTTTCTCGCCCTCTGTTTCAGCCCCTCTGTTTCAGCCCCTCTGTTTCAGCCCCTCTGTTTCAGGCCCTCTGTTTCAGCCCCTCTGTTTCAGCCCCTCTGTTTCAGCCCCTCTGTTTCAGCCCCTCTGTTTCAGACCCTCTTTTTCAGCCCCTCTGTTTCTCGCCCTCTGTTTCTCGCCCTCTGTTTCTCGCTCTCTGTTTCTCGCCCTCTGTTTCTCGCCCTCTGTTTCAGCCCCTCTGTTTCAGCCACTCTGTTTCAGCCCCTCTGTTTCTCGCCCAGTGTTTCTCGCCCTCTGTTTCAGCCCCTCTGTTTCAGCCCCTCTGTTTCAGCCCCTCTGTTTCAGCCCTTCTGTTTCTCGCCCTCTGTCTCTCGCCCTCTGTTTCTTGCTCTCTGTTTCTCGTTCTCTGTTTCTCGCCCTCTGTTTCAGCCCCTCTGTTTCAGCTCCTCTGTTCCATGCTCACTGTTTCTCGCCCTCTGTTTCAGCCCCTCTGTTTCTCGCCCACTGTTTCAGCCCCTCTGTTTCTCGCCATCTGTTTCAGCCCCTCTGTTTCAGCCCCTCTGTTTCTCGCCCTTTGTTTCTCGCCCTCTGTTTCAGCCCCTCTGTTTCTCGCCCTCTGTTTCAGCCCCTCTGTTTCAGTCCCTCTGTTTCAGCCCCTCTGTTTCCGCCCCTCTGTTTCAGCCCCTCTGTTTCAGACCCTCTGTTTCAGCCCCTCTGTTTCTCGCCCTCTGTTTCAGCCCCTCTGTTTCAGCCCCTCTGTTTCAGCCACTCTGTTTCAGCCCCTCTGTTTCTCGCCCTCTGTTTCTCGCCCTCTGTATCTCGCCCTGTGTTTCAGCCCCTCTGTTTCAGCCCCTCTGTTTCAGCCCCTCTGTTTCTCGCCCTCTGTTTCTCGCCCTCTGTTTCTCGCCCTCTGTTTCTCGCTCTTTGTTTCTCGCCCTCTGTTTCTCGCCCTCTGTTTCAGCCCCTCTGTTTCAGCCCCTCTGTTTCAGCCCCTCTGTTTCATCCCCTCTGTTTCAGCCCCTCTGTTACAGCCCCTCTGTTTCTCGCCCTCTGTTTCTCGCCCTCTGTTTCTCGCCCTCTGTTTCTCGCTCTCTGTGTCTCGCCCTCTGTTTCTCGCCCTCTGTTTCAGCCCCTATGTTTCAGCCCCTCTGTTTCAGCCCCTCTGTTTCTCGCCCTCTGTTTCTCGCCCTCTGTTTCTCGCCCTCTGTTTCAGCCCCTCTGTTTCAGCCCCTCTGTTTCAGCCCCTCTGTTTCTCGCCCTCTGTTTCTCGCCCTCTGTTTCTTGCTCTCTGTTTCTCGCCCTCTGTTTCTCGCCCTCTGTTTCAGCCCCTCTGTTTCAGCTCCTCTGTTCCTCGCTCTCTGTTTCTCGCCCTCTGTTTCAGCCCCTCTGTTTCTCGCCCACTGTTTCAGCCCCTCTGTTTCTCGCCATCTGTTTCAGCCCCACTGTTTCAGCCCCTCTGTTTCTCGCCCTCTGTTTCAGCCCCTCTGTTTCAGCCCCTCTGTTTCAGCCCCTCTGTTTCAGCCCCTCCGTTTCAGCACCTCTGTTTCTCGCCCTTTGTTTCTCGCCCTCTGTTTCAGCCCCTCTGTTTCTCGCCCTCTGTTTCAGCCCCTCTGTTTCTCGTCCTCTGTTTCAGCCCCTCTGTTTCAGTCCCTCTGTTTCAGCCCCTCTGTTTCAGCCCCTCTGTTTCAGCCCCTCTGTTTAACGCCCTCTGTTTCAGCCCCTCTGTTTCAGCCCCTCTGTTTCTCGCCCTCTCTTTCTCGCCCTCTGTTTCTCGCCCTCTGTTTCTCGCTCTTTGTTTCTCGCCCTCTGTTTCTCGCCCTCTGTTTCAGCCCCTCTGTTTCAGCCCCTCTGTTTCAGCCCCTCTGTTTCATCCCCTCTGTTTCAGCCCCTCTGTTACAGCCCCTCTGTTTCTCGCCCTCTGTTTCTCGCCCTCTGTTTCTCGCCCTCTGTTTCTCGCTCTCTGTTTCTCGCCCTCTGTTTCTCGCCCTCTGTTTCAGCCCCTCTGTTTCAGCCCCTCTGTTTCAGCCCCTCTGTTTCTCGCCCTCTGTTTCTCGCCCTCTGTTTCTCGCCCTCTGTTTCAGCCCCTCTGTTTCAGCCCCTCTGTTTCAGCCCCTCTGTTTCTCGCCCTCTGTTTCTCGCCCTCTGTTTCTTGCTCTCTGTTTCTCGCCCTCTGTTTCTCGCCCTCTGTTTCAGCCCCTCTGTTTCAGCTCCTCTGTTCCTCGCTCTCTGTTTCTCGCCCTCTGTTTCAGCCCCTCTGTTTCTCGCCCACTGTTTCAGCCCTTCTGTTTCTCGCCATCTGTTTCAGCCCCACTGTTTCAGCCCCTCTGTTTCTCGCCCTCTGTTTCAGCCCCTCTGTTTCAGCCCCTCTGTTTCAGCCCCTCTGTTTCAGCCCCTCCGTTTCAGCACCTCTGTTTCTCGCCCTTTGTTTCTCGCCCTCTGTTTCAGCCCCTCTGTTTCTCGCCCTCTGTTTCAGCCCCTCTGTTTCAGTCACTCTGTTTCAGCCCCTCTGTTTCCGCCCCGCTGTTTCAGCCCCTCTGTTTCAGCCCCTCAGTTTCAGCCCCTCTGTTTCTCGCCCTCTGTTTCAGCCCCTCTTTTCCAGCCCCTCTGTTTCAGCCACTCTGTTTCAGCCCCTCTGTTTCTCGCCCTCTGTTTCTCGCCCTCTGTTTCTCGCCCTCTGTTTCAGCCCCTCTGTTTCAGCCCCTCTGTTTCAGCCCCTCTGTTTCTCGCCCTCTGTTTCTCGCCCTCTGTTTCTCGCCCTCTGTTTCTCGCTCTTTGTTTCTCGCCCTCTGTTTCTCGCCCTCTGTTTCAGCCCCTCTGTTTCTGCCCCTCTGTTTCAGCCCCTCTGTTTCAGCTCCTCTGTTTCAGCCCCTCTGTTTCAGCCCCTCTGTTTCTCGCCCTCTGTTTCTCGCCCTCGGTTTCAGCCCCTCTGTTTCTCGCCCTCTGTTTCAGCCCCTCTGTTTCTCGCCCTCTGTTTCAGCCCCTCTGTTTCAGCCCCTCTGTTTCAGCCCCTCTTTTAAAGCCCATCTGTTTAAGCCCCTCTGTTTCTCGTCTTCTGTTTCTCGCCCTCTGTTTCAGCCCCTCTGTTTCTCGCCCTCTGTTTCAGACCCTCTGTTTCAGCCCCTCAGTATCAGCCCCTCTCTTTCAGCCCCTCTGTTTCTCGCCCTCTGTTTCTCGCCCTCTGTTTTGACGCCCTCTGTTTCTCGCCCACTGTTTCAGCCCCTCTGTTTCAGCCCCTCTGTTTCAGCCCATCTGTTTCAGCCCCTCTGTTTCAGCCCCTCTGTTTCAGCCCCTCTGTTTCAGCCCCTCTGTTTCTCGCCCTCTGTTTCAGCCCCTCTGTTTCTCGCCCTCTGTTTCAGCCCCTCTGTTTCTCGCCCACTGTTTCAGCCCCTCTGTTTCTCGCCATCTGTTTCAGCCCCTCTGTTGCATCCCCTCTGTTTCTCGCCCTCTGTTTCAGCCCCTCTGTTTCAGCCCCTCTGTTTCAGCCCCTCTGTTTCGGCCCCTCTGTTTCAGCCCCTCTGTTTCTCGCCCTCTGTTTCTCGCCCTCTGTTTCAGCCCCTCTGTTTCAGCCCCTCTGTTTCAGCCCCTCTGTTTCTCGCCCTCTGTTTCTCGCCCTCTGTTTCTCGCCCTCTGTTTCTCGATCTCTGTTTCTCGCCCTCTGTTTCTCGCTCTCTGTTTCAGCCCCTCGGTTTCAGCCCCTCTGTTTCAGCCCCTCTGTTTCAGCCCCTCTGTTTCAGCCCCTCTGTTTCTCGCCCTTTGTTTCTCGCCCTCTGTTTCTCGCCCTCTGTTTCTCGCTCTCTGTTTCTCGCCCTCTGTTTCTCGCCCTCTGTTTCAGCCCCTCTGTTTCAGCCCCTCTGTTTCAGCCCCTCTGTTTCTCGCCCTCTGTTTCAGCCCCTCTGTTTCCGCCCCTCTGTTTCAGCCCCTCTGTTTCAGACCCTCTGTTTCAGCCCCTCTGTTTCTCGCCCTCTGTTTCAGCCCCTCTGTTTCAGCCCCTCTGTTTCAGCCACTCTGTTTCAGCCCCTCTGTTTCTCGCCCTCTGTTTCTCGCCCTCAGTATCTCGCCCTGTGTTTCAGCCCCTCTGTTTCAGCCCCTCTGTTTCAGCCCCTCTGTTTCTCGCCCTCTGTTTCTCGCCCTCTGTTTCTCGCCCTCTGTTTCTCGCTCTTTGTTTCTCGCCCTCTGTTTCTCGCCCTCTGTTTCAGCCCCTCTGTTTCAGCCCCTCTGTTTCAGCCCCTCTGTTTCATCCCCTCTGTTTCAGCCCCTCTGTTACAGCCCCTCTGTTTCTCGCCCTCTGTTTCTCGCCCTCTGTTTCTCGCCCTCTGTTTCTCGCTCTCTGTTTCTCGCCCTCTGTTTCTCGCCCTCTGTTTCAGCCCCTATGTTTCAGCCCCTCTGTTTCAGCCCCTCTGTTTCTCGCCCTCTGTTTCTCGCCCTCTGTTTCTCGCCCTCTGTTTCAGCCCCTCTGTTTCAGCCCCACTGTTTCAGCCCCTCTGTTTCTCGCCCTCTGTTTCTCGCCCTCTGTTTCTTGCTCTCTGTTTCTCGCCCTCTGTTTCTCGCCCTCTGTTTCAGCCCCTCTGTTTCAGCTCCTCTGTTCCTCGCTCTCTGTTTCTCGCCCTCTGTTTCAGCCCCTCTGTTTCTCGCCCACTGTTTCAGCCCCTCTGTTTCTCGCCATCTGTTTCAGCCCCACTGTTTCAGCCCCTCTGTTTCTCGCCCTCTGTTTCAGCCCCTCTGTTTCAGCCCCTCTGTTTCAGCCCCTCTGTTTCAGCCCCTCCGTTTCAGCACCTCTGTTTCTCGCCCTTTGTTTCTCGCCCTCTGTTTCAGCCCCTCTGTTTCTCGCCCTCTGTTTCAGCCCCTCTGTTTCTCGTCCTCTGTTTCAGCCCCTCTGTTTCAGTCCCTCTGTTTCAGCCCCTCTGTTTCAGCCCCTCTGTTTCAGCCCCTCTGTTTAACGCCCTCTGTTTCAGCCCCTCTGTTTCAGCCCCTCTGTTTCTCGCCCTCTGTTTCTCGCCCTCTGTTTCTCGCCCTCTGTTTCTCGCTCTTTGTTTCTCGCCCTCTGTTTCTCGCCCTCTGTTTCAGCCCCTCTGTTTCAGCCCCTCTGTTTCAGCCCCTCTGTTTCATCCCCTCTGTTTCAGCCCCTCTGTTACAGCCCCTCTGTTTCTCGCCCTCTGTTTCTCGCCCTCTGTTTCTCGCCCTCTGTTTCTCGCTCTCTGTTTCTCGCCCTCTGTTTCTCGCCCTCTGTTTCAGCCCCTCTGTTTCAGCCCCTCTGTTTCAGCCCCTCTGTTTCTCGCCCTCTGTTTCTCGCCCTCTGTTTCTCGCCCTCTGTTTCAGCCCCTCTGTTTCAGCCCCTCTGTTTCAGCCCCTCTGTTTCTCGCCCTCTGTTTCTCGCCCTCTGTTTCTTGCTCTCTGTTTCTCGCCCTCTGTTTCTCGCCCTCTGTTTCAGCCCCTCTGCTTCAGCTCCTCTGTTCCTCGCTCTCTGTTTCTCGCCCTCTGTTTCAGCCCCTCTGTTTCTCGCCCACTGTTTCAGCCCCTCTGTTTCTCGCCATCTGTTTCAGCCCCACTGTTTCAGCCCCTCTGTTTCTCGCCCTCTGTTTCAGCCCCTCTGTTTCAGCCCCTCTGTTTCAGCCCCTCTGTTTCAGCCCCTCCGTTTCAGCACCTCTGTTTCTCGCCCATTGTTTCTCGCCCTCTGTTTCAGCCCCTCTGTTTCTCGCCCTCTGTTTCAGCCCCTCTGTTTCAGTCCCTCTGTTTCAGCCCCTCTGTTTCCGCCCCGCTGTTTCAGCCCCTCTGTTTCAGCCCCTCAGTTTCAGCCCCTCTGTTTCTCGCCCTCTGTTTCAGCCCCTCTTTTTCAGCCCCTCTGTTTCAGCCACTCTGTTTCAGCCCCTCTGTTTCTCGCCCTCTGTTTCTCGCCCTCTGTTTCTCGCCCTCTGTTTCAGCCCCTCTGTTTCAGCCCCTCTGTTTCAGCCCCTCTGTTTCTCGCCCTCTGTTTCTCGCCCTCTGTTTCTCGCCCTCTGTTTCTCGCTCTTTGTTTCTCGCCCTCTGTTTCTCGCCCTCTGTTTCAGCCCCTCTGTTTCAGCCCCTCTGTTTCAGCCCCTCTGTTTCAGCTCCTCTGTTTCAGCCCCTCTGTTTCAGCCCCTCTGTTTCTCGCCCTCTGTTTCTCGCCCTCGGTTTCAGCCCCTCTGTTTCTCGCCCTCTGTTTCAGCCCCTCTGTTTCTCGCCCTCTGTTTCAGCCCCTCTGTTTCAGCCCCTCTGTTTCAGCCCCTCTTTTAAAGCCCATCTGTTTAAGCCCCTCTGTTTCTCGTCCTCTGTTTCTCGCCCTCTGTTTCAGCCCCTCTGTTTCTCGCCCTCTGTTTCAGACCCTCTGTTTCAGCCCCTCAGTATCAGCCCCTCTCTTTCAGCCCCTCTGTTTCTCGCCCTCTGTTTCTCGCCCTCTGTTTTGACGCCCTCTGTTTCTCGCCCACTGTTTCAGCCCCTCTGTTTCAGCCCCTCTGTTTCAGCCCATCTGTTTCAGCCCCTCTGTTTCAGCCCCTCTGTTTCAGCCCCTCTGTTTCAGCCCCTCTGTTTCTCGCCCTCTGTTTCTCTTTCTCTGTTTCTCGCCCTCTGTTTCAGCCCCTCTGTTTCTCGCCCACTGTTTCAGCCCCTCTGTTTCTCGCCATCTGTTTCAGCCCCTCTGTTTCATCCCCTCTGTTTCTCGCCCTCTGTTTCAGCCCCTCTGTTTCAGCCCCTCTGTTTCAGCCCCTCTGTTTCGGCCCCTCTGTTTCAGCCCCTCTGTTTCTCGCCCTCTGTTTCTCGCCCTCTGTTTCAGCCCCTCTGTTTCAGCCCCTCTGTTTCAGCCCCTCTGTTTCTCGCCCTCTGTTTCTCGCCCTCTGTTTCTCGCCCTCTGTTTCTCGCCCTCTGTTTCTCGCTCTCTGTTTCAGCCCCTCGGTTTCAGCCCCTCTGTTTCAGCCCCTCTGTTTCAGCCCCTCTGTTTCAGCCCCTCTGTTTCTCGCCCTCTGTTTCTCGCCCTCTGTTTCTCGCCCTCTGTTTCTCGCTCTCTGTTTCTCGCCCTCTGTTTCTCGCCCTCTGTTTCAGCCCCTCTGTTTCAGCCCCTCTGTTTCAGCCCCTCTGTTTCTCGCCCTCTGTTTCTCGCCCACTGTTTCTCGCCCTCTGTTTCAGCCCCTCTGTTTCAGCCCCTCTGTTTCAGCCCCTCTGTTTCAGCCCCTCTGTTTATCGCCCTCTGTTTCTCGCCCTCTGTTTCTCGCCCTCTGTTTCTCGCTCTCTGTTTCTCGCCCTCTGTTTCTCGCCCTCTGTTTCAGCCCCTCTGTTTATCGCCCTCTGTTTCAGCTCCTCTGTTTCTCGCCCTCTGTTTGAGCCCCTCTGTTTCAGCCCCTCTGTTTCAGCCCCTCTGTTTCAGCCCCTCTGTTTCTCGCCCACTGTTTCTCGCCCTCGGTTTCAGCCCCTCTGTTTCTCGCCCTCTGTTTCAGACCCTCTGTTTCAGCTCCTCAGTATCAGCCCCTCTGTTTCAGCCCCTCTGTTTCTCGCCCTCTGTTTCTCGCCCACGGTTTCAGCCCCTCTGTTTCAGCCCCTCTGTTTCAGCCCATCTGTTTCAGCCCCACTGTTTCAGCCCCTCTGTTTCAGCCCCTGTGTTTCAGCCCCTCTGTTTCTCGCCCTCTGTTTATCGCTCTCAGTTTCTCGCCCTCTGTTTCAGCCCATCTGTTGCTCGCCCACTGTTTCAGCCCCTCTGTTTCTCGCCATCTCTTTCAGCCCCTCTGATTCAGCCCCTCTGTTTCTCGCCCTCTGTTTCAGCCCCTCTGTTTCAGCCCCTCTGTTTCAGCCCCTCTGTTTCAGCACCTCTGTTTCTCGCCCTTTGTTTCTCGCCCTCTGTTTCAGCCCCTCTGTTTCTCGCCCTCTGTTTCAGCCCCTCTGTTTCTCGTCCTCTGTTTCAGCCCCTCTGTTTAACGCCCTCTGTTTCAGCCCCTCTGTTTCAGCCCCTCTGTTTCAGCCCCTCTGTTTAACGCCCTCTGTTTCAGCCCCTCTGTTTCAGCCCCTCTGTTTCCCGCCCTCTGTTTCAGCCCCTCTGTTTCAGCCCCTCTGTATCAGCCCCTCTGTTTCTGCCCCTCTGTTTCTCGCCCTCTGTTTCTCGCCCTCTGTTTCAGCCCCTCTGTTTCAGACCCTCTGTTTCAGCCCCTCTGTTTCAGCCCCTCTGTTTCAGCCCCTCTGTTTCTCGCCCTCTGTTTCTCGCTCTCTGTTTCTCGCCCTCTGTTTCTCGCCCTCTGTTTCAGCCCCTCTGTTTCAGCCCATCTGTTTCAGCCCCTCTGTTTCAGCCCCTCTGTTTCTCGATCGCTGTTTCAGCCCCTCTGTTTCTCGCCCACTGTTTCAGCCCTTCTGTTTCTCGCCATCTGTTTCAGCCCCACTGTTTCAGCCCCTCTGTTTCTCGCCCTCTGTTTCAGCCCCTCTGTTTCAGCCCCTCTGTTTCAGCCCCTCTGTTTCAGCCCCTCCGTTTCAGCACCTCTGTTTCTCGCCCTTTGTTTCTCGCCCTCTGTTTCAGCCCCTCTGTTTCTCGCCCTCTGTTTCAGCCCCTCTGTTTCAGTCACTCTGTTTCAGCCCCTCTGTTTCCGCCCCGCTGTTTCAGCCCCTCTGTTTCAGCCCCTCAGTTTCAGCCCCTCTGTTTCTCGCCCTCTGTTTCAGCCCCTCTTTTTCAGCCCCTCTGTTTCAGCCACTCTGTTTCAGCCCCTCTGTTTCTCGCCCTCTGTTTCTCGCCCTCTGTTTCTCGCCCTCTGTTTCAGCCCCTCTGTTTCAGCCCCTCTGTTTCAGCCCCTCTGTTTCTCGCCCTCTGTTTCTCGCCCTCTGTTTCTCGCCCTCTGTTTCTCGCTCTTTGTTTCTCGCCCTCTGTTTCTCGCCCTCTGTTTCAGCCCCTCTGTTTCTGCCCCTCTGTTTCAGCCCCTCTGTTTCAGCTCCTCTGTTTCAGCCCCTCTGTTTCAGCCCCTCTGTTTCTCGCCCTCTGTTTCTCGCCCTCGGTTTCAGCCCCTCTGTTTCTCGCCCTCTGTTTCAGCCCCTCTGTTTCTCGCCCTCTGTTTCAGCCCCTCTGTTTCAGCCCCTCTGTTTCAGCCCCTCTTTTAAAGCCCATCTGTTTAAGCCCCTCTGTTTCTCGTCCTCTGTTTCTCGCCCTCTGTTTCAGCCCCTCTGTTTCTCGCCCTCTGTTTCAGACCCTCTGTTTCAGCCCCTCAGTATCAGCCCCTCTCTTTCAGCCCCTCTGTTTCTCGCCCTCTGTTTCTCGCCCTCTGTTTTGACGCCCTCTGTTTCTCGCCCACTGTTTCAGCCCCTCTGTTTCAGCCCCTCTGTTTCAGCCCATCTGTTTCAGCCCCTCTGTTTCAGCCCCTCTGTTTCAGCCCCTCTGTTTCAGCCCCTCTGTTTCTCGCCCTCTGTTTCAGCCCCTCTGTTTCTCGCCCTCTGTTTCAGCCCCTCTGTTTCTCGCCCACTGTTTCAGCCCCTCTGTTTCTCGCCATCTGTTTCAGCCCCTCTGTTTCATCCCCTCTGTTTCTCGCCCTCTGTTTCAGCCCCTCTGTTTCAGCCCCTCTGTTTCAGCCCCTCTGTTTCGGCCCCTCTGTTTCAGCCCCTCTGTTTCTCGCCCTCTGTTTCTCGCCCTCTGTTTCAGCCCCTCTGTTTCAGCCCCTCTGTTTCAGCCCCTCTGTTTCTCGCCCTCTGTTTCTCGCCCTCTGTTTCTCGCCCTCTGTTTCTCGATCTCTGTTTCTCGCCCTCTGTTTCTCGCTCTCTGTTTCAGCCCCTCGGTTTCAGCCCCTCTGTTTCAGCCCCTCTGTTTCAGCCCCTCTGTTTCAGCCCCTCTGTTTCTCGCCCTTTGTTTCTCGCCCTCTGTTTCTCGCCCTCTGTTTCTCGCTCTCTGTTTCTCGCCCTCTGTTTCTCGCCCTCTGTTTCAGCCCCTCTGTTTCAGCCCCTCTGTTTCAGCCCCTCTGTTTCTCGCCCTCTGTTTCAGCCCCTCTGTTTCCGCCCCTCTGTTTCAGCCCCTCTGTTTCAGACCCTCTGTTTCAGCCCCTCTGTTTCTCGCCCTCTGTTTCAGCCCCTCTGTTTCAGCCCCTCTGTTTCAGCCACTCTGTTTCAGCCCCTCTGTTTCTCGCCCTCTGTTTCTCGCCCTCAGTATCTCGCCCTGTGTTTCAGCCCCTCTGTTTCAGCCCCTCTGTTTCAGCCCCTCTGTTTCTCGCCCTCTGTTTCTCGCCCTCTGTTTCTCGCCCTCTGTTTCTCGCTCTTTGTTTCTCGCCCTCTGTTTCTCGCCCTCTGTTTCAGCCCCTCTGTTTCAGCCCCTCTGTTTCAGCCCCTCTGTTTCATCCCCTCTGTTTCAGCCCCTCTGTTACAGCCCCTCTGTTTCTCGCCCTCTGTTTCTCGCCCTCTGTTTCTCGCCCTCTGTTTCTCGCTCTCTGTTTCTCGCCCTCTGTTTCTCGCCCTCTGTTTCAGCCCCTATGTTTCAGCCCCTCTGTTTCAGCCCCTCTGTTTCTCGCCCTCTGTTTCTCGCCCTCTGTTTCTCGCCCTCTGTTTCAGCCCCTCTGTTTCAGCCCCACTGTTTCAGCCCCTCTGTTTCTCGCCCTCTGTTTCTCGCCCTCTGTTTCTTGCTCTCTGTTTCTCGCCCTCTGTTTCTCGCCCTCTGTTTCAGCCCCTCTGTTTCAGCTCCTCTGTTCCTCGCTCTCTGTTTCTCGCCCTCTGTTTCAGCCCCTCTGTTTCTCGCCCACTGTTTCAGCCCCTCTGTTTCTCGCCATCTGTTTCAGCCCCACTGTTTCAGCCCCTCTGTTTCTCGCCCTCTGTTTCAGCCCCTCTGTTTCAGCCCCTCTGTTTCAGCCCCTCTGTTTCAGCCCCTCCGTTTCAGCACCTCTGTTTCTCGCCCTTTGTTTCTCGCCCTCTGTTTCAGCCCCTCTGTTTCTCGCCCTCTGTTTCAGCCCCTCTGTTTCTCGTCCTCTGTTTCAGCCCCTCTGTTTCAGTCCCTCTGTTTCAGCCCCTCTGTTTCAGCCCCTCTGTTTCAGCCCCTCTGTTTAACGCCCTCTGTTTCAGCCCCTCTGTTTCAGCCCCTCTGTTTCTCGCCCTCTGTTTCTCGCCCTCTGTTTCTCGCCCTCTGTTTCTCGCTCTTTGTTTCTCGCCCTCTGTTTCTCGCCCTCTGTTTCAGCCCCTCTGTTTCAGCCCCTCTGTTTCAGCCCCTCTGTTTCATCCCCTCTGTTTCAGCCCCTCTGTTACAGCCCCTCTGTTTCTCGCCCTCTGTTTCTCGCCCTCTGTTTCTCGCCCTCTGTTTCTCGCTCTCTGTTTCTCGCCCTCTGTTTCTCGCCCTCTGTTTCAGCCCCTCTGTTTCAGCCCCTCTGTTTCAGCCCCTCTGTTTCTCGCCCTCTGTTTCTCGCCCTCTGTTTCTCGCCCTCTGTTTCAGCCCCTCTGTTTCAGCCCCTCTGTTTCAGCCCCTCTGTTTCTCGCCCTCTGTTTCTCGCCCTCTGTTTCTTGCTCTCTGTTTCTCGCCCTCTGTTTCTCGCCCTCTGTTTCAGCCCCTCTGCTTCAGCTCCTCTGTTCCTCGCTCTCTGTTTCTCGCCCTCTGTTTCAGCCCCTCTGTTTCTCGCCCACTGTTTCAGCCCCTCTGTTTCTCGCCATCTGTTTCAGCCCCACTGTTTCAGCCCCTCTGTTTCTCGCCCTCTGTTTCAGCCCCTCTGTTTCAGCCCCTCTGTTTCAGCCCCTCTGTTTCAGCCCCTCCGTTTCAGCACCTCTGTTTCTCGCCCATTGTTTCTCGCCCTCTGTTTCAGCCCCTCTGTTTCTCGCCCTCTGTTTCAGCCCCTCTGTTTCAGTCCCTCTGTTTCAGCCCCTCTGTTTCCGCCCCGCTGTTTCAGCCCCTCTGTTTCAGCCCCTCAGTTTCAGCCCCTCTGTTTCTCGCCCTCTGTTTCAGCCCCTCTTTTTCAGCCCCTCTGTTTCAGCCACTCTGTTTCAGCCCCTCTGTTTCTCGCCCTCTGTTTCTCGCCCTCTGTTTCTCGCCCTCTGTTTCAGCCCCTCTGTTTCAGCCCCTCTGTTTCAGCCCCTCTGTTTCTCGCCCTCTGTTTCTCGCCCTCTGTTTCTCGCCCTCTGTTTCTCGCTCTTTGTTTCTCGCCCTCTGTTTCTCGCCCTCTGTTTCAGCCCCTCTGTTTCAGCCCCTCTGTTTCAGCCCCTCTGTTTCAGCTCCTCTGTTTCAGCCCCTCTGTTTCAGCCCCTCTGTTTCTCGCCCTCTGTTTCTCGCCCTCGGTTTCAGCCCCTCTGTTTCTCGCCCTCTGTTTCAGCCCCTCTGTTTCTCGCCCTCTGTTTCAGCCCCTCTGTTTCAGCCCCTCTGTTTCAGCCCCTCTTTTAAAGCCCATCTGTTTAAGCCCCTCTGTTTCTCGTCCTCTGTTTCTCGCCCTCTGTTTCAGCCCCTCTGTTTCTCGCCCTCTGTTTCAGACCCTCTGTTTCAGCCCCTCAGTATCAGCCCCTCTCTTTCAGCCCCTCTGTTTCTCGCCCTCTGTTTCTCGCCCTCTGTTTTGACGCCCTCTGTTTCTCGCCCACTGTTTCAGCCCCTCTGTTTCAGCCCCTCTGTTTCAGCCCATCTGTTTCAGCCCCTCTGTTTCAGCCCCTCTGTTTCAGCCCCTCTGTTTCAGCCCCTCTGTTTCTCGCCCTCTGTTTCTCTTTCTCTGTTTCTCGCCCTCTGTTTCAGCCCCTCTGTTTCTCGCCCACTGTTTCAGCCCCTCTGTTTCTCGCCATCTGTTTCAGCCCCTCTGTTTCATCCCCTCTGTTTCTCGCCCTCTGTTTCAGCCCCTCTGTTTCAGCCCCTCTGTTTCAGCCCCTCTGTTTCGGCCCCTCTGTTTCAGCCCCTCTGTTTCTCGCCCTCTGTTTCTCGCCCTCTGTTTCAGCCCCTCAGTTTCAGCCCCTCTGTTTCAGCCCCTCTGTTTCTCGCCCTCTGTTTCTCGCCCTCTGTTTCTCGCCCTCTGTTTCTCGCCCTCTGTTTCTCGCTCTCTGTTTCAGCCCCTCGGTTTCAGCCCCTCTGTTTCAGCCCCTCTGTTTCAGCCCCTCTGTTTCAGCCCCTCTGTTTCTCGCCCTCTGTTTCTCGCCCTCTGTTTCTCGCCCTCTGTTTCTCGCTCTCTGTTTCTCGCCCTCTGTTTCTCGCCCTCTGTTTCAGCCCCTCTGTTTCAGCCCCTCTGTTTCAGCCCCTCTGTTTCTCGCCCTCTGTTTCTCGCCCACTGTTTCTCGCCCTCTGTTTCAGCCCCTCTGTTTCAGCCCCTCTGTTTCAGCCCCTCTGTTTCAGCCCCTCTGTTTATCGCCCTCTGTTTCTCGCCCTCTGTTTCTCGCCCTCTGTTTCTCGCTCTCTGTTTCTCGCCCTCTGTTTCTCGCCCTCTGTTTCAGCCCCTCTGTTTATCGCCCTCTGTTTCAGCTCCTCTGTTTCTCGCCCTCTGTTTGAGCCCCTCTGTTTCAGCCCCTCTGTTTCAGCCCCTCTGTTTCAGCCCCTCTGTTTCTCGCCCACTGTTTCTCGCCCTCGGTTTCAGCCCCTCTGTTTCTCGCCCTCTGTTTCAGACCCTCTGTTTCAGCTCCTCAGTATCAGCCCCTCTGTTTCAGCCCCTCTGTTTCTCGCCCTCTGTTTCTCGCCCACGGTTTCAGCCCCTCTGTTTCAGCCCCTCTGTTTCAGCCCATCTGTTTCAGCCCCACTGTTTCAGCCCCTCTGTTTCAGCCCCTGTGTTTCAGCCCCTCTGTTTCTCGCCCTCTGTTTATCGCTCTCAGTTTCTCGCCCTCTGTTTCAGCCCATCTGTTGCTCGCCCACTGTTTCAGCCCCTCTGTTTCTCGCCATCTCTTTCAGCCCCTCTGATTCAGCCCCTCTGTTTCTCGCCCTCTGTTTCAGCCCCTCTGTTTCAGCCCCTCTGTTTCAGCCCCTCTGTTTCAGCACCTCTGTTTCTCGCCCTTTGTTTCTCGCCCTCTGTTTCAGCCCCTCTGTTTCTCGCCCTCTGTTTCAGCCCCTCTGTTTCTCGTCCTCTGTTTCAGCCCCTCTGTTTAACGCCCTCTGTTTCAGCCCCTCTGTTTCAGCCCCTCTGTTTCAGCCCCTCTGTTTAACGCCCTCTGTTTCAGCCCCTCTGTTTCAGCCCCTCTGTTTCCCGCCCTCTGTTTCAGCCCCTCTGTTTCAGCCCCTCTGTATCAGCCCCTCTGTTTCTGCCCCTCTGTTTCTCGCCCTCTGTTTCTCGCCCTCTGTTTCAGCCCCTCTGTTTCAGACCCTCTGTTTCAGCCCCTCTGTTTCAGCCCCTCTGTTTCAGCCCCTCTGTTTCTCGCCCTCTGTTTCTCGCTCTCTGTTTCTCGCCCTCTGTTTCTCGCCCTCTGTTTCAGCCCCTCTGTTTCAGCCCATCTGTTTCAGCCCCTCTGTTTCAGCCCCTCTGTTTCTCGATCGCTGTTTCAGCCCCTCTGTTTCTCGCTCTCTGTTTCAGCCCCTCTGTTTCTCGCCCTCTGTTTCTCGCCCTCTGTTTCAGCCCCTCTGTTTCAGCCCCTCTGTTTCAGCCCCTCTGTTTCAGGCCCTCTGTTTCAGCCCCTCTGTTTCAGCCCCTCTGTTTCAGCCCCTCTGTTTCAGACCCTCTGTTTCAGACCCTCTTTTTCAGCCCCTCTCTTTCTCGCCCTCTGTTTCTCGCCCTCTGTTTCTCGCTCTCTGTTTCTCGCCCTCTGTTTCTCGCCCTCTGTTTCAGCCCCTCTGTTTCAGCCACTCTGTTTCAGCCCCTCTGTTTCTCGCCCAGTGTTTCTCGCCCTCTGTTTCAGCCCCTCTGTTTCAGCCCCTCTGTTTCAGCCCCTCTGTTTCAGCCCCTCTGTTTCTCGCTCTCTCTTTCTCGCCCTCTGTTTCTCGCCCTCTGTTTCTCGCCCTCTGTTTCAGCCCCTCTGTTTCAGCCCCTCTGTTTCAGCCCTTCTGTTTCTCGCCCTCTGTTTCTCGCCCTCTGTTTCTTGCTCTCTGTTTCTCGTTCTCTGTTTCTCGCCCTCTGTTTCAGCCCCTCTGTTTCAGCTCCTCTGTTCCATGCTCACTGTTTCTCGCCCTCTGTTTCAGCCCCTCTGTTTCTCGCCCACTGTTTCAGCCCCTCTGTTTCTCGCCATCTGTTTCAGCCCCTCTGTTTCAGCCCCTCTGTTTCTCGCCCTTTGTTTGTCGCCCTCTGTTTCAGCCCCTCTGTTTCTCGCCCTCTGTTTCAGCCCCTCTGTTTCAGTCCCTCTGTTTCAGCCCGTCTGTTTCCGCCCCTCTGTTTCAGCCCCTCTGTTTCAGCCCCTCTGTTTCAGCCCCTCTGTTTCTCGCCCTCTGTTTCAGCCCCTCTGTTTCAGCCCCTCTGTTTCAGCCACTCTGTTTCAGCCCCTCTGTTTCTCGCCCTCTGTTTCTCGCCCTCTGTATCTCGCCCTGTGTTTCAGCCCCTCTGTTTCAGCCCCTCTGTTTCAGCCCCTCTGTTTCTCGCCCTCTGTTTCTCGCCCTCTGTTTCTCGCCCTCTGTTCCTCGCTCTTTGTTTCTCGCCCTCTGTTTCTCGCCCTCTGTTTCAGCCCCTCTGTTTCAGCCCCACTGTTTCAGCCCCTCTGTTTCAGCCCCTCTGTTTCAGACCCTCTTTTTCAGCCCCTCTGTTTCTTGCCCTCTGTTTCTCGCCCTCTGTTTCTCGCTCTCTGTTTCTCGCCCTCTGTTTCTCGCCCTCTGTTTCAGCCCCTCTGTTTCAGCCCATCTGTTTCAGCCCCTCTGTTTCAGCCCCTCTGTTTCTCGATCGCTGTTTCAGCCCCTCTGTTTCTCGCCCTCTGTTTCTGCCCCTCTGTTTCTCGCCCTCTGTTTCTCGCCCTCTGTTTCAGCCCCTCTGTTTCAGCCCCTCTGTTTCAGCCCCTCTGTTTCTCGCCCTCTGTTTCTCGCCCTCTGTTTCTCGCCCTCTGTTTCTCGCTCTTTGTTTCTCGCCCTCTGTTTCTCGCCCTCTGTTTCAGCCCCTCTGTTTCAGCCCCTCTGTTTCAGCCCCTCTGTTTCAGCTCCTCTGTTTCAGCCCCTCTGTTTCAGCCCCTCTGTTTCTCGCCCTCTGTTTCTCGCCCTCGGTTTCAGCCCCTCTGTTTCTCGCCCTCTGTTTCAGCCCCTCTGTTTCTCGCCCTCTGTTTCAGCCCCTCTGTTTCAGCCCCTCAGTTTCAGCCCCTCTGTTTCAGCCCCTCTGTTTCAGCCCCTCTGTTTCAGCCCCTCTGTTTCTCGCCCTCTGTTTCTCGCCCTCTGTTTCTCGCCCTCTGTTTCAGCCCCTCTGTTTCAGCCCCTCTGTTTCAGCCCCTCTGTTTCTCGCCCTCTGTTTCTCGCCCTCTGTTTCTTGCTCTCTGTTTCTCGCCCTCTGTTTCTCGCCCTCTGTTTCAGCCCCTCTGCTTCAGCTCCTCTGTTCCTCGCTCTCTGTTTCTCGCCCTCTGTTTCAGCCCCTCTGTTTCTCGCCCACTGTTTCAGCCCCTCTGTTTCTCGCCATCTGTTTCAGCCCCACTGTTTCAGCCCCTCTGTTTCTCGCCCTCTGTTTCAGCCCCTCTGTTTCAGCCCCTCTGTTTCAGCCCCTCTGTTTCAGCCCCTCCGTTTCAGCACCTCTGTTTCTCGCCCATTGTTTCTCGCCCTCTGTTTCAGCCCCTCTGTTTCTCGCCCTCTGTTTCAGCCCCTCTGTTTCAGTCCCTCTGTTTCAGCCCCTCTGTTTCCGCCCCGCTGTTTCAGCCCCTCTGTTTCAGCCCCTCAGTTTCAGCCCCTCTGTTTCTCGCCCTCTGTTTCAGCCCCTCTTTTTCAGCCCCTCTGTTTCTCGCCCTCTGTTTCTGCCCCTCTGTTTCTCGCCCTCTGTTTCTCGCCCTCTGTTTCAGCCCCTCTGTTTCAGCCCCTCTGTTTCAGCCCCTCTGTTTCTCGCCCTCTGTTTCTCGCCCTCTGTTTCTCGCCCTCTGTTTCTCGCCCTCTGTTTCTCGCTCTTTGTTTCTCGCCCTCTGTTTCTCGCCCTCTGTTTCAGCCCCTCTGTTTCAGCCCCTCTGTTTCAGCCCCTCTGTTTCAGCTCCTCTGTTTCAGCCCCTCTGTTTCAGCCCCTCTGTTTCTCGCCCTCTGTTTCTCGCCCTCGGTTTCAGCCCCTCTGTTTCTCGCCCTCTGTTTCAGCCCCTCTGTTTCTCGCCCTCTGTTTCAGCCCCTCTGTTTCAGCCCCTCTGTTTCAGCCCCTCTTTTAAAGCCCATCTGTTTAAGCCCCTCTGTTTCTCGTCCTCTGTTTCTCGCCCTCTGTTTCAGCCCCTCTGTTTCTCGCCCTCTGTTTCAGACCCTCTGTTTCAGCCCCTCAGTATCAGCCCCTCTCTTTCAGCCCCTCTGTTTCTCGCCCTCTGTTTCTCGCCCTCTGTTTTGACGCCCTCTGTTTCTCGCCCACTGTTTCAGCCCCTCTGTTTCAGCCCCTCTGTTTCAGCCCATCTGTTTCAGCCCCTCTGTTTCAGCCCCTCTGTTTCAGCCCCTCTGTTTCAGCCCCTCTGTTTCTCGCCCTCTGTTTCTCTTTCTCTGTTTCTCGCCCTCTGTTTCAGCCCCTCTGTTTCTCGCCCACTGTTTCAGCCCCTCTGTTTCTCGCCATCTGTTTCAGCCCCTCTGTTTCATCCCCTCTGTTTCTCGCCCTCTGTTTCAGCCCCTCTGTTTCAGCCCCTCTGTTTCAGCCCCTCTGTTTCGGCCCCTCTGTTTCAGCCCCTCTGTTTCTCGCCCTCTGTTTCTCGCCCTCTGTTTCAGCCCCTCTGTTTCAGCCCCTCTGTTTCAGCCCCTCTGTTTCTCGCCCTCTGTTTCTCGCCCTCTGTTTCTCGCCCTCTGTTTCTCGCCCTCTGTTTCTCGCTCTCTGTTTCAGCCCCTCGGTTTCAGCCCCTCTGTTTCAGCCCCTCTGTTTCAGCCCCTCTGTTTCAGCCCCTCTGTTTCTCGCCCTCTGTTTCTCGCCCTCTGTTTCTCGCCCTCTGTTTCTCGCTCTCTGTTTCTCGCCCTCTGTTTCTCGCCCTCTGTTTCAGCCCCTCTGTTTCAGCCCCTCTGTTTCAGCCCCTCTGTTTCTCGCCCTCTGTTTCTCGCCCACTGTTTCTCGCCCTCTGTTTCAGCCCCTCTGTTTCAGCCCCTCTGTTTCAGCCCCTCTGTTTCAGCCCCTCTGTTTATCGCCCTCTGTTTCTCGCCCTCTGTTTCTCGCCCTCTGTTTCTCGCTCTCTGTTTCTCGCCCTCTGTTTCTCGCCCTCTGTTTCAGCCCCTCTGTTTATCGCCCTCTGTTTCAGCTCCTCTGTTTCTCGCCCTCTGTTTGAGCCCCTCTGTTTCAGCCCCTCTGTTTCAGCCCCTCTGTTTCAGCCCCTCTGTTTCTCGCCCACTGTTTCTCGCCCTCGGTTTCAGCCCCTCTGTTTCTCGCCCTCTGTTTCAGACCCTCTGTTTCAGCTCCTCAGTATCAGCCCCTCTGTTTCAGCCCCTCTGTTTCTCGCCCTCTGTTTCTCGCCCACGGTTTCAGCCCCTCTGTTTCAGCCCCTCTGTTTCAGCCCATCTGTTTCAGCCCCACTGTTTCAGCCCCTCTGTTTCAGCCCCTGTGTTTCAGCCCCTCTGTTTCTCGCCCTCTGTTTATCGCTCTCAGTTTCTCGCCCTCTGTTTCAGCCCATCTGTTGCTCGCCCACTGTTTCAGCCCCTCTGTTTCTCGCCATCTCTTTCAGCCCCTCTGATTCAGCCCCTCTGTTTCTCGCCCTCTGTTTCAGCCCCTCTGTTTCAGCCCCTCTGTTTCAGCCCCTCTGTTTCAGCACCTCTGTTTCTCGCCCTTTGTTTCTCGCCCTCTGTTTCAGCCCCTCTGTTTCTCGCCCTCTGTTTCAGCCCCTCTGTTTCTCGTCCTCTGTTTCAGCCCCTCTGTTTAACGCCCTCTGTTTCAGCCCCTCTGTTTCAGCCCCTCTGTTTCAGCCCCTCTGTTTAACGCCCTCTGTTTCAGCCCCTCTGTTTCAGCCCCTCTGTTTCCCGCCCTCTGTTTCAGCCCCTCTGTTTCAGCCCCTCTGTATCAGCCCCTCTGTTTCTGCCCCTCTGTTTCTCGCCCTCTGTTTCTCGCCCTCTGTTTCAGCCCCTCTGTTTCAGACCCTCTGTTTCAGCCCCTCTGTTTCAGCCCCTCTGTTTCAGCCCCTCTGTTTCTCGCCCTCTGTTTCTCGCTCTCTGTTTCTCGCCCTCTGTTTCTCGCCCTCTGTTTCAGCCCCTCTGTTTCAGCCCATCTGTTTCAGCCCCTCTGTTTCAGCCCCTCTGTTTCTCGATCGCTGTTTCAGCCCCTCTGTTTCTCGCTCTCTGTTTCAGCCCCTCTGTTTCTCGCCCTCTGTTTCTCGCCCTCTGTTTCAGCCCCTCTGTTTCAGCCCCTCTGTTTCAGCCCCTCTGTTTCAGGCCCTCTGTTTCAGCCCCTCTGTTTCAGCCCCTCTGTTTCAGCCCCTCTGTTTCAGACCCTCTGTTTCAGACCCTCTTTTTCAGCCCCTCTCTTTCTCGCCCTCTGTTTCTCGCCCTCTGTTTCTCGCTCTCTGTTTCTCGCCCTCTGTTTCTCGCCCTCTGTTTCAGCCCCTCTGTTTCAGCCACTCTGTTTCAGCCCCTCTGTTTCTCGCCCAGTGTTTCTCGCCCTCTGTTTCAGCCCCTCTGTTTCAGCCCCTCTGTTTCAGCCCCTCTGTTTCAGCCCCTCTGTTTCTCGCTCTCTCTTTCTCGCCCTCTGTTTCTCGCCCTCTGTTTCTCGCCCTCTGTTTCAGCCCCTCTGTTTCAGCCCCTCTGTTTCAGCCCTTCTGTTTCTCGCCCTCTGTTTCTCGCCCTCTGTTTCTTGCTCTCTGTTTCTCGTTCTCTGTTTCTCGCCCTCTGTTTCAGCCCCTCTGTTTCAGCTCCTCTGTTCCATGCTCACTGTTTCTCGCCCTCTGTTTCAGCCCCTCTGTTTCTCGCCCACTGTTTCAGCCCCTCTGTTTCTCGCCATCTGTTTCAGCCCCTCTGTTTCAGCCCCTCTGTTTCTCGCCCTTTGTTTCTCGCCCTCTGTTTCAGCCCCTCTGTTTCTCGCCCTCTGTTTCAGCCCCTCTGTTTCAGTCCCTCTGTTTCAGCCCGTCTGTTTCCGCCCCTCTGTTTCAGCCCCTCTGTTTCAGCCCCTCTGTTTCAGCCCCTCTGTTTCTCGCCCTCTGTTTCAGCCCCTCTGTTTCAGCCCCTCTGTTTCAGCCACTCTGTTTCAGCCCCTCTGTTTCTCGCCCTCTGTTTCTCGCCCTCTGTATCTCGCCCTGTGTTTCAGCCCCTCTGTTTCAGCCCCTCTGTTTCAGCCCCTCTGTTTCTCGCCCTCTGTTTCTCGCCCTCTGTTTCTCGCCCTCTGTTCCTCGCTCTTTGTTTCTCGCCCTCTGTTTCTCGCCCTCTGTTTCAGCCCCTCTGTTTCAGCCCCACTGTTTCAGCCCCTCTGTTTCAGACCCTCTGTTTCAGACCCTCTTTTTCAGCCCCTCTGTTTCTCGCCCTCTGTTTCTCGCCCTCTGTTTCTCGCTCTCTGTTTCTCGCCCTCTGTTTCTCGCCCTCTGTTTCAGCCCCTCTGTTTCAGCCCATCTGTTTCAGCCCCTCTGTTTCAGCCCCTCTGTTTCTCGATCGCTGTTTCAGCCCCTCTGTTTCTCGCCCTCTGTTTCTGCCCCTCTGTTTCTCGCCCTCTGTTTCTCGCCCTCTGTTTCAGCCCCTCTGTTTCAGCCCCTCTGTTTCAGCCCCTCTGTTTCAGGCCCTCTGTTTCAGCCCCTCTGTTTCAGCCCCTCTGTTTCAGCCCCTCTGTTTCAGCCCCTCTGTTTCAGAACCTCTTTTTCAGCCCCTCTGTTTCTCGCCCTCTGTTTCTCGCCCTCTGTTTCTCGCTCTCTGTTTCTCGCCCTCTGTTTCTCGCCCTCTGTTTCAGCCTCTCTGTTTCAGCCACTCTGTTTCAGCCCCTCTGTTTCTCGCCCAGTGTTTCTCGCCCTCTGTTTCAGCCCCTCTGTTTCAGCCCCTCTGTTTCAGCCCCTCTGTTTCTCGCCCTCTGTTTCTCGCCCTCTGTTTCTCGCCCTCTGTTTCTCGCCCTCTGTTTCAGCCCCTCTGTTTCAGCCCCTCTGTTTCAGCCCTTCTGTTTCTCGCCCTCTGTTTCTCGCCCTCTGTTTCTTGCTCTCTGTTTCTCGTTCTCTGTTTCTCGCCCTCTGTTTCAGCCCCTCTGTTTCAGCTCCTCTGTTCCATGCTCACTGTTTCTCGCCCTCTGTTTCAGCCCCTCTGTTTCTCGCCCACTGTTTCAGCCCCTCTGTTTCTCGCCATCTGTTTCAGCCCCTCTGTTTCAGCCCCTCTGTTTCTCGCCCTTTGTTTCTCGCCCTCTGTTTCAGCCCCTCTGTTTCTCGCCCTCTGTTTCAGCCCCTCTGTTTCAGCCACTCTGTTTCAGCCCCTCTGTTTCTCGCCCTCTGTTTCTCTCCCTCTGTTTCTCGCTCTCTCTTTCTCGCCCTCTGTTTCTCGCCCTCTGTTTCTCGCCCTCTGTTTCTTGCTCTCTGTTTCTCGTTCTCTGTTTCTCGCCCTCTGTTTCAGCCCCTCTGTTTCAGCCCCTCTGTTTCCGCCCCACTGTTCCAGCCCCTCTGTTTCAGCCCCTCAGTTTCAGCCCCTCTGTTTCTCGCCCTCTGTTTCAGCCCCTCTTTTTCAGCCCCTCTGTTTCAGCCACTTTGTTTCAGCCCCTCTGTTTCTCGCCCTCTGTTTCTCGCCCTCTGTTTCTCGCCCTCTGTTTCAGCCCCTCTGTTTCAGCCCCTCTGTTTCAGACCCTCTGTTTCTCGCCCTCTGTTTCTCGCCCTCTTTTTCTCGCCCTCTGTTTCTCGCTCTTTGTTTAACGCCCTCTGTTTCTCGCCCTCTGTTTCAGCCCCTCTGTTTCAGCCCCTCTGTTTCAGCCCCTCTGTTTCAGCTCCTCTGTTTCAGCCCCTCTGTTTCAGCCCCTCTGTTTCTCGCCCTCTGTTTCTCGCCCTCTGTTTCAGCCCCTCTGTTTCAGCCCCTCTGTTTCAGCCACTCTGTTTCAGCCCCTCTGTTTCTCGCCCTCTGTTTCTCGCCCTCTGTATCTCGCCCTGTGTTTCAGCCCCTCTGTTTCAGCCCCTCTGTTTCAGCCCCTCTGTTTCTCGCCCTCTGTTTCTCGCCCTCTGTTTCTCGCCCTCTGTTCCTCGCTCTTTGTTTCTCGCCCTCTGTTTCTCGCCCTCTGTTTCAGCCCCTCTGTTTCAGCCCCACTGTTTCAGCCCCTCTGTTTCAGCCCCTCTGTTTCAGACCCTCTTTTTCAGCCCCTCTGTTTCTCGCCCTCTGTTTCTCGCCCTCTGTTTCTCGCTCTCTGTTTCTCGCCCTCTGTTTCTCGCCCTCTGTTTCAGCCCCTCTGTTTCAGCCCATCTGTTTCAGCCCCTCTGTTTCAGCCCCTCTGTTTCTCGATCGCTGTTTCAGCCCCTCTGTTTCTCGCCCTCTGTTTCTGCCCCTCTGTTTCTCGCCCTCTGTTTCTCGCCCTCTGTTTCAGCCCCTCTGTTTCAGCCCCTCTGTTTCAGCCCCTCTGTTTCTCGCCCTCTGTTTCTCGCCCTCTGTTTCTCGCCCTCTGTTTCTCGCTCTTTGTTTCTCGCCCTCTGTTTCTCGCCCTCTGTTTCAGCCCCTCTGTTTCAGCCCCTCTGTTTCAGCCCCTCTGTTTCAGCTCCTCTGTTTCAGCCCCTCTGTTTCAGCCCCTCTGTTTCTCGCCCTCTGTTTCTCGCCCTCGGTTTCAGCCCCTCTGTTTCTCGCCCTCTGTTTCAGCCCCTCTGTTTCTCGCCCTCTGTTTCAGCCCCTCTGTTTCAGCCCCTCTGTTTCAGCCCCTCTTTTAAAGCCCATCTGTTTAAGCCCCTCTGTTTCTCGTCCTCTGTTTCTCGCCCTCTGTTTCAGCCCCTCTGTTTCTCGCCCTCTGTTTCAGACCCTCTGTTTCAGCCCCTCAGTATCAGCCCCTCTCTTTCAGCCCCTCTGTTTCTCGCCCTCTGTTTCTCGCCCTCTGTTTTGACGCCCTCTGTTTCTCGCCCACTGTTTCAGCCCCTCTGTTTCAGCCCCTCTGTTTCAGCCCATCTGTTTCAGCCCCTCTGTTTCAGCCCCTCTGTTTCAGCCCCTCTGTTTCAGCCCCTCTGTTTCTCGCCCTCTGTTTCTCTTTCTCTGTTTCTCGCCCTCTGTTTCAGCCCCTCTGTTTCTCGCCCACTGTTTCAGCCCCTCTGTTTCTCGCCATCTGTTTCAGCCCCTCTGTTTCATCCCCTCTGTTTCTCGCCCTCTGTTTCAGCCCCTCTGTTTCAGCCCCTCTGTTTCAGCCCCTCTGTTTCGGCCCCTCTGTTTCAGCCCCTCTGTTTCTCGCCCTCTGTTTCTCGCCCTCTGTTTCAGCCCCTCTGTTTCAGCCCCTCTGTTTCAGCCCCTCTGTTTCTCGCCCTCTGTTTCTCGCCCTCTGTTTCTCGCCCTCTGTTTCTCGCCCTCTGTTTCTCGCTCTCTGTTTCAGCCCCTCGGTTTCAGCCCCTCTGTTTCAGCCCCTCTGTTTCAGCCCCTCTGTTTCAGCCCCTCTGTTTCTCGCCCTCTGTTTCTCGCCCTCTGTTTCTCGCCCTCTGTTTCTCGCTCTCTGTTTCTCGCCCTCTGTTTCTCGCCCTCTGTTTCAGCCCCTCTGTTTCAGCCCCTCTGTTTCAGCCCCTCTGTTTCTCGCCCTCTGTTTCTCGCCCACTGTTTCTCGCCCTCTGTTTCAGCCCCTCTGTTTCAGCCCCTCTGTTTCAGCCCCTCTGTTTCAGCCCCTCTGTTTATCGCCCTCTGTTTCTCGCCCTCTGTTTCTCGCCCTCTGTTTCTCGCTCTCTGTTTCTCGCCCTCTGTTTCTCGCCCTCTGTTTCAGCCCCTCTGTTTATCGCCCTCTGTTTCAGCTCCTCTGTTTCTCGCCCTCTGTTTGAGCCCCTCTGTTTCAGCCCCTCTGTTTCAGCCCCTCTGTTTCAGCCCCTCTGTTTCTCGCCCACTGTTTCTCGCCCTCGGTTTCAGCCCCTCTGTTTCTCGCCCTCTGTTTCAGACCCTCTGTTTCAGCTCCTCAGTATCAGCCCCTCTGTTTCAGCCCCTCTGTTTCTCGCCCTCTGTTTCTCGCCCACGGTTTCAGCCCCTCTGTTTCAGCCCCTCTGTTTCAGCCCATCTGTTTCAGCCCCACTGTTTCAGCCCCTCTGTTTCAGCCCCTGTGTTTCAGCCCCTCTGTTTCTCGCCCTCTGTTTATCGCTCTCAGTTTCTCGCCCTCTGTTTCAGCCCATCTGTTGCTCGCCCACTGTTTCAGCCCCTCTGTTTCTCGCCATCTCTTTCAGCCCCTCTGATTCAGCCCCTCTGTTTCTCGCCCTCTGTTTCAGCCCCTCTGTTTCAGCCCCTCTGTTTCAGCCCCTCTGTTTCAGCACCTCTGTTTCTCGCCCTTTGTTTCTCGCCCTCTGTTTCAGCCCCTCTGTTTCTCGCCCTCTGTTTCAGCCCCTCTGTTTCTCGTCCTCTGTTTCAGCCCCTCTGTTTAACGCCCTCTGTTTCAGCCCCTCTGTTTCAGCTCCTCTGTTTCAGCCCCTCTGTTTAACGCCCTCTGTTTCAGCCCCTCTGTTTCAGCCCCTCTGTTTCCCGCCCTCTGTTTCAGCCCCTCTGTTTCAGCCCCTCTGTATCAGCCCCTCTGTTTCTGCCCCTCTGTTTCTCGCCCTCTGTTTCTCGCCCTCTGTTTCAGCCCCTCTGTTTCAGACCCTCTGTTTCAGCCCCTCTGTTTCAGCCCCTCTGTTTCAGCCCCTCTGTTTCTCGCCCTCTGTTTCTCGCTCTCTGTTTCTCGCCCTCTGTTTCTCGCCCTCTGTTTCAGCCCCTCTGTTTCAGCCCATCTGTTTCAGCCCCTCTGTTTCAGCCCCTCTGTTTCTCGATCGCTGTTTCAGCCCCTCTGTTTCTCGCTCTCTGTTTCAGCCCCTCTGTTTCTCGCCCTCTGTTTCTCGCCCTCTGTTTCAGCCCCTCTGTTTCAGCCCCTCTGTTTCAGCCCCTCTGTTTCAGGCCCTCTGTTTCAGCCCCTCTGTTTCAGCCCCTCTGTTTCAGCCCCTCTGTTTCAGACCCTCTGTTTCAGACCCTCTTTTTCAGCCCCTCTATTTCTCGCCCTCTGTTTCTCGCCCTCTGTTTCTCGCTCTCTGTTTCTCGCCCTCTGTTTCTCGCCCTCTGTTTCAGCCCCTCTGTTTCAGCCACTCTGTTTCAGCCCCTCTGTTTCTCGCCCAGTGTTTCTCGCCCTCTGTTTCAGCCCCTCTGTTTCAGCCCCTCTGTTTCAGCCCCTCTGTTTCAGCCCCTCTGTTTCTCGCTCTCTCTTTCTCGCCCTCTGTTTCTCGCCCTCTGTTTCTCGCCCTCTGTTTCAGCCCCTCTGTTTCAGCCCCTCTGTTTCAGCCCTTCTGTTTCTCGCCCTCTGTTTCTCGCCCTCTGTTTCTTGCTCTCTGTTTCTCGTTCTCTGTTTCTCGCCCTCTGTTTCAGCCCCTCTGTTTCAGCTCCTCTGTTCCATGCTCACTGTTTCTCGCCCTCTGTTTCAGCCCCTCTGTTTCTCGCCCACTGTTTCAGCCCCTCTGTTTCTCGCCATCTGTTTCAGCCCCTCTGTTTCAGCCCCTCTGTTTCTCGCCCTTTGTTTCTCGCCCTCTGTTTCAGCCCCTCTGTTTCTCGCCCTCTGTTTCAGCCCCTCTGTTTCAGTCCCTCTGTTTCAGCCCGTCTGTTTCCGCCCCTCTGTTTCAGCCCCTCTGTTTCAGCCCCTCTGTTTCAGCCCCTCTGTTTCTCGCCCTCTGTTTCAGCCCCTCTGTTTCAGCCCCTCTGTTTCAGCCACTCTGTTTCAGCCCCTCTGTTTCTCGCCCTCTGTTTCTCGCCCTCTGTATCTCGCCCTGTGTTTCAGCCCCTCTGTTTCAGCCCCTCTGTTTCAGCCCCTCTGTTTCTCGCCCTCTGTTTCTCGCCCTCTGTTTCTCGCCCTCTGTTCCTCGCTCTTTGTTTCTCGCCCTCTGTTTCTCGCCCTCTGTTTCAGCCCCTCTGTTTCAGCCCCACTGTTTCAGCCCCTCTGTTTCAGCCCCTCTGTTTCAGACCCTCTTTTTCAGCCCCTCTGTTTCTCGCCCTCGGTTTCTCGCCCTCTGTTTCTCGCTCTCTGTTTCTCGCCCTCTGTTTCTCGCCCTCTGTTTCAGCTCCTCTGTTTCAGCCCATCTGCTTCAGCCCCTCTGTTTCAGCCCCTCTGTTTCTCGATCGCTGTTTCAGCCCCTCTGTTTCTCGCCCTCTGTTTCTGCCCCTCTGTTTCTCGCCCTCTGTTTCTCGCCCTCTGTTTCAGCCCCTCTGTTTCAGCCCCTCTGTTTCAGCCCCTCTGTTTCAGGCCCTCTGTTTCAGCCCCTCTGTTTCAGCCCCTCTGTTTCAGCCCCTCTGTTTCAGCCCCTCTGTTTCAGAACCTCTTTTTCAGCCCCTCTGTTTCTCGCCCTCTGTTTCTCGCCCTCTGTTTCTCGCTCTCTGTTTCTCGCCCTCTGTTTCTCGCCCTCTGTTTCAGCCTCTCTGTTTCAGCCACTCTGTTTCAGCCCCTCTGTTTCTCGCCCAGTGTTTCTCGCCCTCTGTTTCAGCCCCTCTGTTTCAGCCCCTCTGTTTCAGCCCCTCTGTTTCTCGCCCTCTGTTTCTCGCCCTCTGTTTCTCGCCCTCTGTTTCTCGCCCTCTGTTTCAGCCCCTCTGTTTCAGCCCCTCTGTTTCAGCCCTTCTGTTTCTCGCCCTCTGTTTCTCGCCCTCTGTTTCTTGCTCTCTGTTTCTCGTTCTCTGTTTCTCGCCCTCTGTTTCAGCCCCTCTGTTTCAGCTCCTCTGTTCCATGCTCACTGTTTCTCGCCCTCTGTTTCAGCCCCTCTGTTTCTCGCCCACTGTTTCAGCCCCTCTGTTTCTCGCCATCTGTTTCAGCCCCTCTGTTTCAGCCCCTCTGTTTCTCGCCCTTTGTTTCTCGCCCTCTGTTTCAGCCCCTCTGTTTCTCGCCCTCTGTTTCAGCCCCTCTGTTTCAGCCACTCTGTTTCAGCCCCTCTGTTTCTCGCCCTCTGTTTCTCTCCCTCTGTTTCTCGCTCTCTCTTTCTCGCCCTCTGTTTCTCGCCCTCTGTTTCTCGCCCTCTGTTTCTTGCTCTCTGTTTCTCGTTCTCTGTTTCTCGCCCTCTGTTTCAGCCCCTCTGTTTCAGCCCCTCTGTTTCCGCCCCACTGTTCCAGCCCCTCTGTTTCAGCCCCTCAGTTTCAGCCCCTCTGTTTCTCGCCCTCTGTTTCAGCCCCTCTTTTTCAGCCCCTCTGTTTCAGCCACTCTGTTTCAGCCCCTCTGTTTCTCGCCCTCTGTTTCTCGCCCTCTGTTTCTCGCCCTCTGTTTCAGCCCCTCTGTTTCAGCCCCTCTGTTTCAGACCCTCTGTTTCTCGCCCTCTGTTTCTCGCCCTCTTTTTCTCGCCCTCTGTTTCTCGCTCTTTGTTTAACGCCCTCTGTTTCTCGCCCTCTGTTTCAGCCCCTCTGTTTCAGCCCCTCTGTTTCAGCCCCTCTGTTTCAGCTCCTCTGTTTCAGCCCCTCTGTTTCAGCCCCTCTGTTTCTCGCCCTCTGTTTCTCGCCCTCGGTTTCAGCCCCTCTGTTTCTCGCCCTCTGTTTCAGCCCCTCTGTTTCTCGCCCTCTGTTTCAGCCCCTCTGTTTCAGCCCCTCTGTTTCAGCCCCTCTTTTAAAGCCCATCTGTTTAAGCCCCTCTGTTTCTCGTCCTCTGTTTCTCGCCCTCTGTTTCAGCCCCTCTGTTTCTCGCCCTCTGTTTCAGCCCCTCTGTTTCAGCCCCTCAGTATCAGCCCCTCTCTTTCAGCCCCTCTGTTTCTCGCCCTCTGTTTCTCGCCCTCTGTTTTGACGCCCTCTGTTTCTCGCCCACTGTTTCAGCCCCTCTGTTTCAGCCCCTCTGTTTCAGCCCATCTGTTTCAGCCCCTCTGTTTCAGCCCCTCTGTTTCAGCCCCTCTGTTTCAGCCCCTCTGTTTCTCGCCCTCTGTTTCAGCCCCTCTGTTTCTCGCCCTCTGTTTCCCGCCCTCTGTTTCAGCCCCTCTGTTTCAGCCCCTCTGTATCAGCCCCTCTGTTTCTGCCCCTCTGTTTCTCGACCTCTGTTTCTCGCCCTCTGTTTCAGCCCCTCTGTTTCAGACCCTCTGTTTCAGCCCCTCTGTTTCAGCCCCTCTGTTTCAGCCCCTCTGTTTCTCGCCCTCTGTTTCTCGCCCTCTGTTTCTCGCTCTCTGTTTCTCGCCCGCTGTTTCTCGCCCTCTGTTTCAGCCCCTCTGTTTCAGCCCATCTGTTTCAGCCCCTCTGTTTCAGCCCCTCTGTTTCTCGCCCACTGTTTCAGCCCCTCTGTTTCTCGCCCTCTGTTTCAGACCCTCTGTTTCAGCTCCTCAGTATCAGCCCCTCTGTTTCAGCCCCTCTGTTTCTCGCCCTCTGTTTCTCGCCCTCTGTTTCTCTCCCACGGTTTCAGCCCCTGTGCTTCAGCCCCTCTGTTTCAGCCCATCTGTTTCAGCCCCACTGTTTCAGCCCCTCTGTTTCAGCCCCTGTGTTTCAGCCCCTCTGTTTCTCGCCCTCTGTTTCTCGCTCTCAGTTTCTCGCCCTCTGTTTCAGCCCATCTGTTGCTCGCCCACTGTTTCAGCCCCTCTGTTTGTCGCCATCTGTTTCAGCCCATCTGATTCAGCCCCTCTGTTTCTCGCCCTCTGTTTCAGCCCCTCTGTTTCAGCCCCTCTGTTTCAGCCCCTCTGTTTCAGCACCTCTGTTTCTCGCCCTTTGTTTCTCGCCCTCTGTTTCAGCCCCTCTGTTTCTCGCCCTCTGTTTCAGCCCCTCTGTTTCTCGTCCTCTGTTTCAGCCCCTCTGTTTCAGTCCCTCTGTTTCAGCCCCTATGTTTCAGCCCCTCTGTTTCAGCCCCTCTGTTTCTCGCCCTCTGTTTCAGCCCCTCTGTTTCTCGCCCTCTGTTTCCCGCCCTCTGTTTCAGCCCCTCTGTTTCAGCCCCTCTGTATCAGCCCCTCTGTTTCTGCCCCTCTGTTTCTCGACCTCTGTTTCTCGCCCTCTGTTTCAGCCCCTCTGTTTCAGACCCTCTGTTTCAGCCCCTCTGTTTCAGCCCCTCTGTTTCAGCCCCTCTGTTTCTCGCCCTCTGTTTCTCGCCCTCTGTTTCTCGCTCTCTGTTTCTCGCCCGCTGTTTCTCGCCCTCTGTTTCAGCCCCTCTGTTTCAGCCCATCTGTTTCAGCCCCTCTGTTTCAGCCCCTCTGTTTCTCGATCGCTGTTTCAGCCCCTCTGTTTCTCGCCCTCTGTTTCAGCCCCTCTGTTTCTCGCCCTCTGTTTCTCGCCCTCTGTTTCAGCCCCTCTGTTTCAGCCCCACTGTTTCAGCCCCTCTGTTTCAGGCCCTCTGTTTCAGCCCCTCTGTTTCAGCCCCTCTGTTTCAGCCCCTCTGTTTCAGCCCCTCTGTTTCAGACCCTCTTTTTCAGCCCCTCTGTTTCTCGCCCTCTGTTTCTCGCCCTCTGTTTCTCGCTCTCTGTTTCTCGCCCTCTGTTTCTCGCCCTCTGTTTCAGCCCCTCTGTTTCAGCCACTCTGTTTCAGCCCCTCTGTTTCTCGCCCAGTGTTTCTCGCCCAGTGTTTCTCGCACTCTGTTTCAGCCCCTCTGTTTCAGCCCCTCTGTTTCAGCACCTCTGTTTCTCGCCCTCTGTTTCTCTCCCTCTGTTTCTCGCTCTCTCTTTCTCGCCCTCTGTTTCTCGCCCTCTGTTTCTCGCCCTCTGTTTCTTGCTCTCTGTTTCTCGTTCTCTGTTTCTCGCCCTCTGTTTCAGCCCCTCTGTTTCAGCTCCTCTGTTCCATGCTCACTGTTTCTCGCCCTCTGTTTCAGTCCCTCTGTTTCTCGCCCACTGTTTCAGCCCCTCTGTTTCTCGCCATCTGTTTCAGCCCCTCTGTTTCAGCCCCTCTGTTTCTCGCCCTTTGTTTCTCGCCCTCTGTTTCAGCCCCTCTGTTTCTCGCCCTCTGTTTCAGCCCCTCTGTTTCAGTCCCTCTGTTTCAGCCCCTCTGTTTCCGCCCCTCTGTTTCAGCCCCTCTGTTTCAGCCCCTCTGTTTCAGCCCCTCTGTTTCTCGCCCTCTGTTTCAGCCCCTCTGTTTCAGCCCCTCTGTTTCAGCCACTCTGTTTCAGCCCCTCTGTTTCTCGCCCTCTGTTTCTCGCCCTCTGTAACTCGCCCTGTGTTTCAGCCCCTCTGTTTCAGCCCCTCGGTTTCAGCCCCTCTGTTTCTCGCCCTCTGTTTCTCGCCCTCTGTTTCTCGCCCTCTGTTTCTCGCTCTTTGTTTCTCGCCCTCTGTTTCTCGCCCTCTGTTTCAGCCCCTCTGTTTCAGCCCCTCTGTTTCAGCCCCTCTGTTTCAGGCCCTCTGTTTCAGCCCCTCTGTTTCAGCCCCTCTGTTTCAGCCCCTCTGTTTCAGCCCCTCTGTTTCAGAACCTCTTTTTCAGCCCCTCTGTTTCTCGCCCTCTGTTTCTCGCCCTCTGTTTCTCGCTCTCTGTTTCTCGCCCTCTGTTTCTCGCCCTCTGTTTCAGCCTCTCTGTTTCAGCCACTCTGTTTCAGCCCCTCTGTTTCTCGCCCAGTGTTTCTCGCCCTCTGTTTCAGCCCCTCTGTTTCAGCCCCTCTGTTTCAGCCCCTCTGTTTCTCGCCCTCTGTTTCTCGCCCTCTGTTTCTCGCCCTCTGTTTCTCGCCCTCTGTTTCAGCCCCTCTGTTTCAGCCCCTCTGTTTCAGCCCTTCTGTTTCTCGCCCTCTGTTTCTCGCCCTCTGTTTCTTGCTCTCTGTTTCTCGTTCTCTGTTTCTCGCCCTCTGTTTCAGCCCCTCTGTTTCAGCTCCTCTGTTCCATGCTCACTGTTTCTCGCCCTCTGTTTCAGCCCCTCTGTTTCTCGCCCACTGTTTCAGCCCCTCTGTTTCTCGCCATCTGTTTCAGCCCCTCTGTTTCAGCCCCTCTGTTTCTCGCCCTTTGTTTCTCGCCCTCTGTTTCAGCCCCTCTGTTTCTCGCCCTCTGTTTCAGCCCCTCTGTTTCAGCCACTCTGTTTCAGCCCCTCTGTTTCTCGCCCTCTGTTTCTCTCCCTCTGTTTCTCGCTCTCTCTTTCTCGCCCTCTGTTTCTCGCCCTCTGTTTCTCGCCCTCTGTTTCTTGCTCTCTGTTTCTCGTTCTCTGTTTCTCGCCCTCTGTTTCAGCCCCTCTGTTTCAGCCCCTCTGTTTCCGCCCCACTGTTCCAGCCCCTCTGTTTCAGCCCCTCAGTTTCAGCCCCTCTGTTTCTCGCCCTCTGTTTCAGCCCCTCTTTTTCAGCCCCTCTGTTTCAGCCACTCTGTTTCAGCCCCTCTGTTTCTCGCCCTCTGTTTCTCGCCCTCTGTTTCTCGCCCTCTGTTTCAGCCCCTCTGTTTCAGCCCCTCTGTTTCAGACCCTCTGTTTCTCGCCCTCTGTTTCTCGCCCTCTTTTTCTCGCCCTCTGTTTCTCGCTCTTTGTTTAACGCCCTCTGTTTCTCGCCCTCTGTTTCAGCCCCTCTGTTTCAGCCCCTCTGTTTCAGCCCCTCTGTTTCAGCTCCTCTGTTTCAGCCCCTCTGTTTCAGCCCCTCTGTTTCTCGCCCTCTGTTTCTCGCCCTCGGTTTCAGCCCCACTGTTTCTCGCCCTCTGTTTCAGCCCCTCTGTTTCTCGCCCTCTGTTTCAGCCCCTCTGTTTCAGCCCCTCTGTTTCAGCCCCTCTTTTAAAGCCCATCTGTTTAAGCCCCTCTGTTTCTCGTCCTCTGTTTCTCGCCCTCTGTTTCAGCCCCTCTGTTTCTCGCCCTCTGTTTCAGCCCCTCTGTTTCAGCCCCTCAGTATCAGCCCCTCTCTTTCAGCCCCTCTGTTTCTCGCCCTCTGTTTCTCGCCCTCTGTTTTGACGCCCTCTGTTTCTCGCCCACTGTTTCAGCCCCTCTGTTTCAGCCCCTCTGTTTCAGCCCATCTGTTTCAGCCCCTCTGTTTCAGCCCCTCTGTTTCAGCCCCTCTGTTTCAGCCCCTCTGTTTCTCGCCCTCTGTTTCAGCCCCTCTGTTTCTCGCCCTCTGTTTCCCGCCCTCTGTTTCAGCCCCTCTGTTTCAGCCCCTCTGTATCAGCCCCTCTGTTTCTGCCCCTCTGTTTCTCGACCTCTGTTTCTCGCCCTCTGTTTCAGCCCCTCTGTTTCAGACCCTCTGTTTCAGCCCCTCTGTTTCAGCCCCTCTGTTTCAGCCCCTCTGTTTCTCGCCCTCTGTTTCTCGCCCTCTGTTTCTCGCTCTCTGTTTCTCGCCCGCTGTTTCTCGCCCTCTGTTTCAGCCCCTCTGTTTCAGCCCATCTGTTTCAGCCCCTCTGTTTCAGCCCCTCTGTTTCTCGCCCACTGTTTCAGCCCCTCTGTTTCTCGCCCTCTGTTTCAGACCCTCTGTTTCAGCTCCTCAGTATCAGCCCCTCTGTTTCAGCCCCTCTGTTTCTCGCCCTCTGTTTCTCGCCCTCTGTTTCTCTCCCACGGTTTCAGCCCCTGTGCTTCAGCCCCTCTGTTTCAGCCCATCTGTTTCAGCCCCACTGTTTCAGCCCCTCTGTTTCAGCCCCTGTGTTTCAGCCCCTCTGTTTCTCGCCCTCTGTTTCTCGCTCTCAGTTTCTCGCCCTCTGTTTCAGCCCATCTGTTGCTCGCCCACTGTTTCAGCCCCTCTGTTTCTCGCCATCTGTTTCAGCCCATCTGATTCAGCCCCTCTGTTTCTCGCCCTCTGTTTCAGCCCCTCTGTTTCAGCCCCTCTGTTTCAGCCCCTCTGTTTCAGCACCTCTGTTTCTCGCCCTTTGTTTCTCGCCCTCTGTTTCAGCCCCTCTGTTTCTCGCCCTCTGTTTCAGCCCCTCTGTTTCTCGTCCTCTGTTTCAGCCCCTCTGTTTCAGTCCCTCTGTTTCAGCCCCTCTGTTTCAGCCCCTCTGTTTCAGCCCCTCTGTTTCTCGCCCTCTGTTTCAGCCCCTCTGTTTCTCGCCCTCTGTTTCCCGCCCTCTGTTTCAGCCCCTCTGTTTCAGCCCCTCTGTATCAGCCCCTCTGTTTCTGCCCCTCTGTTTCTCGACCTCTGTTTCTCGCCCTCTGTTTCAGCCCCTCTGTTTCAGACCCTCTGTTTCAGCCCCTCTGTTTCAGCCCCTCTGTTTCAGCCCCTCTGTTTCTCGCCCTCTGTTTCTCGCCCTCTGTTTCTCGCTCTCTGTTTCTCGCCCGCTGTTTCTCGCCCTCTGTTTCAGCCCCTCTGTTTCAGCCCATCTGTTTCAGCCCCTCTGTTTCAGCCCCTCTGTTTCTCGATCGCTGTTTCAGCCCCTCTGTTTCTCGCCCTCTGTTTCAGCCCCTCTGTTTCTCGCCCTCTGTTTCTCGCCCTCTGTTTCAGCCCCTCTGTTTCAGCCCCACTGTTTCAGCCCCTCTGTTTCAGGCCCTCTGTTTCAGCCCCTCTGTTTCAGCCCCTCTGTTTCAGCCCCTCTGTTTCAGCCCCTCTGTTTCAGACCCTCTTTTTCAGCCCCTCTGTTTCTCGCCCTCTGTTTCTCGCCCTCTGTTTCTCGCTCTCTGTTTCTCGCCCTCTGTTTCTCGCCCTCTGTTTCAGCCCCTCTGTTTCAGCCACTCTGTTTCAGCCCCTCTGTTTCTCGCCCAGTGTTTCTCGCCCAGTGTTTCTCGCACTCTGTTTCAGCCCCTCTGTTTCAGCCCCTCTGTTTCAGCACCTCTGTTTCTCGCCCTCTGTTTCTCTCCCTCTGTTTCTCGCTCTCTCTTTCTCGCCCTCTGTTTCTCGCCCTCTGTTTCTCGCCCTCTGTTTCTTGCTCTCTGTTTCTCGTTCTCTGTTTCTCGCCCTCTGTTTCAGCCCCTCTGTTTCAGCTCCTCTGTTCCATGCTCACTGTTTCTCGCCCTCTGTTTCAGTCCCTCTGTTTCTCGCCCACTGTTTCAGCCCCTCTGTTTCTCGCCATCTGTTTCAGCCCCTCTGTTTCAGCCCCTCTGTTTCTCGCCCTTTGTTTCTCGCCCTCTGTTTCAGCCCCTCTGTTTCTCGCCCTCTGTTTCAGCCCCTCTGTTTCAGTCCCTCTGTTTCAGCCCCTCTGTTTCCGCCCCTCTGTTTCAGCCCCTCTGTTTCAGCCCCTCTGTTTCAGCCCCTCTGTTTCTCGCCCTCTGTTTCAGCCCCTCTGTTTCAGCCCCTCTGTTTCAGCCACTCTGTTTCAGCCCCTCTGTTTCTCGCCCTCTGTTTCTCGCCCTCTGTAACTCGCCCTGTGTTTCAGCCCCTCTGTTTCAGCCCCTCGGTTTCAGCCCCTCTGTTTCTCGCCCTCTGTTTCTCGCCCTCTGTTTCTCGCGCTCTGTTTCTCGCTCTTTGTTTCTCGCCCTCTGTTTCTCGCCCTCTGTTTCAGCCCCTCTGTTTCAGCCCCTCTGTTTCAGCCCCTCTGTTTCATCCCCTCTGTTTCAGCCCCTCTGTTACAGCCCCTCTGTTTCTCGCCCTCTGTTTCTCGCCCTCTGTTTCTCGCCCTCTGTTTCTCGCTCTCTGTTTCTCGCCCTCTGTTTCTCGCCCTCTGTTTCAGCCCCTCTGTTTCAGCCCCTCTGTTTCAGCCCCTCTGTTTCTCGCCCTCTGTTTCTCGCCCTCTGTTTCTCGCCCTCTGTTTCAGCCCCTCTGTTTCAGCCCCTCTGTTTCAGCCCCTCTGTTTCTCGCCCTCTGTTTCTCGCCCTCTGTTTCTTGCTCTCTGTTTCTCGCCCTCTGTTTCTCGCCCTCTGTTTCAGCCCCTCTGTTTCAGCTCCTCTGTTCCTCGCTCTCTGTTTCTCGCCCTCTGTTTCAGCCCCTCTGTTTCTCGCCCACTGTTTCAGCCCCTCTGTTTCTCGCCATCTGTTTCAGCCCCACTGTTTCAGCCCCTCTGTTTCTCGCCCTCTGTTTCAGCCCCTCTGTTTCAGCCCCTCTGTTTCAGCCCCTCTGTTTCAGCCCCTCCGTTTCAGCACCTCTGTTTCTCGCCCTTTGTTTCTCGCCCTCTGTTTCAGCCCCTCTGTTTCTCGCCCTCTGTTTCAGCCCCTCTGTTTCAGTCCCTCTGTTTCAGCCCCTCTGTTTCCGGCCCGCTGTTCCAGCCCCTCTGTTTCAGCCCCTCAGTTTCAGCCCCTCTGTTTCTCGCCCTCTGTTTCAGCCCCTCTTTTTCAGCCCCTCTGTTTCAGCCACTCTGTTTCAGCCCCTCTGTTTCTCGCCCTCTGTTTCTCGCCCTCTGTTTCTCGCCCTCTGTTTCAGCCCCTCTGTTTCAGCCCCTCTGTTTCAGACCCTCTGTTTCTCGCCCTCTGTTTCTCGCCCTCTGTTTCTCGCTCTTTGTTTAACGCCCTCTGTTTCTCGCCCTCTGTTTCAGCCCCTCTGTTTCAGCCCCTCTGTTTCAGCCCCTCTGTTTCAGCTCCTCTGTTTCAGCCCCTCTGTTTCAGCCCCTCTGTTTCTCGCCCTCTGTTTCTCGCCCTCGGTTTCAGCCCCTCTGTTTCTCGCCCTCTGTTTCAGCCCCTCTGTTTCTCGCCCTCTGTTTCAGCCCCTCTGTTTCAGCCCCTCTGTTTCAGCCCCTCTTTTAAAGCCCATCTGTTTAAGCCCCTCTGTTTCTCGTCCTCTGTTTCTTACCCTCTGTTTCAGCCCCTCTGTTTCTCGCCCTCTGTTTCAGCCCCTCTGTTTCAGCCCCTCAGTATCAGCCCCTCTCTTTCAGCCCCTCTGTTTCTCGCCCTCTGTTTCTCGCCCTCTGTTTTGACGCCCTCTGTTTCTCGCCCACTGTTTCAGCCCCTCTGTTTCAGCCCCTCTGTTTCAGCCCATCTGTTTCAGCCCCTCTGTTTCAGCCCCTCTGTTTCAGCCCCTCTGTTTCAGCCCCTCTGTTTCTCGCCCTCTGTTTCAGCCCCTCTGTTTCTCGCCCTCTGTTTCCCGCCCTCTGTTTCAGCCCCTCTGTTTCAGCCCCTCTGTATCAGCCCCTCTGTTTCTGCCCCTCTGTTTCTCGACCTCTGTTTCTCGCCCTCTGTTTCAGCCCCTCTGTTTCAGACCCTCTGTTTCAGCCCCTCTGTTTCAGCCCCTCTGTTTCAGCCCCTCTGTTTCTCGCCCTCTGTTTCTCGCCCTCTGTTTCTCGCTCTCTGTTTCTCGCCCGCTGTTTCTCGCCCTCTGTTTCAGCCCCTCTGTTTCAGCCCATCTGTTTCAGCCCCTCTGTTTCAGCCCCTCTGTTTCTCGATCGCTGTTTCAGCCCCTCTGTTTCTCGCCCTCTGTTTCAGCCCCTCTGTTTCTCGCCCTCTGTTTCTCGCCCTCTGTTTCAGCCCCTCTGTTTCAGCCCCACTGTTTCAGCCCCTCTGTTTCAGGCCCTCTGTTTCAGCCCCTCTGTTTCAGCCCCTCTGTTTCAGCCCCTCTGTTTCAGCCCCTCTGTTTCAGACCCTCTTTTTCAGCCCCTCTGTTTCTCGCCCTCTGTTTCTCGCCCTCTGTTTCTCGCTCTCTGTTTCTCGCCCTCTGTTTCTCGCCCTCTGTTTCAGCCCCTCTGTTTCAGCCACTCTGTTTCAGCCCCTCTGTTTCTCGCCCTTTGTTTCTCGCCCAGTGTTTCTCGCACTCTGTTTCAGCCCCTCTGTTTCAGCCCCTCTGTTTCAGCCCCTCTGTTTCTCGCCCTCTGTTTCTCTCCCTCTGTTTCTCGCTCTCTCTTTCTCGCCCTCTGTTTCTCGCCCTCTGTTTCTCGCCCTCTGTTTCAGCCCCTCTGTTTCAGCTCCTCTGTTCCATGCTCACTGTTTCTCGCCCTCTGTTTCAGCCCCTCTGTTTCTCGCCCACTGTTTCAGCCCCTCTGTTTCTCGCCATCTGTTTCAGCCCCTCTGTTTCAGCCCCTCTGTTTCTCGCCCTTTGTTTCTCGCCCTCTGTTTCAGCCCCTCTGTTTCTCGCCCTCTGTTTCAGCCCCTCTGTTTCAGTCCCTCTGTTTCAGCCCCTCTGTTTCCGCCCCTCTGTTTCAGCCCCTCTGTTTCAGCCCCTCTGTTTCAGCCCCTCTGTTTCTCGCCCTCTGTTTCAGCCCCTCTGTTTCAGCCCCTCTGTTTCAGCCACTCTGTTTCAGCCCCTCTGTTTCCGGCCTCTGTTTCTCGCCCTCTGTATCTCGACCTGTGTTTCAGCCCCTCTGTTTCAGCCCCTCTGTTTCAGCCCCTCTGTTTCTCGCCCTCTGTTTCTCGCCCTCTGTTTCTCGCCCTCTGTTTCTCGCTCTTTGTTTCTCGCCCTCTGTTTCTCGCCCTCTGTTTCAGCCCCTCTGTTTCAGCCCCTCTGTTTCAGCCCCTCTGTTTCATCCCCTCTGTTTCAGCCCCTCTGTTACAGCCCCTCTGTTTCTCGCCCTCTGTTTCTCGCCCTCTGTTTCTCGCCCTCTGTTTCTCGCTCTCTGTTTCTCGCCCTCTGTTTCTCGCCCTCTGTTTCAGCCCCTCTGTTTCAGACCCTCTGTTTCAGCCCCTCTGTTTCTCGCCCTCTGTTTCTCGCCCTCTGTTTCTCGCCCTCTGTTTCAGCCCCTCTGTTTCAGCCCCTCTGTTTCAGCCCCTCTGTTTCTCGCCCTCTGTTTCTCGCCCTCTGTTTCTTGCTCTCTGTTTCTCGCCCTCTGTTTCTCGCCCTCTGTTTCAGCCCCTCTGTTTCAGCTCCTCTGTTCCTCGCTCTCTGTTTCTCGCCCTCTGTTTCAGCCCCTCTGTTTCTCGCCCACTGTTTCAGCCCCTCTGTTTCTCGCCATCTGTTTCAGCCCCACTGTTTCAGCCCCTCTGTTTCTCGCCCTCTGTTTCAGCCCCTCTGTTTCAGCCGCTCTGTTTCAGCCCCTCTGTTTCAGCCCCTCCGTTTCAGCACCTCTGTTTCTCGCCCTTTGTTTCTCGCCCTCTGTTTCAGCCCCTCTGTTTCTCGCCCTCTGTTTCAGCCCCTCTGTTTCAGTCCCTCTGTTTCAGCCCCTCTGTTTCCGCCCCGCTGTTCCAGCCCCTCTGTTTCAGCCCCTCAGTTTCAGCCCCTCTGTTTCTCGCCCTCTGTTTCAGCCCCTCTTTTTCAGCCCCTCTGTTTCAGCCACTCTGTTTCAGCCCCTCTGTTTCTCGCCCTCTGTTTCTCGCCCTCTGTTTCTCGCCCTCTGTTTCAGCCCCTCTGTTTCAGCCCCTCTGTTTCAGCCCCTCTGTTTCTCGCCCTCTGTTTCTCGCCCTCTGTTTCTCGCCCTCTGTTACTCGCTCTTTGTTTAACGCCCTCTGTTTCTCGCCCTCTGTTTCAGCCCCTCTGTTTCAGCCCCTCTGTTTCAGCCCCTCTGTTTCAGCTCCTCTGTTTCAGCCCCTCTGTTTCAGCCCCTCTGTTTCTCGCCCTCTGTTTCTCGCCCTCGGTTTCAGCCCCTCTGTTTCTCGCCCTCTGTTTCAGCCCCTCTGTTTCTCGCCCTCTGTTTCAGCCCCTCTGTTTCAGCCCCTCTGTTTCAGCCCCTCTTTTAAAGCCCATCTGTTTAAGCCCCTCTGTTTCTCGTCCTCAGTTTCTCGCCCTCTGTTTCAGCCCCTCTGTTTCTCGCCCTCTGTTTCAGACCCTCTGTTTCAGCCCCTCAGTATCAGCCCCTCTCTTTCAGCCCCTCTGTTTCTCGCCCTCTGTTTCTCGCGCTCTGTTTTGACGCCCTCTGTTTCTCGCCCACTGTTTCAGCCCCTCTGTTTCAGCCCCTCTGTTTCAGCCCATCTGTTTCAGCCCCTCTGTTTCAGCCCCTCTGTTTCAGCCCCTCTGTTTCAGCCCCTCTGTTTCTCGCCCTCTGTTTCTCTTTCTCTGTTTCTCGCCCTCTGTTTCAGCCCCTCTGTTTCTCGCCCACTGTTTCAGCCCCTCTGTTTCTCGCCATCTGTTTCAGCCCCTCTGTTTCATCCCCTCTGTTTCTCGCCCTCTGTTTCAGCCCCTCTGTTTCAGCCCCTCTGTTTCAGCCCCTCTGTTACAGCCCCTCTGTTTCTCGCCCTCTGTTTCTCGCCCTCTGTTTCTCGCCCTCTGTTTCTCGCTCTCTGTTTCTCGCCCTCTGTTTCTCGCCCTCTGTTTCAGCCCCTCTGTTTCAGCCCCTCTGTTTCTCGCCCTCTGTTTCTCGCCCTCTGTTTCTCGCCCTCTGTTTCAGCCCCTCTGTTTCATCCCCTCTGTTTCAGCCCCTCTGTTTCTCGCCCTCTGTTTCTCGCCCTCTGTTTCTTGCTCTCTGTTTCTCGCCCTCTGTTTCTCGCCCTCTGTTTCAGCCCCTCTGTTTCAGCTCCTCTGTTCCTCGCTCTCTGTTTCTCGCCCTCTGTTTCAGCCCCTCTGTTTCAGCCCCTCTGTTTCAGCCCCTCTGTTTCTCGCCATCTGTTTCAGCCCCACTGTTTCAGCCCCTCTGTTTCTCGCCCTCTGTTTCAGCCCCTCTGTTTCAGCCCCTCTGTTTCAGCCCCTCTGTTTCAGCCCCTCCGTTTCAGCACCTCTGTTTCTCGCCCTTTGTTTCTCGCCCTCTGTTTCAGCCCCTCTGTTTCTCGCCCTCTGTTTCAGCCCCTCTGTTTCAGTCCCTCTGTTTCAGCCCCTCTGTTTCCGCCCCGCTGTTTCAGCCCCTCTGTTTCAGCCCCTCAGTTTCAGCCCCTCCGTTTCTCGCCCTCTGTTTCAGCCCCTCTTTTTCAGCCCCTCTGTTTCAGCCACTCTGTTTCAGCCTCTCTGTTTCTCGCCCTCTGTTTCTCGCCCTCTGTTTCTCGCCCTCTGTTTCAGCCCCTCTGTTTCAGCCCCTCTGTTTCAGCCCCTCTGTTTCTCGCCCTCTGTTTCTCGCCCTCTGTTTCTCGCCCTCTGTTTCTCGCTCTTTGTTTCTCGCCCTCTGTTTCTCGCCCTCTGTTTCAGCCCCTCTGTTTCAGCCCCTCTGTTTCAGCCCCTCTGTTTCAGCTCCTCTGTTTCAGCCCCTCTGTTTCAGCCCCTCTGTTTCTCGCCCACTGTTTCTCGCCCTCGGTTTCAGCCCCTCTGTTTCTCGCCCTCTGTTTCAGCCCCTCTGTTTCAGCCCCTCTGTTTCAGCCCCTCTGTTTCAGCCCTTCTGTTTCAGCCCCTCTGTTTCAGCCCCTCTGTTTCTCACTCACTGTTTCAGCCCCTCTGTTTCTCGCCCTCTGTTTCAGACCCTCTGTTTCAGCTCCTCAGAATCAGCCCCTCAGTTTCAGCCCCTCTGTTTCTCGCCCTCTGTTTCTCGCCCTCTGTTTCTCTCCCACGGTTTCAGCCCCTCTGCTTCAGCCCCTCTGTTTCAGCCCATCTGTTTCAGCCCCACTGTTTCAGCCCCTCTGTTTCAGCCCCTGTGTTTCAGCCCCTCTGTTTCTCGCCCTCTGTTTCTCGCTCTCAGTTTCTCGCCCTCTGTTTCAGCCCATCTGTTGCTCGCCCACTGTTTCAGCCCCTCTGTTTCTCGCCATCTGTTTCAGCCCATCTGATTCAGCCCCTCTGTTTCTCGCCCTCTGTTTCAGCCCCTCTGTTTCAGCCCCTCTGTTTCAGCCCCTCTGTTTCAGCACCTCTGTTTCTCGCCCTTTGTTTCTCGCCCTCTGTTTCAGCCCCTCTGTTTCTCGCCCTCTGTTTCAGCCCCTCTGTTTCTCGTCCTCTGTTTCAGCCCCTCTGTTTCAGCCCCTCTGTTTCAGCCCCTCTGTTTCAGCCCCTCTGTTTCAGCCCCTCTGTTTCATCCCCTCTGTTTCAGCCCCTCTGTTACAGCCCCTCTGTTTCTCGCCCTCTGTTTCTCGCCCTCTGTTTCTCGCCCTCTGTTTCTCGCTCTCTGTTTCTCGCCCTCTGTTTCTCGCCCTCTGTTTCAGCCCCTCTGTTTCAGCCCCTCTGTTTCAGCCCCTCTGTTTCTCGCCCTCTGTTTCTCGCCCTCTGTTTCTCGCCCTCTGTTTCAGCCCCTCTGTTTCAGCCCCTCTGTTTCAGCCCCTCTGTTTCTCGCCCTCTGTTTCTCGCCCTCTGTTTCTTGCTCTCTGTTTCTCGCCCTCTGTTTCTCGCCCTCTGTTTCAGCCCCTCTGTTTCAGCTCCTCTGTTCCTCGCTCTCTGTTTCTCGCCCTCTGTTTCAGCCCCTCTGTTTCTCGCCCACTGTTTCAGCCCCTCTGTTTCTCGCCATCTGTTTCAGCCCCACTGTTTCAGCCCCTCTGTTTCTCGCCCTCTGTTTCAGCCCCTCTGTTTCAGCCCCTCTGTTTCAGCCCCTCTGTTTCAGCCCCTCCGTTTCAGCACCTCTGTTTCTCGCCCTTTGTTTCTCGCCCTCTGTTTCAGCCCCTCTGTTTCTCGCCCTCTGTTTCAGCCCCTCTGTTTCAGTCCCTCTGTTTCAGCCCCTCTGTTTCCGGCCCGCTGTTCCAGCCCCTCTGTTTCAGCCCCTCAGTTTCAGCCCCTCTGTTTCTCGCCCTCTGTTTCAGCCCCTCTTTTTCAGCCCCTCTGTTTCAGCCACTCTGTTTCAGCCCCTCTGTTTCTCGCCCTCTGTTTCTCGCCCTCTGTTTCTCGCCCTCTGTTTCAGCCCCTCTGTTTCAGCCCCTCTGTTTCAGACCCTCTGTTTCTCGCCCTCTGTTTCTCGCCCTCTGTTTCTCGCTCTTTGTTTAACGCCCTCTGTTTCTCGCCCTCTGTTTCAGCCCCTCTGTTTCAGCCCCTCTGTTTCAGCCCCTCTGTTTCAGCTCCTCTGTTTCAGCCCCTCTGTTTCAGCCCCTCTGTTTCTCGCCCTCTGTTTCTCGCCCTCGGTTTCAGCCCCTCTGTTTCTCGCCCTCTGTTTCAGCCCCTCTGTTTCTCGCCCTCTGTTTCAGCCCCTCTGTTTCAGCCCCTCTGTTTCAGCCCCTCTTTTAAAGCCCATCTGTTTAAGCCCCTCTGTTTCTCGTCCTCTGTTTCTTACCCTCTGTTTCAGCCCCTCTGTTTCTCGCCCTCTGTTTCAGCCCCTCTGTTTCAGCCCCTCAGTATCAGCCCCTCTCTTTCAGCCCCTCTGTTTCTCGCCCTCTGTTTCTCGCCCTCTGTTTTGACGCCCTCTGTTTCTCGCCCACTGTTTCAGCCCCTCTGTTTCAGCCCCTCTGTTTCAGCCCATCTGTTTCAGCCCCTCTGTTTCAGCCCCTCTGTTTCAGCCCCTCTGTTTCAGCCCCTCTGTTTCTCGCCCTCTGTTTCAGCCCCTCTGTTTCTCGCCCTCTGTTTCCCGCCCTCTGTTTCAGCCCCTCTGTTTCAGCCCCTCTGTATCAGCCCCTCTGTTTCTGCCCCTCTGTTTCTCGACCTCTGTTTCTCGCCCTCTGTTTCAGCCCCTCTGTTTCAGACCCTCTGTTTCAGCCCCTCTGTTTCAGCCCCTCTGTTTCAGCCCCTCTGTTTCTCGCCCTCTGTTTCTCGCCCTCTGTTTCTCGCTCTCTGTTTCTCGCCCGCTGTTTCTCGCCCTCTGTTTCAGCCCCTCTGTTTCAGCCCATCTGTTTCAGCCCCTCTGTTTCAGCCCCTCTGTTTCTCGATCGCTGTTTCAGCCCCTCTGTTTCTCGCCCTCTGTTTCAGCCCCTCTGTTTCTCGCCCTCTGTTTCTCGCCCTCTGTTTCAGCCCCTCTGTTTCAGCCCCACTGTTTCAGCCCCTCTGTTTCAGGCCCTCTGTTTCAGCCCCTCTGTTTCAGCCCCTCTGTTTCAGCCCCTCTGTTTCAGCCCCTCTGTTTCAGACCCTCTTTTTCAGCCCCTCTGTTTCTCGCCCTCTGTTTCTCGCCCTCTGTTTCTCGCTCTCTGTTTCTCGCCCTCTGTTTCTCGCCCTCTGTTTCAGCCCCTCTGTTTCAGCCACTCTGTTTCAGCCCCTCTGTTTCTCGCCCTTTGTTTCTCGCCCAGTGTTTCTCGCACTCTGTTTCAGCCCCTCTGTTTCAGCCCCTCTGTTTCAGCCCCTCTGTTTCTCGCCCTCTGTTTCTCTCCCTCTGTTTCTCGCTCTCTCTTTCTCGCCCTCTGTTTCTCGCCCTCTGTTTCTCGCCCTCTGTTTCAGCCCCTCTGTTTCAGCTCCTCTGTTCCATGCTCACTGTTTCTCGCCCTCTGTTTCAGCCCCTCTGTTTCTCGCCCACTGTTTCAGCCCCTCTGTTTCTCGCCATCTGTTTCAGCCCCTCTGTTTCAGCCCCTCTGTTTCTCGCCCTTTGTTTCTCGCCCTCTGTTTCAGCCCCTCTGTTTCTCGCCCTCTGTTTCAGCCCCTCTGTTTCAGTCCCTCTGTTTCAGCCCCTCTGTTTCCGCCCCTCTGTTTCAGCCCCTCTGTTTCAGCCCCTCTGTTTCAGCCCCTCTGTTTCTCGCCCTCTGTTTCAGCCCCTCTGTTTCAGCCCCTCTGTTTCAGCCACTCTGTTTCAGCCCCTCTGTTTCCGGCCTCTGTTTCTCGCCCTCTGTATCTCGACCTGTGTTTCAGCCCCTCTGTTTCAGCCCCTCTGTTTCAGCCCCTCTGTTTCTCGCCCTCTGTTTCTCGCCCTCTGTTTCTCGCCCTCTGTTTCTCGCTCTTTGTTTCTCGCCCTCTGTTTCTCGCCCTCTGTTTCAGCCCCTCTGTTTCAGCCCCTCTGTTTCAGCCCCTCTGTTTCATCCCCTCTGTTTCAGCCCCTCTGTTACAGCCCCTCTGTTTCTCGCCCTCTGTTTCTCGCCCTCTGTTTCTCGCCCTCTGTTTCTCGCTCTCTGTTTCTCGCCCTCTGTTTCTCGCCCTCTGTTTCAGCCCCTCTGTTTCAGACCCTCTGTTTCAGCCCCTCTGTTTCTCGCCCTCTGTTTCTCGCCCTCTGTTTCTCGCCCTCTGTTTCAGCCCCTCTGTTTCAGCCCCTCTGTTTCAGCCCCTCTGTTTCTCGCCCTCTGTTTCTCGCCCTCTGTTTCTTGCTCTCTGTTTCTCGCCCTCTGTTTCTCGCCCTCTGTTTCAGCCCCTCTGTTTCAGCTCCTCTGTTCCTCGCTCTCTGTTTCTCGCCCTCTGTTTCAGCCCCTCTGTTTCTCGCCCACTGTTTCAGCCCCTCTGTTTCTCGCCATCTGTTTCAGCCCCACTGTTTCAGCCCCTCTGTTTCTCGCCCTCTGTTTCAGCCCCTCTGTTTCAGCCGCTCTGTTTCAGCCCCTCTGTTTCAGCCCCTCCGTTTCAGCACCTCTGTTTCTCGCCCTTTGTTTCTCGCCCTCTGTTTCAGCCCCTCTGTTTCTCGCCCTCTGTTTCAGCCCCTCTGTTTCAGTCCCTCTGTTTCAGCCCCTCTGTTTCCGCCCCGCTGTTCCAGCCCCTCTGTTTCAGCCCCTCAGTTTCAGCCCCTCTGTTTCTCGCCCTCTGTTTCAGCCCCTCTTTTTCAGCCCCTCTGTTTCAGCCACTCTGTTTCAGCCCCTCTGTTTCTCGCCCTCTGTTTCTCGCCCTCTGTTTCTCGCCCTCTGTTTCAGCCCCTCTGTTTCAGCCCCTCTGTTTCAGCCCCTCTGTTTCTCGCCCTCTGTTTCTCGCCCTCTGTTTCTCGCCCTCTGTTACTCGCTCTTTGTTTAACGCCCTCTGTTTCTCGCCCTCTGTTTCAGCCCCTCTGTTTCAGCCCCTCTGTTTCAGCCCCTCTGTTTCAGCTCCTCTGTTTCAGCCCCTCTGTTTCAGCCCCTCTGTTTCTCGCCCTCTGTTTCTCGCCCTCGGTTTCAGCCCCTCTGTTTCTCGCCCTCTGTTTCAGCCCCTCTGTTTCTCGCCCTCTGTTTCAGCCCCTCTGTTTCAGCCCCTCTGTTTCAGCCCCTCTTTTAAAGCCCATCTGTTTAAGCCCCTCTGTTTCTCGTCCTCAGTTTCTCGCCCTCTGTTTCAGCCCCTCTGTTTCTCGCCCTCTGTTTCAGACCCTCTGTTTCAGCCCCTCAGTATCAGCCCCTCTCTTTCAGCCCCTCTGTTTCTCGCCCTCTGTTTCTCGCGCTCTGTTTTGACGCCCTCTGTTTCTCGCCCACTGTTTCAGCCCCTCTGTTTCAGCCCCTCTGTTTCAGCCCATCTGTTTCAGCCCCTCTGTTTCAGCCCCTCTGTTTCAGCCCCTCTGTTTCAGCCCCTCTGTTTCTCGCCCTCTGTTTCTCTTTCTCTGTTTCTCGCCCTCTGTTTCAGCCCCTCTGTTTCTCGCCCACTGTTTCAGCCCCTCTGTTTCTCGCCATCTGTTTCAGCCCCTCTGTTTCATCCCCTCTGTTTCTCGCCCTCTGTTTCAGCCCCTCTGTTTCAGCCCCTCTGTTTCAGCCCCTCTGTTACAGCCCCTCTGTTTCTCGCCCTCTGTTTCTCGCCCTCTGTTTCTCGCCCTCTGTTTCTCGCTCTCTGTTTCTCGCCCTCTGTTTCTCGCCCTCTGTTTCAGCCCCTCTGTTTCAGCCCCTCTGTTTCTCGCCCTCTGTTTCTCGCCCTCTGTTTCTCGCCCTCTGTTTCAGCCCCTCTGTTTCATCCCCTCTGTTTCAGCCCCTCTGTTTCTCGCCCTCTGTTTCTCGCCCTCTGTTTCTTGCTCTCTGTTTCTCGCCCTCTGTTTCTCGCCCTCTGTTTCAGCCCCTCTGTTTCAGCTCCTCTGTTCCTCGCTCTCTGTTTCTCGCCCTCTGTTTCAGCCCCTCTGTTTCAGCCCCTCTGTTTCAGCCCCTCTGTTTCTCGCCATCTGTTTCAGCCCCACTGTTTCAGCCCCTCTGTTTCTCGCCCTCTGTTTCAGCCCCTCTGTTTCAGCCCCTCTGTTTCAGCCCCTCTGTTTCAGCCCCTCCGTTTCAGCACCTCTGTTTCTCGCCCTTTGTTTCTCGCCCTCTGTTTCAGCCCCTCTGTTTCTCGCCCTCTGTTTCAGCCCCTCTGTTTCAGTCCCTCTGTTTCAGCCCCTCTGTTTCCGCCCCGCTGTTTCAGCCCCTCTGTTTCAGCCCCTCAGTTTCAGCCCCTCCGTTTCTCGCCCTCTGTTTCAGCCCCTCTTTTTCAGCCCCTCTGTTTCAGCCACTCTGTTTCAGCCTCTCTGTTTCTCGCCCTCTGTTTCTCGCCCTCTGTTTCTCGCCCTCTGTTTCAGCCCCTCTGTTTCAGCCCCTCTGTTTCAGCCCCTCTGTTTCTCGCCCTCTGTTTCTCGCCCTCTGTTTCTCGCCCTCTGTTTCTCGCTCTTTGTTTCTCGCCCTCTGTTTCTCGCCCTCTGTTTCAGCCCCTCTGTTTCAGCCCCTCTGTTTCAGCCCCTCTGTTTCAGCTCCTCTGTTTCAGCCCCTCTGTTTCAGCCCCTCTGTTTCTCGCCCACTGTTTCTCGCCCTCGGTTTCAGCCCCTCTGTTTCTCGCCCTCTGTTTCAGCCCCTCTGTTTCAGCCCCTCTGTTTCAGCCCCTCTGTTTCAGCCCTTCTGTTTCAGCCCCTCTGTTTCAGCCCCTCTGTTTCTCACTCACTGTTTCAGCCCCTCTGTTTCTCGCCCTCTGTTTCAGACCCTCTGTTTCAGCTCCTCAGAATCAGCCCCTCAGTTTCAGCCCCTCTGTTTCTCGCCCTCTGTTTCTCGCCCTCTGTTTCTCTCCCACGGTTTCAGCCCCTCTGCTTCAGCCCCTCTGTTTCAGCCCATCTGTTTCAGCCCCACTGTTTCAGCCCCTCTGTTTCAGCCCCTGTGTTTCAGCCCCTCTGTTTCTCGCCCTCTGTTTCTCGCTCTCAGTTTCTCGCCCTCTGTTTCAGCCCATCTGTTGCTCGCCCACTGTTTCAGCCCCTCTGTTTCTCGCCATCTGTTTCAGCCCATCTGATTCAGCCCCTCTGTTTCTCGCCCTCTGTTTCAGCCCCTCTGTTTCAGCCCCTCTGTTTCAGCCCCTCTGTTTCAGCACCTCTGTTTCTCGCCCTTTGTTTCTCGCCCTCTGTTTCAGCCCCTCTGTTTCTCGCCCTCTGTTTCAGCCCCTCTGTTTCTCGTCCTCTGTTTCAGCCCCTCTGTTTCAGTCCCTCTGTTTCAGCCCCTCTGTTTCAGCCCCTCTGTTTCAGCCCCTCTGTTTCTCGCCCTCTGTTTCAGCCCCTCTGTTTGTCGCCCTCTGTTTCCCGCCCTCTGTTTCAGCCCCTCTGTTTCAGCCCCTCTGTATCAGACCCTCTGTTTCTGCCCCTCTGTTTCTCGACCTCTGTTTCTCGCCCTCTGTTTCAGCCCCTCTGTTTCAGACCCTCTGTTTCAGCCCCTCTGTTTCAGCCCCTCTGTTTCAGCCCCTCTGTTTCTCGCCCTCTGTTTCTCGCCCTCTGTTTCTCGCTCTCTGTTACTCGCCCTCTGTTTCTCTACGTCTGTTTCAGCCCCTCTGTTTCAGCCCATCTGTTTCAGCCCCTCTGTTTCAGCCCCTCTGTTTCTCGATCGCTGTTTCAGCCCCTCTGTTTCTCGCCCTCTGTTTCAGCCCCTCTGTTTCTCGCCCTCTGTTTCTCGCCCTCTGTTTCAGCCCCTCTGTTTCAGCCCCTCTGTTTCAGCCCCTCTGTTTCAGGCCCTCTGTTTCAGCCCCTCTGTTTCAGCCCCTCTGTTTCAGCCCCTCTGTTTCAGCCCCTCTGTTTCAGACCCTCTTTTTCAGCCCCTCTGTTTCTCGCCCTCTGTTTCTCGCCCTCTGTTTCTCGCTCTCTGTTTCTCGCCCTCTGTTTCTCGCCCTCTGTTTCAGCCCCTCTGTTTCAGCCACTCTGTTTCAGCACCTCTGTTTCTCGCCCAGTGTTTCTCGCCCAGTGTTTCTCGCCCTCTGTTTCTGCCCCTCTGTTTCAGCCCCTCTGTTTCAGCCCCTCTGTTTCTCGCCCTCTGTTTCTCTGCCTCTGTTTCTCGCTCTCTCTTTCTCGCCCTCTGTTTCTCGCCCTCTGTTTCTCGCCCTCTGTTTCAGCCCCTCTGTTTCAGCCCTTCTGTTTCAGCCCTTCTGTTTCTCGCCCTCTGTTTCTCGCCCTCTGTTTCTTGCTCTCTGTTTCTCGTTCTCTGTTTCTCGCCCTCTGTTTCAGCCCCTCTGTTTCAGCTCCTCTGTTCCATGCTCACTGTTTCTCGCCCTCTGTTTCAGCCCCTCTGTTTCTCGCCCACTGTTTCAGCCCCTCTGTTTCTCGCCATCTGTTTCAGCCCCTCTGTTTCAGCCCCTCTGTTTCTCGCCCTTTGTTTCTCGCCCTCTGTTTCAGCCCCTCTGTTTCTCGCCCTCTGTTTCAGCCCCTCTGTTTCAGTCCCTCTGTTTCAGCCCCTCTGTTTCCGCCCCTCTGTTTCAGCCCCTCTGTTTCAGCCCCTCTGTTTCAGCCCCTCTGTTTCTCGCCCTCTGTTTCAGCCCCTCTGTTTCAGCCCCTCTGTTTCAGCCACTCTGTTTCAGCCCCTCTGTTTCTCGCCCTCTGTTTCTCGCCCTCTGTATCTCGCCCTGTGTTTCAGCCCCTCTGTTTCAGCCCCTCTGTTTCAGCCCCTCTGTTTCAGCCCCTCTGTTTCATCCCCTCTGTTTCAGCCCCTCTGTTACAGCCCCTCTGTTTCTCGCCCTCTGTTTCTCGCCCTCTGTTTCTCGCCCTCTGTTTCTCCCTCTCTGTTTCTCGCCCTCTGTTTCTCGCCCTCTGTTTCAGCCCCTCTGTTTCAGCCCCTCTGTTTCAGCCGCTCTGTTTCTCGCCCTCTGTTTCTCGCCCTCTGTTTCTCGCCCTCTGTTTCAGCCCCTCTGTTTCAGCCCCTCTGTTTCAGCCCCTCTGTTTCTCGCCCTCTGTTTCTCGCCCTCTGTTTCTTGCTCTCTGTTTCTCGCCCTCTGTTTCTCGCCCTCTGTTTCAGCCCCTCTGTTTCAGCTCCTCTGTTCCTCGCTCTCTGTTTCTCGCCCTCTGTTTCAGCCCCTCTGTTTCTCGCCCACTGTTTCAGCCCCTCTGTTTCTCGCCATCTGTTTCAGCCCCACTGTTTCAGCCCCTATGTTTCTCGCCCTCTGTTTCAGCCCCTCTGTTTCAGCCCCTCTGTTTCAGCCCCTCCGTTTCAGCACCTCTGTTTCTCGCCCTTTGTTTCTCGCCCTCTGTTTCAGCCCCTCTGTTTCTCGCCCTCTGTTTGAGCCCCTCTGTTTCAGCCCCTCTGTTTCAGCCCCTCTGTTTCAGCCCCTCTGTTTCAGCCCCTCTGTTTCTCGCCCTCTGTTTCTCGCCCTCTGTTTCAGCCCCTCTGTTTCAGCTCCTCTGTTCCTCGCTCTCTGTTTCTCGCCCTCTGTTTCAGCCCCTCTGTTTCTCGCCCACTGTTTCAGCCCCTCTGTTTCTCGCCATCTGTTTCAGCCCCACTGTTTCAGCCCCTATGTTTCTCGCCCTCTGTTTCAGCCCCTCTGTTTCAGCCCCTCTGTTTCAGCCCCTCCGTTTCAGCACCTCTGTTTCTCGCCCTTTGTTTCTCGCCCTCTGTTTCAGCCCCTCTGTTTCTCGCCCTCTGTTTCAGCCCCTCTGTTTCAGTCCCTCTGTTTCAGCCCCTCTGTTTCCGCCCCGCTGTTTCAGCCCCTCTGTTTCAGCCCCTCAGTTTCAGCCCCTCTGTTTCTCGCCCTCTGTTTCAGCCCCTCTTTTTCAGCCCCTCTGTTTCAGCCACTCTGTTTCAGCCCCTCTGTTTCTCGCCCTCTGTTTCTCGCCCACTGTTTCTCGCCCTCTGTTTCAGCCCCTCTGTTTCAGCCCCTCTGTTTCAGCCCCTCTGTTTCTCGCCCTCTGTTTCTCGCCCTCTGTTTCTCGCCCTCTGTTTCTCGCTCTTTGTTTCTCGCCCTCTGTTTCTCGCCCTCTGTTTCAGCCCCTCTGTTTCAGCCCCTCTGTTTCAGCCCCTCTGTTTCAGCTCCTCTGTTTCAGCCCCTCTGTTTCAGCCCCTCTGTTTCTCGCCCTCTGTTTCTCGCCCTCGGTTTCAGCCCCTCTGTTTCTCGCCCTCTGTTAAAGCCCCTCTGTTTCTCGCCCTCTGTTTCAGCCCCTCTGTTTCAGCCCCTCTTTTAAAGCCCATCTGTTTAAGCCCCTCTGTTTCTCGTCCTCTGTTTCTCGCCCTCTGTTTCAGCCCCTCTGTTTCTCGCCCTCTGTTTCTCGATCTCTGTTTCTCGCCCTCTGTTTCTCGCTCTCTGTTTCAGCCCCTCTGTTTCAGCCCCTCTGTTTCAGCCCCTCTGTTTCTCGCCCTCTGTTTCTCGCCCTCTGTTTCTCGCCCTCTGTTTCTCGCTCTCTGTTTCTCGCCCACTATTTCTCGCCCTCTGTTTCAGCCCCTCTGTTTCAGCCCCTCTGTTTCAGCCACTCTGTTTCTCGCCCTCTGTTTCTCGACCACTGTTTCTCGCCCTCTGTTTCAGCCCCTCTGTTTCAGCCCCTCTGTTTCAGCCCCTCTGTTTCAGCCCCTCTGTTTCAGCCCCTCTGTTTATCGCCCTCTGTTTCTCGCCCTCTGTTTCTCGCCCTCTGTTTCTCGCTCTCTGTTTCTCGCCCTCTGTTTCTCGCCCTCTGTTTCAGCCCCTCTGTTTATCGCCCTCTGTTTCAGCTCCTCTGTTTCTCGCCCTCTGTTTGAGCCCCTCTGTTTCAGCCCCTCTGTTTCAGCCCCTCTGTTTCAGCCCCTCTGTTTCAGCCCCTCTGTTTCTCGCCCACTGTTTCTCGCCCTCGGTTTCAGCCCCTCTGTTTCTCGCCCTCTGTTTCAGACCCTCTGTTTCAGCTCCTCAGTATCAGCCCCTCTGTTTCAGCCCCTCTGTTTCTCGCCCTCTGTTTCTCGCCCACGGTTTCAGCCCCTCTGTTTCAGCCCTTCTGTTTCAGCCCATCTGTTTCAGCCCCACTGTTTCAGCCCCTCTGTTTCAGCCCCTGTGTTTCAGCCCCTCTGTTTCTCGCCCTCTGTTTCTCGCTCTCAGTTTCTCGCCCTCTGTTTCAGCCCATCTGTTGCTCGCCCACTGTTTCAGCCCCTCTGTTTCTCGCCATCTGTTTCAGCCCCTCTGATTCAGCCCCTCTGTTTCTCGCCCTCTGTTTCAGCCCCTCTGTTTCAGCCCCTCTGTTTCAGCCCCTCTGTTTCAGCACCTCTCTTTCTCGCCCTTTGTTTCTCGCCCTCTGTTTCAGCCCCTCTGTTTCTCGCCCTCTGTTTCAGCCCCTCTGTTTCTCGTCCTCTGTTTCAGCCCCTCAGTTTCAGTCCCTCTGTTTCAGCCCCTCTGTTTCAGCCGCTCTGTTTCAGCCCCTCTGTTTAACGCCCTCTGTTTCAGCCCCTCTGTTTCAGCCCCTCTGTTTCCCGCCCTCTGTTTCAGCCCCTCTGTTTCAGCCCCTCTGTATCAGCCCCTCTGTTTCTGCCCCTCTGTTTCTCGCCCTCTGTTTCTCGCCCTCTGTTTCAGCCCCTCTGTTTCAGACCCTCTGTTTCAGCCCCTCTGTTTCAGCCCCTCTGTTTCAGCCTCTCTGTTTCTCGCCCTCTGTTTCTCACCCTCTGTTTCTCGCTCTCTGTTTCTCGCCCTCTGTTTCTCGCCCTCTCTTTCAGCCCCTCTGTTTCAGCCCATCTGTTTCAGCCCCTCTGTTTCAGCCCCTCTGTTTCTCGATCGCTGTTTCAGCCCCTCTGTTTCTCGCTCTCTGTTTCAGCCCCTCTGTTTCTCGCCCTCTGTTTCTCGCCCTCTGTTTCAGCCCCTCTGTTTCAGCCCCTCTGTTTCAGACCCTCTTTTTCAGCCCCTCTGTTTCTCGCCCTCTGTTTCTCGCCCTCTGTTTCTCGCTCTCTGTTTCTCGCCCTCTGTTTCTCGCCCTCTGTTTCAGCCCCTCTGTTTCAGCCACTCTGTTTCAGCCCCTCTGTTTCAGCCCCTCTGTTTCTCGATCGCTGTTTCAGCCCCTCTGTTTCTCGCCCTCTGTTTCAGCCCCTCTGTTTCTCGCCCTCTGTTTCTCGCCCTCTGTTTCAGCCCCTCTGTTTCAGCCCCTCTGTTACAGCCCCTCTGTTTCAGGCCCTCTGTTTCAGCCCCTCTGTTTCAGCCCCTCTGTTTCAGCCCCTCTGTTTCAGACCCTCTGTTTCAGACCCTCTTTTTCAGCCCCTCTGTTTCTCGCCCTCTGTTTCTCGACCTCTGTTTCTCGCTCTCTGTTTCTCGCCCTCTGTTTCTCGCCCTCTGTTTCAGCCCCTCTGTTTCAGCCACTCTGTTTCAGCCCCTCTGTTTCTCGCCCAGTGTTTCTCGCCCTCTGTTTCAGCCCCTCTGTTACAGCCCCTCTGTTTCAGCCCCTCTGTTTCAGCCCCTCTGTTTCTCGCCCTCTGTTTCTCTCCCTCTGTTTCTCGCTCATCTTTCTCGCCCTCTGTTTCTCGCCCTCTGTTTCTCGCCCTCTGTTTCAGCCCCTCTGTTTCAGCCCCTCTGTTTCAGCCCTTCTGTTTCTCGCCCTCTGTTTCTCGCCCTCTGTTTCTTGCTCTCTGTTTCTCGTTCTCTGTTTCTGGCCCTCTGTTTCAGCCCCTCTGTTTCAGCTCCTCTGTTCCATGCTCACTGTTTCTCGCCCTCTGTTTCAGCCCCTCTGTTTCTCGCCCACTGTTTCAGCCCCTCTGTTTCTCGCCATCTGTTTCAGCCCCTCTGTTTCAGCCCCTCTGTTTCTCGCCCTTTGTTTCTCACCCTCTGTTTCAGCCCCTCTGTTTCTCGCCCTCTGTTTCAGCCCCTCTGTTTCAGTCCCTCTGTTTCAGCCCCTCTGTTTCCGCCCCTATGTTTCAGCCCCTCTGTTTCAGCCCCTCTGTTTCAGCCCCTCTGTTTCTCGCCCTCTGTTTCAGCCCCTCTGTTTCAGCCCCTCTGTTTCAGCCACTCTGTTTCAGCCCCTCTGTTTCTCGCCCTCTGTTTCTCGCCCTCTGTATCTCGCCCTGTGTTTCAGCCCCTCTGTTTCAGCCCCTCTGTTTCAGCCCCTCTGTTTCTCGCCCTCTGTTTCCCGCCCTCTGTTTCTCGCCCTCTGTTCCTCGCTCTTTGTTTCTCGCCCTCTGTTTCTCGCCCTCTGTTTCAGCCCCTCTGTTTCAGCCCCTCTGTTTCAGCCCCTCTGTTTCAGACCCTCTTTTTCAGCCCCTCTGTTTCTCGCCCTCTGTTTCTCGCCCTCTGTTTCTCGCTCTCTGTTTCTCGCCCTCTGTTTCTCGCCCTCTGTTTCAGCCCCTCTCTTTCAGCCCATCTGTTTCAGCCCCTCTGTTTCAGCCCCTCTGTTTCTCGATCGCTGTTTCAGCCCCTCTGTTTCTCGCCCTCTGTTTCTGCCCCTCTGTTTCTCGCCCTCTGTTTCTCGCCCTCTGTTTCAGCCCCTCTGTTTCAGCCCCTCTGTTTCAGCCCCTCTGTTTCAGGCCCTCTGTTTCAGCCCCTCTGTTTCAGCCCCTCTGTTTCAGCCCCTCTGATTCAGCCCCTCTGTTTCAGACCCTCTTTTTCAGCCCCTCTGTTTCTCGCCCTCTGTTTCTCGCCCTCTGTTTCTCGCTCTCTGTTTCTCGCCCTCTGTTTCTCGCCCTCTGTTTCAGCCCCTCTGTTTCAGCCACTCTGTTTCAGCCCCTCTGTTTCTCGCCCAGTGTTTCTCGCCCTCTGTTTCAGCCCCTCTGTTTCAGCCCCTCTGTTTCAGCCCCTCTGTTTCAGCCCTTCTGTTTCTCGCCCTCTGTCTCTCGCCCTCTGTTTCTTGCTCTCTGTTTCTCGTTCTCTGTTTCTCGCCCTCTGTTTCAGCCCCTCTGTTTCAGCTCCTCTGTTCCATGCTCACTGTTTCTCGCCCTCTGTTTCAGCCCCTCTGTTTCTCGCCCACTGTTTCAGCCCCTCTGTTTCTCGCCATCTGTTTCAGCCCCTCTGTTTCAGCCCCTCTGTTTCTCGCCCTTTGTTTCTCGCCCTCTGTTTCAGCCCCTCTGTTTCTCGCCCTCTGTTTCAGCCCCTCTGTTTCAGTCCCTCTGTTTCAGCCCCTCTGTTTCCGCCCCTCTGTTTCAGCCCCTCTGTTTCAGACCCTCTGTTTCAGCCCCTCTGTTTCTCGCCCTCTGTTTCAGCCCCTCTGTTTCAGCCCCTCTGTTTCAGCCACTCTGTTTCAGCCCCTCTGTTTCTCGCCCTCTGTTTCTCGCCCTCTGTATCTCGCCCTGTGTTTCAGCCCCTCTGTTTCAGCCCCTCTGTTTCAGCCCCTCTGTTTCTCGCCCTCTGTTTCTCGCCCTCTGTTTCTCGCCCTCTGTTTCTCGCTCTTTGTTTCTCGCCCTCTGTTTCTCGCCCTCTGTTTCAGCCCCTCTGTTTCAGCCCCTCTGTTTCAGCCACTCTGTTTCATCCCCTCTGTTTCAGCCCCTCTGTTACAGCCCCTCTGTTTCTCGCCCTCTGTTTCTCGCCCTCTGTTTCTCGCCCTCTGTTTCTCGCTCTCTGTTTCTCGCCCTCTGTTTCTCGCCCTCTGTTTCAGCCCCTATGTTTCAGCCCCTCTGTTTCAGCCCCTCTGTTTCTCGCCCTCTGTTTCTCGCCCTCTGTTTCTCGCCCTCTGTTTCAGCCCCTCTGTTTCAGCCCCTCTGTTTCAGCCCCTCTGTTTCTCGCCCTCTGTTTCTCGCCCTCTGTTTCTTGCTCTCTGTTTCTTGCTCTCTGTTTCTCGCCCTCTGTTTCTCGCCCTCTGTTTCAGCCCCTCTGTTTCAGCTCCTCTGTTCCTCGCTCTCTGTTTCTCGCCCTCTGTTTCAGCCCCTCTGTTTCTCGCCCACTGTTTCAGCCCCTCTGTTTCTCGCCATCTGTTTCAGCCCCACTGTTTCAGCCCCTCTGTTTCTCGCCCTCTGTTTCAGCCCCTCTGTTTCAGCCCCTCTGTTTCAGCCCCTCTGTTTCAGCCCCTCCGTTTCAGCACCTCTGTTTCTCGCCCTTTGTTTCTCGCCATCTGTTTCAGCCCCTCTGTTTCTCGCCCTCTGTTTCAGCCCCTCTGTTTCTCGTCCTCTGTTTCAGCCCCTCTGTTTCAGTCCCTCTGTTTCAGCCCCTCTGTTTCAGCCCCTCTGTTTCAGCCCCTCTGTTTAACGCCCTCTGTTTCAGCCCCTCTGTTTCAGCCCCTCTGTTTCTCGCCCTCTGTTTCTCGCCCTCTGTTTCTCGCCCTCTGTTTCTCGCTCTTTGTTTCTCGCCCTCTGTTTCTCGCCCTCTGTTTCAGCCCCTCTGTTTCAGCCCCTCTGTTTCAGCCCCTCTGTTTCATCCCCTCTGTTTCAGCCCCTCTGTTACAGCCCCTCTGTTTCTCGCCCTCTGTTTCTCGCCCTCTGTTTCTCGCCCTCTGTTTCTCGCTCTCTGTTTCTCGCCCTCTGTTTCTCGCCCTCTGTTTCAGCCCCTCTGTTTCAGCCCCTCTGTTTCAGCCCCTCTGTTTCTCGCCCTCTGTTTCTCGCCCTCTGTTTCTCGCCCTCTGTTTCAGCCCCTCTGTTTCAGCCCCTCTGTTTCAGCCCCTCTGTTTCTCGCCCTCTGTTTCTCGCCCTCTGTTTCTTGCTCTCTGTTTCTCGCCCTCTGTTTCTCGCCCTCTGTTTCAGCCCCTCTGTTTCAGCTCCTCTGTTCCTCGCTCTCTGTTTCTCGACCTCTGTTTCAGCCCCTCTGTTTCTCGCCCACTGTTTCAGCCCCTCTGTTTCTCGCCATCTGTTTCAGCCCCACTGTTTCAGCCCCTCTGTTTCTCGCCCTCTGTTTCAGCCCCTCTGTTTCAGCCCCTCTGTTTCAGCCCCTCTGTTTCAGCCCCTCCGTTTCAGCACCTCTGTTTCTCGCCCTTTGTTTCTCGCCCTCTGTTTCAGCCCCTCTGTTTCTCGCCCTCTGTTTCAGCCCCTCTGTTTCAGTCCCTCTGTTTCAGCCCCTCTGTTTCCGCCCCGCTGTTTCAGCCCCTCTGTTTCAGCCCCTCAGTTTCAGCCCCTCTGTTTCTCGCCCTCTGTTTCAGCCCCTCTTTTTCAGCCCCTCTGTTTCAGCCACTCTGTTTCAGCCCCTCTGTTTCTCGCCACCTGTTTCTCTTTCTCTGTTTCTCGCCCTCTGTTTCAGCCCCTCTGTTTCTCGCCCACTGTTTCAGCCACTCTGTTTCTCGCCATCTGTTTCAGCCCCTCTGTTTCAGCCCCTCTGTTTCTCGCCCTCTGTTTCTCGCCCTCTGTTTCAGCCCCTCTGTTTCAGCCCCTCTGTTTCGGCCCCTCTGTTTCAGCCCCTCTGTTTCTCGCCCTCTGTTTCTCGCCCTCTGTTTCAGCCCCTCTGTTTCTGCCCCTCTGTTTCAGCCCCTCTGTTTCTCGCCCTCTGTTTACGCCCTCTGTTTCTCGCCCTCTGTTTCTCGATCTCTGTTTCTCGCCCTCTGTTTCTCGCTCTCTGTTTCAGCCCCTCGGTTTCAGCCCCTCTGTTTCAGCCCCTCTGTTTCAGCCCCTCTGTTTCAGCCCCTCTGTTTCTCGCCCTCTGTTTCTCGCCCTCTGTTTCTCGCCCTCTGTTTCTCGCTCTCTGTTTCTCGCCCTCTATTTCTCGCCCTCTGTTTCAGCCCCTCTGTTTCAGCCCCTCTGTTTCAGCCACTCTGTTTCTCGCCCTCTGTTTCTCGACCACTGTTTCTCGCCCTCTGTTTCAGCCCCTCTGTTTCAGCCCCTCTGTTTCAGCCCCTCTGTTTCAGCCCCTCTGTTTCAGCCCCTCTGTTTATCGCCCTCTGTTTCTCGCCCTCTGTTTCTCGCCCTCTGTTTCTCGCTCTCTGTTTCTCGCCCTCTGTTTCTCGCCCTCTGTTTCAGCCCCTCTGTTTATCGCCCTCTGTTTCAGCTCCTCTGTTTCTCGCCCTCTGTTTGAGCCCCTCTGTTTCAGCCCCTCTGTTTCAGCCCCTCTGTTTCAGCCCCTCTGTTTCAGCCCCTCTGTTTCTCGCCCACTGTTTCTCGCCCTCGGTTTCAGCCCCTCTGTTTCTCGCCCTCTGTTTCAGACCCTCTGTTTCAGCTCCTCAGTATCAGCCCCTCTGTTTCAGCCCCTCTGTTTCTCGCCCTCTGTTTCTCGCCCACGGTTTCAGCCCCTCTGTTTCAGCCCTTCTGTTTCAGCCCATCTGTTTCAGCCCCACTGTTTCAGCCCCTCTGTTTCAGCCCCTGTGTTTCAGCCCCTCTGTTTCTCGCCCTCTGTTTCTCGCTCTCAGTTTCTCGCCCTCTGTTTCAGCCCATCTGTTGCTCGCCCACTGTTTCAGCCCCTCTGTTTCTCGCCATCTGTTTCAGCCCCTCTGATTCAGCCCCTCTGTTTCTCGCCCTCTGTTTCAGCCCCTCTGTTTCAGCCCCTCTGTTTCAGCCCCTCTGTTTCAGCACCTCTCTTTCTCGCCCTTTGTTTCTCGCCCTCTGTTTCAGCCCCTCTGTTTCTCGCCCTCTGTTTCAGCCCCTCTGTTTCTCGTCCTCTGTTTCAGCCCCTCAGTTTCAGTCCCTCTGTTTCAGCCCCTCTGTTTCAGCCCCTCTGTTTCAGCCCCTCTGTTTAACGCCCTCTGTTTCAGCCCCTCTGTTTCAGCCCCTCTGTTTCCCGCCCTCTGTTTCAGCCCCTCTGTTTCAGCCCCTCTGTATCAGCCCCTCTGTTTCTGCCCCTCTGTTTCTCGCCCTCTGTTTCTCGCCCTCTGTTTCAGCCCCTCTGTTTCAGACCCTCTGTTTCAGCCCCTCTGTTTCAGCCCCTCTGTTTCAGCCTCTCTGTTTCTCGCCCTCTGTTTCTCACCCTCTGTTTCTCGCTCTCTGTTTCTCGCCCTCTGTTTCTCGCCCTCTCTTTCAGCCCCTCTGTTTCAGCCCATCTGTTTCAGCCCCTCTGTTTCAGCCCCTCTGTTTCTCGATCGCTGTTTCAGCCCCTCTGTTTCTCGCTCTCTGTTTCAGCCCCTCTGTTTCTCGCCCTCTGTTTCTCGCCCTCTGTTTCAGCCCGTCTGTTTCAGCCCCTCTGTTTCAGACCCTCTTTTTCAGCCCCTCTGTTTCTCGCCCTCTGTTTCTCGCCCTCTGTTTCTCGCTCTCTGTTTCTCGCCCTCTGTTTCTCGCCCTCTGTTTCAGCCCCTCTGTTTCAGCCACTCTGTTTCAGCCCCTCTGTTTCAGCCCCTCTGTTTCTCGATCGCTGTTTCAGCCCCTCTGTTTCTCGCCCTCTGTTTCAGCCCCTCTGTTTCTCGCCCTCTGTTTCTCGCCCTCTGTTTCAGCCCCTCTGTTTCAGCCCCTCTGTTACAGCCCCTCTGTTTCAGGCCCTCTGTTTCAGCCCCTCTGTTTCAGCCCCTCTGTTTCAGCCCCTCTGTTTCAGACCCTCTGTTTCAGACCCTCTTTTTCAGCCCCTCTGTTTCTCGCCCTCTGTTTCTCGACCTCTGTTTCTCGCTCTCTGTTTCTCGCCCTCTGTTTCTCGCCCTCTGTTTCAGCCCCTCTGTTTCAGCCACTCTGTTTCAGCCCCTCTGTTTCTCGCCCAGTGTTTCTCGCCCTCTGTTTCAGCCCCTCTGTTACAGCCCCTCTGTTTCAGCCCCTCTGTTTCAGCCCCTCTGTTTCTCGCCCTCTGTTTCTGTCCCTCTGTTTCTCGCTCATCTTTCTCGCCCTCTGTTTCTCGCCCTCTGTTTCTCGCCCTCTGTTTCAGCCCCTCTGTTTCAGCCCCTCTGTTTCAGCCCTTCTGTTTCTCGCCCTCTGTTTCTCGCCCTCTGTTTCTCGTTCTCTGTTTCTCGCCCTCTGTTTCAGCCCCTCTGTTTCAGCTCCTCTGTTCCATGCTCACTGTTTCTCGCCCTCTGTTTCAGCCCCTCTGTTTCTCGCCCACTGTTTCAGCCCCTCTGTTTCTCGCCATCTGTTTCAGCCCCTCTGTTTCAGCCCCTCTGTTTCTCGCCCTTTGTTTCTCACCCTCTGTTTCAGCCCCTCTGTTTCTCGCCCTCTGTTTCAGCCCCTCTGTTTCAGTCCCTCTGTTTCAGTCCCTCTGTTTCAGCCCCTCTGTTTCAGCCCCTCTGTTTCAGACCCTCTTTTTCAGCCCCTCTGTTTCTCGCCCTCTGTTTCTCGCCCTCTGTTTCTCGCTCTCTGTTTCTCGCCCTCTGTTTCTCGCCCTCTGTTTCAGCCCCTCTGTTTCAGCCACTCTGTTTCAGCACCTCTGTTTCTCGCCCAGTGTTTCTCGCCCAGTGTTTCTCGCCCTCTGTTTCTGCCCCTCTGTTTCAGCCCCTCTGTTTCAGCCCCTCTGTTTCTCGCCCTCTGTTTCTCTGCCTCTGTTTCTCGCTCTCTCTTTCTCGCCCTCTGTTTCTCGCCCTCTGTTTCTCGCCCTCTGTTTCAGCCCCTCTGTTTCAGCCCTTCTGTTTCAGCCCTTCTGTTTCTCGCCCTCTGTTTCTCGCCCTCTGTTTCTTGCTCTCTGTTTCTCGTTCTCTGTTTCTCGCCCTCTGTTTCAGCCCCTCTGTTTCAGCTCCTCTGTTCCATGCTCACTGTTTCTCGCCCTCTGTTTCAGCCCCTCTGTTTCTCGCCCACTGTTTCAGCCCCTCTGTTTCTCGCCATCTGTTTCAGCCCCTCTGTTTCAGCCCCTCTGTTTCTCGCCCTTTGTTTCTCGCCCTCTGTTTCAGCCCCTCTGTTTCTCGCCCTCTGTTTCAGCCCCTCTGTTTCAGTCCCTCTGTTTCAGCCCCTCTGTTTCCGCCCCTCTGTTTCAGCCCCTCTGTTTCAGCCCCTCTGTTTCAGCCCCTCTGTTTCTCGCCCTCTGTTTCAGCCCCTCTGTTTCAGCCCCTCTGTTTCAGCCACTCTGTTTCAGCCCCTCTGTTTCTCGCCCTCTGTTTCTCGCCCTCTGTATCTCGCCCTGTGTTTCAGCCCCTCTGTTTCAGCCCCTCTGTTTCAGCCCCTCTGTTTCAGCCCCTCTGTTTCATCCCCTCTGTTTCAGCCCCTCTGTTACAGCCCCTCTGTTTCTCGCCCTCTGTTTCTCGCCCTCTGTTTCTCGCCCTCTGTTTCTCCCTCTCTGTTTCTCGCCCTCTGTTTCTCGCCCTCTGTTTCAGCCCCTCTGTTTCAGCCCCTCTGTTTCAGCCGCTCTGTTTCTCGCCCTCTGTTTCTCGCCCTCTGTTTCTCGCCCTCTGTTTCAGCCCCTCTGTTTCAGCCCCTCTGTTTCAGCCCCTCTGTTTCTCGCCCTCTGTTTCTCGCCCTCTGTTTCTTGCTCTCTGTTTCTCGCCCTCTGTTTCTCGCCCTCTGTTTCAGCCCCTCTGTTTCAGCTCCTCTGTTCCTCGCTCTCTGTTTCTCGCCCTCTGTTTCAGCCCCTCTGTTTCTCGCCCACTGTTTCAGCCCCTCTGTTTCTCGCCATCTGTTTCAGCCCCACTGTTTCAGCCCCTATGTTTCTCGCCCTCTGTTTCAGCCCCTCTGTTTCAGCCCCTCTGTTTCAGCCCCTCCGTTTCAGCACCTCTGTTTCTCGCCCTTTGTTTCTCGCCCTCTGTTTCAGCCCCTCTGTTTCTCGCCCTCTGTTTCAGCCCCTCTGTTTCAGTCCCTCTGTTTCAGCCCCTCTGTTTCCGCCCCGCTGTTTCAGCCCCTCTGTTTCAGCCCCTCAGTTTCAGCCCCTCTGTTTCTCGCCCTCTGTTTCAGCCCCTCTTTTTCAGCCCCTCTGTTTCAGCCACTCTGTTTCAGCCCCTCTGTTTCTCGCCCTCTGTTTCTCGCCCACTGTTTCTCGCCCTCTGTTTCAGCCCCTCTGTTTCAGCCCCTCTGTTTCAGCCCCTCTGTTTCTCGCCCTCTGTTTCTCGCCCTCTGTTTCTCGCCCTCTGTTTCTCGCTCTTTGTTTCTCGCCCTCTGTTTCTCGCCCTCTGTTTCAGCCCCTCTGTTTCAGCCCCTCTGTTTCAGCCCCTCTGTTTCAGCTCCTCTGTTTCAGCCCCTCTGTTTCAGCCCCTCTGTTTCTCGCCCTCTGTTTCTCGCCCTCGGTTTCAGCCCCTCTGTTTCTCGCCCTCTGTTAAAGCCCCTCTGTTTCTCGCCCTCTGTTTCAGCCCCTCTGTTTCAGCCCCTCTTTTAAAGCCCATCTGTTTAAGCCCCTCTGTTTCTCGTCCTCTGTTTCTCGCCCTCTGTTTCAGCCCCTCTGTTTCTCGCCCTCTGTTTCTCGATCTCTGTTTCTCGCCCTCTGTTTCTCGCTCTCTGTTTCAGCCCCTCGGTTTCAGCCCCTCTGTTTCAGCCCCTCTGTTTCAGCCCCTCTGTTTCAGCCCCTCTGTTTCTCGCCCTCTGTTTCTCGCCCTCTGTTTCTCGCCCTCTGTTTCTCGCTCTCTGTTTCTCGCCCACTATTTCTCGCCCTCTGTTTCAGCCCCTCTGTTTCAGCCCCTCTGTTTCAGCCACTCTGTTTCTCGCCCTCTGTTTCTCGACCACTGTTTCTCGCCCTCTGTTTCAGCCCCTCTGTTTCAGCCCCTCTGTTTCAGCCCCTCTGTTTCAGCCCCTCTGTTTCAGCCCCTCTGTTTATCGCCCTCTGTTTCTCGCCCTCTGTTTCTCGCCCTCTGTTTCTCGCTCTCTGTTTCTCGCCCTCTGTTTCTCGCCCTCTGTTTCAGCCCCTCTGTTTATCGCCCTCTGTTTCAGCTCCTCTGTTTCTCGCCCTCTGTTTGAGCCCCTCTGTTTCAGCCCCTCTGTTTCAGCCCCTCTGTTTCAGCCCCTCTGTTTCAGCCCCTCTGTTTCTCGCCCACTGTTTCTCGCCCTCGGTTTCAGCCCCTCTGTTTCTCGCCCTCTGTTTCAGACCCTCTGTTTCAGCTCCTCAGTATCAGCCCCTCTGTTTCAGCCCCTCTGTTTCTCGCCCTCTGTTTCTCGCCCACGGTTTCAGCCCCTCTGTTTCAGCCCTTCTGTTTCAGCCCATCTGTTTCAGCCCCACTGTTTCAGCCCCTCTGTTTCAGCCCCTGTGTTTCAGCCCCTCTGTTTCTCGCCCTCTGTTTCTCGCTCTCAGTTTCTCGCCCTCTGTTTCAGCCCATCTGTTGCTCGCCCACTGTTTCAGCCCCTCTGTTTCTCGCCATCTGTTTCAGCCCCTCTGATTCAGCCCCTCTGTTTCTCGCCCTCTGTTTCAGCCCCTCTGTTTCAGCCCCTCTGTTTCAGCCCCTCTGTTTCAGCACCTCTCTTTCTCGCCCTTTGTTTCTCGCCCTCTGTTTCAGCCCCTCTGTTTCTCGCCCTCTGTTTCAGCCCCTCTGTTTCTCGTCCTCTGTTTCAGCCCCTCAGTTTCAGTCCCTCTGTTTCAGCCCCTCTGTTTCAGCCGCTCTGTTTCAGCCCCTCTGTTTAACGCCCTCTGTTTCAGCCCCTCTGTTTCAGCCCCTCTGTTTCCCGCCCTCTGTTTCAGCCCCTCTGTTTCAGCCCCTCTGTATCAGCCCCTCTGTTTCTGCCCCTCTGTTTCTCGCCCTCTGTTTCTCGCCCTCTGTTTCAGCCCCTCTGTTTCAGACCCTCTGTTTCAGCCCCTCTGTTTCAGCCCCTCTGTTTCAGCCTCTCTGTTTCTCGCCCTCTGTTTCTCACCCTCTGTTTCTCGCTCTCTGTTTCTCGCCCTCTGTTTCTCGCCCTCTCTTTCAGCCCCTCTGTTTCAGCCCATCTGTTTCAGCCCCTCTGTTTCAGCCCCTCTGTTTCTCGATCGCTGTTTCAGCCCCTCTGTTTCTCGCTCTCTGTTTCAGCCCCTCTGTTTCTCGCCCTCTGTTTCTCGCCCTCTGTTTCAGCCCCTCTGTTTCAGCCCCTCTGTTTCAGACCCTCTTTTTCAGCCCCTCTGTTTCTCGCCCTCTGTTTCTCGCCCTCTGTTTCTCGCTCTCTGTTTCTCGCCCTCTGTTTCTCGCCCTCTGTTTCAGCCCCTCTGTTTCAGCCACTCTGTTTCAGCCCCTCTGTTTCAGCCCCTCTGTTTCTCGATCGCTGTTTCAGCCCCTCTGTTTCTCGCCCTCTGTTTCAGCCCCTCTGTTTCTCGCCCTCTGTTTCTCGCCCTCTGTTTCAGCCCCTCTGTTTCAGCCCCTCTGTTACAGCCCCTCTGTTTCAGGCCCTCTGTTTCAGCCCCTCTGTTTCAGCCCCTCTGTTTCAGCCCCTCTGTTTCAGACCCTCTGTTTCAGACCCTCTTTTTCAGCCCCTCTGTTTCTCGCCCTCTGTTTCTCGACCTCTGTTTCTCGCTCTCTGTTTCTCGCCCTCTGTTTCTCGCCCTCTGTTTCAGCCCCTCTGTTTCAGCCACTCTGTTTCAGCCCCTCTGTTTCTCGCCCAGTGTTTCTCGCCCTCTGTTTCAGCCCCTCTGTTACAGCCCCTCTGTTTCAGCCCCTCTGTTTCAGCCCCTCTGTTTCTCGCCCTCTGTTTCTCTCCCTCTGTTTCTCGCTCATCTTTCTCGCCCTCTGTTTCTCGCCCTCTGTTTCTCGCCCTCTGTTTCAGCCCCTCTGTTTCAGCCCCTCTGTTTCAGCCCTTCTGTTTCTCGCCCTCTGTTTCTCGCCCTCTGTTTCTTGCTCTCTGTTTCTCGTTCTCTGTTTCTGGCCCTCTGTTTCAGCCCCTCTGTTTCAGCTCCTCTGTTCCATGCTCACTGTTTCTCGCCCTCTGTTTCAGCCCCTCTGTTTCTCGCCCACTGTTTCAGCCCCTCTGTTTCTCGCCATCTGTTTCAGCCCCTCTGTTTCAGCCCCTCTGTTTCTCGCCCTTTGTTTCTCACCCTCTGTTTCAGCCCCTCTGTTTCTCGCCCTCTGTTTCAGCCCCTCTGTTTCAGTCCCTCTGTTTCAGCCCCTCTGTTTCCGCCCCTATGTTTCAGCCCCTCTGTTTCAGCCCCTCTGTTTCAGCCCCTCTGTTTCTCGCCCTCTGTTTCAGCCCCTCTGTTTCAGCCCCTCTGTTTCAGCCACTCTGTTTCAGCCCCTCTGTTTCTCGCCCTCTGTTTCTCGCCCTCTGTATCTCGCCCTGTGTTTCAGCCCCTCTGTTTCAGCCCCTCTGTTTCAGCCCCTCTGTTTCTCGCCCTCTGTTTCCCGCCCTCTGTTTCTCGCCCTCTGTTCCTCGCTCTTTGTTTCTCGCCCTCTGTTTCTCGCCCTCTGTTTCAGCCCCTCTGTTTCAGCCCCTCTGTTTCAGCCCCTCTGTTTCAGACCCTCTTTTTCAGCCCCTCTGTTTCTCGCCCTCTGTTTCTCGCCCTCTGTTTCTCGCTCTCTGTTTCTCGCCCTCTGTTTCTCGCCCTCTGTTTCAGCCCCTCTCTTTCAGCCCATCTGTTTCAGCCCCTCTGTTTCAGCCCCTCTGTTTCTCGATCGCTGTTTCAGCCCCTCTGTTTCTCGCCCTCTGTTTCTGCCCCTCTGTTTCTCGCCCTCTGTTTCTCGCCCTCTGTTTCAGCCCCTCTGTTTCAGCCCCTCTGTTTCAGCCCCTCTGTTTCAGGCCCTCTGTTTCAGCCCCTCTGTTTCAGCCCCTCTGTTTCAGCCCCTCTGATTCAGCCCCTCTGTTTCAGACCCTCTTTTTCAGCCCCTCTGTTTCTCGCCCTCTGTTTCTCGCCCTCTGTTTCTCGCTCTCTGTTTCTCGCCCTCTGTTTCTCGCCCTCTGTTTCAGCCCCTCTGTTTCAGCCACTCTGTTTCAGCCCCTCTGTTTCTCGCCCAGTGTTTCTCGCCCTCTGTTTCAGCCCCTCTGTTTCAGCCCCTCTGTTTCAGCCCCTCTGTTTCAGCCCTTCTGTTTCTCGCCCTCTGTCTCTCGCCCTCTGTTTCTTGCTCTCTGTTTCTCGTTCTCTGTTTCTCGCCCTCTGTTTCAGCCCCTCTGTTTCAGCTCCTCTGTTCCATGCTCACTGTTTCTCGCCCTCTGTTTCAGCCCCTCTGTTTCTCGCCCACTGTTTCAGCCCCTCTGTTTCTCGCCATCTGTTTCAGCCCCTCTGTTTCAGCCCCTCTGTTTCTCGCCCTTTGTTTCTCGCCCTCTGTTTCAGCCCCTCTGTTTCTCGCCCTCTGTTTCAGCCCCTCTGTTTCAGTCCCTCTGTTTCAGCCCCTCTGTTTCCGCCCCTCTGTTTCAGCCCCTCTGTTTCAGACCCTCTGTTTCAGCCCCTCTGTTTCTCGCCCTCTGTTTCAGCCCCTCTGTTTCAGCCCCTCTGTTTCAGCCACTCTGTTTCAGCCCCTCTGTTTCTCGCCCTCTGTTTCTCGCCCTCTGTATCTCGCCCTGTGTTTCAGCCCCTCTGTTTCAGCCCCTCTGTTTCAGCCCCTCTGTTTCTCGCCCTCTGTTTCTCGCCCTCTGTTTCTCGCCCTCTGTTTCTCGCTCTTTGTTTCTCGCCCTCTGTTTCTCGCCCTCTGTTTCAGCCCCTCTGTTTCAGCCCCTCTGTTTCAGCCACTCTGTTTCATCCCCTCTGTTTCAGCCCCTCTGTTACAGCCCCTCTGTTTCTCGCCCTCTGTTTCTCGCCCTCTGTTTCTCGCCCTCTGTTTCTCGCTCTCTGTTTCTCGCCCTCTGTTTCTCGCCCTCTGTTTCAGCCCCTATGTTTCAGCCCCTCTGTTTCAGCCCCTCTGTTTCTCGCCCTCTGTTTCTCGCCCTCTGTTTCTCGCCCTCTGTTTCAGCCCCTCTGTTTCAGCCCCTCTGTTTCAGCCCCTCTGTTTCTCGCCCTCTGTTTCTCGCCCTCTGTTTCTTGCTCTCTGTTTCTTGCTCTCTGTTTCTCGCCCTCTGTTTCTCGCCCTCTGTTTCAGCCCCTCTGTTTCAGCTCCTCTGTTCCTCGCTCTCTGTTTCTCGCCCTCTGTTTCAGCCCCTCTGTTTCTCGCCCACTGTTTCAGCCCCTCTGTTTCTCGCCATCTGTTTCAGCCCCACTGTTTCAGCCCCTCTGTTTCTCGCCCTCTGTTTCAGCCCCTCTGTTTCAGCCCCTCTGTTTCAGCCCCTCTGTTTCAGCCCCTCCGTTTCAGCACCTCTGTTTCTCGCCCTTTGTTTCTCGCCATCTGTTTCAGCCCCTCTGTTTCTCGCCCTCTGTTTCAGCCCCTCTGTTTCTCGTCCTCTGTTTCAGCCCCTCTGTTTCAGTCCCTCTGTTTCAGCCCCTCTGTTTCAGCCCCTCTGTTTCAGCCCCTCTGTTTAACGCCCTCTGTTTCAGCCCCTCTGTTTCAGCCCCTCTGTTTCTCGCCCTCTGTTTCTCGCCCTCTGTTTCTCGCCCTCTGTTTCTCGCTCTTTGTTTCTCGCCCTCTGTTTCTCGCCCTCTGTTTCAGCCCCTCTGTTTCAGCCCCTCTGTTTCAGCCCCTCTGTTTCATCCCCTCTGTTTCAGCCCCTCTGTTACAGCCCCTCTGTTTCTCGCCCTCTGTTTCTCGCCCTCTGTTTCTCGCCCTCTGTTTCTCGCTCTCTGTTTCTCGCCCTCTGTTTCTCGCCCTCTGTTTCAGCCCCTCTGTTTCAGCCCCTCTGTTTCAGCCCCTCTGTTTCTCGCCCTCTGTTTCTCGCCCTCTGTTTCTCGCCCTCTGTTTCAGCCCCTCTGTTTCAGCCCCTCTGTTTCAGCCCCTCTGTTTCTCGCCCTCTGTTTCTCGCCCTCTGTTTCTTGCTCTCTGTTTCTCGCCCTCTGTTTCTCGCCCTCTGTTTCAGCCCCTCTGTTTCAGCTCCTCTGTTCCTCGCTCTCTGTTTCTCGACCTCTGTTTCAGCCCCTCTGTTTCTCGCCCACTGTTTCAGCCCCTCTGTTTCTCGCCATCTGTTTCAGCCCCACTGTTTCAGCCCCTCTGTTTCTCGCCCTCTGTTTCAGCCCCTCTGTTTCAGCCCCTCTGTTTCAGCCCCTCTGTTTCAGCCCCTCCGTTTCAGCACCTCTGTTTCTCGCCCTTTGTTTCTCGCCCTCTGTTTCAGCCCCTCTGTTTCTCGCCCTCTGTTTCAGCCCCTCTGTTTCAGTCCCTCTGTTTCAGCCCCTCTGTTTCCGCCCCGCTGTTTCAGCCCCTCTGTTTCAGCCCCTCAGTTTCAGCCCCTCTGTTTCTCGCCCTCTGTTTCAGCCCCTCTTTTTCAGCCCCTCTGTTTCAGCCACTCTGTTTCAGCCCCTCTGTTTCTCGCCACCTGTTTCTCTTTCTCTGTTTCTCGCCCTCTGTTTCAGCCCCTCTGTTTCTCGCCCACTGTTTCAGCCACTCTGTTTCTCGCCATCTGTTTCAGCCCCTCTGTTTCAGCCCCTCTGTTTCTCGCCCTCTGTTTCTCGCCCTCTGTTTCAGCCCCTCTGTTTCAGCCCCTCTGTTTCGGCCCCTCTGTTTCAGCCCCTCTGTTTCTCGCCCTCTGTTTCTCGCCCTCTGTTTCAGCCCCTCTGTTTCTGCCCCTCTGTTTCAGCCCCTCTGTTTCTCGCCCTCTGTTTACGCCCTCTGTTTCTCGCCCTCTGTTTCTCGATCTCTGTTTCTCGCCCTCTGTTTCTCGCTCTCTGTTTCAGCCCCTCGGTTTCAGCCCCTCTGTTTCAGCCCCTCTGTTTCAGCCCCTCTGTTTCAGCCCCTCTGTTTCTCGCCCTCTGTTTCTCGCCCTCTGTTTCTCGCCCTCTGTTTCTCGCTCTCTGTTTCTCGCCCTCTATTTCTCGCCCTCTGTTTCAGCCCCTCTGTTTCAGCCCCTCTGTTTCAGCCACTCTGTTTCTCGCCCTCTGTTTCTCGACCACTGTTTCTCGCCCTCTGTTTCAGCCCCTCTGTTTCAGCCCCTCTGTTTCAGCCCCTCTGTTTCAGCCCCTCTGTTTCAGCCCCTCTGTTTATCGCCCTCTGTTTCTCGCCCTCTGTTTCTCGCCCTCTGTTTCTCGCTCTCTGTTTCTCGCCCTCTGTTTCTCGCCCTCTGTTTCAGCCCCTCTGTTTATCGCCCTCTGTTTCAGCTCCTCTGTTTCTCGCCCTCTGTTTGAGCCCCTCTGTTTCAGCCCCTCTGTTTCAGCCCCTCTGTTTCAGCCCCTCTGTTTCAGCCCCTCTGTTTCTCGCCCACTGTTTCTCGCCCTCGGTTTCAGCCCCTCTGTTTCTCGCCCTCTGTTTCAGACCCTCTGTTTCAGCTCCTCAGTATCAGCCCCTCTGTTTCAGCCCCTCTGTTTCTCGCCCTCTGTTTCTCGCCCACGGTTTCAGCCCCTCTGTTTCAGCCCTTCTGTTTCAGCCCATCTGTTTCAGCCCCACTGTTTCAGCCCCTCTGTTTCAGCCCCTGTGTTTCAGCCCCTCTGTTTCTCGCCCTCTGTTTCTCGCTCTCAGTTTCTCGCCCTCTGTTTCAGCCCATCTGTTGCTCGCCCACTGTTTCAGCCCCTCTGTTTCTCGCCATCTGTTTCAGCCCCTCTGATTCAGCCCCTCTGTTTCTCGCCCTCTGTTTCAGCCCCTCTGTTTCAGCCCCTCTGTTTCAGCCCCTCTGTTTCAGCACCTCTCTTTCTCGCCCTTTGTTTCTCGCCCTCTGTTTCAGCCCCTCTGTTTCTCGCCCTCTGTTTCAGCCCCTCTGTTTCTCGTCCTCTGTTTCAGCCCCTCAGTTTCAGTCCCTCTGTTTCAGCCCCTCTGTTTCAGCCCCTCTGTTTCAGCCCCTCTGTTTAACGCCCTCTGTTTCAGCCCCTCTGTTTCAGCCCCTCTGTTTCCCGCCCTCTGTTTCAGCCCCTCTGTTTCAGCCCCTCTGTATCAGCCCCTCTGTTTCTGCCCCTCTGTTTCTCGCCCTCTGTTTCTCGCCCTCTGTTTCAGCCCCTCTGTTTCAGACCCTCTGTTTCAGCCCCTCTGTTTCAGCCCCTCTGTTTCAGCCTCTCTGTTTCTCGCCCTCTGTTTCTCACCCTCTGTTTCTCGCTCTCTGTTTCTCGCCCTCTGTTTCTCGCCCTCTCTTTCAGCCCCTCTGTTTCAGCCCATCTGTTTCAGCCCCTCTGTTTCAGCCCCTCTGTTTCTCGATCGCTGTTTCAGCCCCTCTGTTTCTCGCTCTCTGTTTCAGCCCCTCTGTTTCTCGCCCTCTGTTTCTCGCCCTCTGTTTCAGCCCGTCTGTTTCAGCCCCTCTGTTTCAGACCCTCTTTTTCAGCCCCTCTGTTTCTCGCCCTCTGTTTCTCGCCCTCTGTTTCTCGCTCTCTGTTTCTCGCCCTCTGTTTCTCGCCCTCTGTTTCAGCCCCTCTGTTTCAGCCACTCTGTTTCAGCCCCTCTGTTTCAGCCCCTCTGTTTCTCGATCGCTGTTTCAGCCCCTCTGTTTCTCGCCCTCTGTTTCAGCCCCTCTGTTTCTCGCCCTCTGTTTCTCGCCCTCTGTTTCAGCCCCTCTGTTTCAGCCCCTCTGTTACAGCCCCTCTGTTTCAGGCCCTCTGTTTCAGCCCCTCTGTTTCAGCCCCTCTGTTTCAGCCCCTCTGTTTCAGACCCTCTGTTTCAGACCCTCTTTTTCAGCCCCTCTGTTTCTCGCCCTCTGTTTCTCGACCTCTGTTTCTCGCTCTCTGTTTCTCGCCCTCTGTTTCTCGCCCTCTGTTTCAGCCCCTCTGTTTCAGCCACTCTGTTTCAGCCCCTCTGTTTCTCGCCCAGTGTTTCTCGCCCTCTGTTTCAGCCCCTCTGTTACAGCCCCTCTGTTTCAGCCCCTCTGTTTCAGCCCCTCTGTTTCTCGCCCTCTGTTTCTGTCCCTCTGTTTCTCGCTCATCTTTCTCGCCCTCTGTTTCTCGCCCTCTGTTTCTCGCCCTCTGTTTCAGCCCCTCTGTTTCAGCCCCTCTGTTTCAGCCCTTCTGTTTCTCGCCCTCTGTTTCTCGCCCTCTGTTTCTCGTTCTCTGTTTCTCGCCCTCTGTTTCAGCCCCTCTGTTTCAGCTCCTCTGTTCCATGCTCACTGTTTCTCGCCCTCTGTTTCAGCCCCTCTGTTTCTCGCCCACTGTTTCAGCCCCTCTGTTTCTCGCCATCTGTTTCAGCCCCTCTGTTTCAGCCCCTCTGTTTCTCGCCCTTTGTTTCTCACCCTCTGTTTCAGCCCCTCTGTTTCTCGCCCTCTGTTTCAGCCCCTCTGTTTCAGTCCCTCTGTTTCAGTCCCTCTGTTTCAGCCCCTCTGTTTCAGCCCCTCTGTTTCAGACCCTCTTTTTCAGCCCCTCTGTTTCTCGCCCTCTGTTTCTCGCCCTCTGTTTCTCGCTCTCTGTTTCTCGCCCTCTGTTTCTCGCCCTCTGTTTCAGCCCCTCTGTTTCAGCCACTCTGTTTCAGCACCTCTGTTTCTCGCCCAGTGTTTCTCGCCCAGTGTTTCTCGCCCTCTGTTTCTGCCCCTCTGTTTCAGCCCCTCTGTTTCAGCCCCTCTGTTTCTCGCCCTCTGTTTCTCTGCCTCTGTTTCTCGCTCTCTCTTTCTCGCCCTCTGTTTCTCGCCCTCTGTTTCTCGCCCTCTGTTTCAGCCCCTCTGTTTCAGCCCTTCTGTTTCAGCCCTTCTGTTTCTCGCCCTCTGTTTCTCGCCCTCTGTTTCTTGCTCTCTGTTTCTCGTTCTCTGTTTCTCGCCCTCTGTTTCAGCCCCTCTGTTTCAGCTCCTCTGTTCCATGCTCACTGTTTCTCGCCCTCTGTTTCAGCCCCTCTGTTTCTCGCCCACTGTTTCAGCCCCTCTGTTTCTCGCCATCTGTTTCAGCCCCTCTGTTTCAGCCCCTCTGTTTCTCGCCCTTTGTTTCTCGCCCTCTGTTTCAGCCCCTCTGTTTCTCGCCCTCTGTTTCAGCCCCTCTGTTTCAGTCCCTCTGTTTCAGCCCCTCTGTTTCCGCCCCTCTGTTTCAGCCCCTCTGTTTCAGCCCCTCTGTTTCAGCCCCTCTGTTTCTCGCCCTCTGTTTCAGCCCCTCTGTTTCAGCCCCTCTGTTTCAGCCACTCTGTTTCAGCCCCTCTGTTTCTCGCCCTCTGTTTCTCGCCCTCTGTATCTCGCCCTGTGTTTCAGCCCCTCTGTTTCAGCCCCTCTGTTTCAGCCCCTCTGTTTCAGCCCCTCTGTTTCATCCCCTCTGTTTCAGCCCCTCTGTTACAGCCCCTCTGTTTCTCGCCCTCTGTTTCTCGCCCTCTGTTTCTCGCCCTCTGTTTCTCCCTCTCTGTTTCTCGCCCTCTGTTTCTCGCCCTCTGTTTCAGCCCCTCTGTTTCAGCCCCTCTGTTTCAGCCGCTCTGTTTCTCGCCCTCTGTTTCTCGCCCTCTGTTTCTCGCCCTCTGTTTCAGCCCCTCTGTTTCAGCCCCTCTGTTTCAGCCCCTCTGTTTCTCGCCCTCTGTTTCTCGCCCTCTGTTTCTTGCTCTCTGTTTCTCGCCCTCTGTTTCTCGCCCTCTGTTTCAGCCCCTCTGTTTCAGCTCCTCTGTTCCTCGCTCTCTGTTTCTCGCCCTCTGTTTCAGCCCCTCTGTTTCTCGCCCACTGTTTCAGCCCCTCTGTTTCTCGCCATCTGTTTCAGCCCCACTGTTTCAGCCCCTATGTTTCTCGCCCTCTGTTTCAGCCCCTCTGTTTCAGCCCCTCTGTTTCAGCCCCTCCGTTTCAGCACCTCTGTTTCTCGCCCTTTGTTTCTCGCCCTCTGTTTCAGCCCCTCTGTTTCTCGCCCTCTGTTTCAGCCCCTCTGTTTCAGTCCCTCTGTTTCAGCCCCTCTGTTTCCGCCCCGCTGTTTCAGCCCCTCTGTTTCAGCCCCTCAGTTTCAGCCCCTCTGTTTCTCGCCCTCTGTTTCAGCCCCTCTTTTTCAGCCCCTCTGTTTCAGCCACTCTGTTTCAGCCCCTCTGTTTCTCGCCCTCTGTTTCTCGCCCACTGTTTCTCGCCCTCTGTTTCAGCCCCTCTGTTTCAGCCCCTCTGTTTCAGCCCCTCTGTTTCTCGCCCTCTGTTTCTCGCCCTCTGTTTCTCGCCCTCTGTTTCTCGCTCTTTGTTTCTCGCCCTCTGTTTCTCGCCCTCTGTTTCAGCCCCTCTGTTTCAGCCCCTCTGTTTCAGCCCCTCTGTTTCAGCTCCTCTGTTTCAGCCCCTCTGTTTCAGCCCCTCTGTTTCTCGCCCTCTGTTTCTCGCCCTCGGTTTCAGCCCCTCTGTTTCTCGCCCTCTGTTAAAGCCCCTCTGTTTCTCGCCCTCTGTTTCAGCCCCTCTGTTTCAGCCCCTCTTTTAAAGCCCATCTGTTTAAGCCCCTCTGTTTCTCGTCCTCTGTTTCTCGCCCTCTGTTTCAGCCCCTCTGTTTCTCGCCCTCTGTTTCTCGATCTCTGTTTCTCGCCCTCTGTTTCTCGCTCTCTGTTTCAGCCCCTCGGTTTCAGCCCCTCTGTTTCAGCCCCTCTGTTTCAGCCCCTCTGTTTCAGCCCCTCTGTTTCTCGCCCTCTGTTTCTCGCCCTCTGTTTCTCGCCCTCTGTTTCTCGCTCTCTGTTTCTCGCCCACTATTTCTCGCCCTCTGTTTCAGCCCCTCTGTTTCAGCCCCTCTGTTTCAGCCACTCTGTTTCTCGCCCTCTGTTTCTCGACCACTGTTTCTCGCCCTCTGTTTCAGCCCCTCTGTTTCAGCCCCTCTGTTTCAGCCCCTCTGTTTCAGCCCCTCTGTTTCAGCCCCTCTGTTTATCGCCCTCTGTTTCTCGCCCTCTGTTTCTCGCCCTCTGTTTCTCGCTCTCTGTTTCTCGCCCTCTGTTTCTCGCCCTCTGTTTCAGCCCCTCTGTTTATCGCCCTCTGTTTCAGCTCCTCTGTTTCTCGCCCTCTGTTTGAGCCCCTCTGTTTCAGCCCCTCTGTTTCAGCCCCTCTGTTTCAGCCCCTCTGTTTCAGCCCCTCTGTTTCTCGCCCACTGTTTCTCGCCCTCGGTTTCAGCCCCTCTGTTTCTCGCCCTCTGTTTCAGACCCTCTGTTTCAGCTCCTCAGTATCAGCCCCTCTGTTTCAGCCCCTCTGTTTCTCGCCCTCTGTTTCTCGCCCACGGTTTCAGCCCCTCTGTTTCAGCCCTTCTGTTTCAGCCCATCTGTTTCAGCCCCACTGTTTCAGCCCCTCTGTTTCAGCCCCTGTGTTTCAGCCCCTCTGTTTCTCGCCCTCTGTTTCTCGCTCTCAGTTTCTCGCCCTCTGTTTCAGCCCATCTGTTGCTCGCCCACTGTTTCAGCCCCTCTGTTTCTCGCCATCTGTTTCAGCCCCTCTGATTCAGCCCCTCTGTTTCTCGCCCTCTGTTTCAGCCCCTCTGTTTCAGCCCCTCTGTTTCAGCCCCTCTGTTTCAGCACCTCTCTTTCTCGCCCTTTGTTTCTCGCCCTCTGTTTCAGCCCCTCTGTTTCTCGCCCTCTGTTTCAGCCCCTCTGTTTCTCGTCCTCTGTTTCAGCCCCTCAGTTTCAGTCCCTCTGTTTCAGCCCCTCTGTTTCAGCCGCTCTGTTTCAGCCCCTCTGTTTAACGCCCTCTGTTTCAGCCCCTCTGTTTCAGCCCCTCTGTTTCCCGCCCTCTGTTTCAGCCCCTCTGTTTCAGCCCCTCTGTATCAGCCCCTCTGTTTCTGCCCCTCTGTTTCTCGCCCTCTGTTTCTCGCCCTCTGTTTCAGCCCCTCTGTTTCAGACCCTCTGTTTCAGCCCCTCTGTTTCAGCCCCTCTGTTTCAGCCTCTCTGTTTCTCGCCCTCTGTTTCTCACCCTCTGTTTCTCGCTCTCTGTTTCTCGCCCTCTGTTTCTCGCCCTCTCTTTCAGCCCCTCTGTTTCAGCCCATCTGTTTCAGCCCCTCTGTTTCAGCCCCTCTGTTTCTCGATCGCTGTTTCAGCCCCTCTGTTTCTCGCTCTCTGTTTCAGCCCCTCTGTTTCTCGCCCTCTGTTTCTCGCCCTCTGTTTCAGCCCCTCTGTTTCAGCCCCTCTGTTTCAGACCCTCTTTTTCAGCCCCTCTGTTTCTCGCCCTCTGTTTCTCGCCCTCTGTTTCTCGCTCTCTGTTTCTCGCCCTCTGTTTCTCGCCCTCTGTTTCAGCCCCTCTGTTTCAGCCACTCTGTTTCAGCCCCTCTGTTTCAGCCCCTCTGTTTCTCGATCGCTGTTTCAGCCCCTCTGTTTCTCGCCCTCTGTTTCAGCCCCTCTGTTTCTCGCCCTCTGTTTCTCGCCCTCTGTTTCAGCCCCTCTGTTTCAGCCCCTCTGTTACAGCCCCTCTGTTTCAGGCCCTCTGTTTCAGCCCCTCTGTTTCAGCCCCTCTGTTTCAGCCCCTCTGTTTCAGACCCTCTGTTTCAGACCCTCTTTTTCAGCCCCTCTGTTTCTCGCCCTCTGTTTCTCGACCTCTGTTTCTCGCTCTCTGTTTCTCGCCCTCTGTTTCTCGCCCTCTGTTTCAGCCCCTCTGTTTCAGCCACTCTGTTTCAGCCCCTCTGTTTCTCGCCCAGTGTTTCTCGCCCTCTGTTTCAGCCCCTCTGTTACAGCCCCTCTGTTTCAGCCCCTCTGTTTCAGCCCCTCTGTTTCTCGCCCTCTGTTTCTCTCCCTCTGTTTCTCGCTCATCTTTCTCGCCCTCTGTTTCTCGCCCTCTGTTTCTCGCCCTCTGTTTCAGCCCCTCTGTTTCAGCCCCTCTGTTTCAGCCCTTCTGTTTCTCGCCCTCTGTTTCTCGCCCTCTGTTTCTTGCTCTCTGTTTCTCGTTCTCTGTTTCTGGCCCTCTGTTTCAGCCCCTCTGTTTCAGCTCCTCTGTTCCATGCTCACTGTTTCTCGCCCTCTGTTTCAGCCCCTCTGTTTCTCGCCCACTGTTTCAGCCCCTCTGTTTCTCGCCATCTGTTTCAGCCCCTCTGTTTCAGCCCCTCTGTTTCTCGCCCTTTGTTTCTCACCCTCTGTTTCAGCCCCTCTGTTTCTCGCCCTCTGTTTCAGCCCCTCTGTTTCAGTCCCTCTGTTTCAGCCCCTCTGTTTCCGCCCCTATGTTTCAGCCCCTCTGTTTCAGCCCCTCTGTTTCAGCCCCTCTGTTTCTCGCCCTCTGTTTCAGCCCCTCTGTTTCAGCCCCTCTGTTTCAGCCACTCTGTTTCAGCCCCTCTGTTTCTCGCCCTCTGTTTCTCGCCCTCTGTATCTCGCCCTGTGTTTCAGCCCCTCTGTTTCAGCCCCTCTGTTTCAGCCCCTCTGTTTCTCGCCCTCTGTTTCCCGCCCTCTGTTTCTCGCCCTCTGTTCCTCGCTCTTTGTTTCTCGCCCTCTGTTTCTCGCCCTCTGTTTCAGCCCCTCTGTTTCAGCCCCTCTGTTTCAGCCCCTCTGTTTCAGACCCTCTTTTTCAGCCCCTCTGTTTCTCGCCCTCTGTTTCTCGCCCTCTGTTTCTCGCTCTCTGTTTCTCGCCCTCTGTTTCTCGCCCTCTGTTTCAGCCCCTCTGTTTCAGCCCATCTGTTTCAGCCCCTCTGTTTCAGCCCCTCTGTTTCTCGATCGCTGTTTCAGCCCCTCTGTTTCTCGCCCTCTGTTTCTGCCCCTCTGTTTCTCGCCCTCTGTTTCTCGCCCTCTGTTTCAGCCCCTCTGTTTCAGCCCCTCTGTTTCAGCCCCTCTGTTTCAGGCCCTCTGTTTCAGCCCCTCTGTTTCAGCCCCTCTGTTTCAGCCCCTCTGATTCAGCCCCTCTGTTTCAGACCCTCTTTTTCAGCCCCTCTGTTTCTCGCCCTCTGTTTCTCGCCCTCTGTTTCTCGCTCTCTGTTTCTCGCCCTCTGTTTCTCGCCCTCTGTTTCAGCCCCTCTGTTTCAGCCACTCTGTTTCAGCCCCTCTGTTTCTCGCCCAGTGTTTCTCGCCCTCTGTTTCAGCCCCTCTGTTTCAGCCCCTCTGTTTCAGCCCCTCTGTTTCAGCCCTTCTGTTTCTCGCCCTCTGTCTCTCGCCCTCTGTTTCTTGCTCTCTGTTTCTCGTTCTCTGTTTCTCGCCCTCTGTTTCAGCCCCTCTGTTTCAGCTCCTCTGTTCCATGCTCACTGTTTCTCGCCCTCTGTTTCAGCCCCTCTGTTTCTCGCCCACTGTTTCAGCCCCTCTGTTTCTCGCCATCTGTTTCAGCCCCTCTGTTTCAGCCCCTCTGTTTCTCGCCCTTTGTTTCTCGCCCTCTGTTTCAGCCCCTCTGTTTCTCGCCCTCTGTTTCAGCCCCTCTGTTTCAGTCCCTCTGTTTCAGCCCCTCTGTTTCCGCCCCTCTGTTTCAGCCCCTCTGTTTCAGACCCTCTGTTTCAGCCCCTCTGTTTCTCGCCCTCTGTTTCAGCCCCTCTGTTTCAGCCCCTCTGTTTCAGCCACTCTGTTTCAGCCCCTCTGTTTCTCGCCCTCTGTTTCTCGCCCTCTGTATCTCGCCCTGTGTTTCAGCCCCTCTGTTTCAGCCCCTCTGTTTCAGCCCCTCTGTTTCTCGCCCTCTGTTTCTCGCCCTCTGTTTCTCGCCCTCTGTTTCTCGCTCTTTGTTTCTCGCCCTCTGTTTCTCGCCCTCTGTTTCAGCCCCTCTGTTTCAGCCCCTCTGTTTCAGCCCCTCTGTTTCATCCCCTCTGTTTCAGCCCCTCTGTTACAGCCCCTCTGTTTCTCGCCCTCTGTTTCTCGCCCTCTGTTTCTCGCCCTCTGTTTCTCGCTCTCTGTTTCTCGCCCTCTGTTTCTGCCCCTCTGTTTCTCGCCCTCTGTTTCTGCCCCTCTGTTTCTCGCCCTCTGTTTCTCGCCCTCTGTTTCAGCCCCTCTGTTTCAGCCCCTCTGTTTCAGCCCCTCTGTTTCAGGCCCTCTGTTTCAGCCCCTCTGTTTCAGCCCCTCTGTTTCAGCCCCTCTGATTCAGCCCCTCTGTTTCAGACCCTCTTTTTCAGCCCCTCTGTTTCTCGCCCTCTGTTTCTCGCCCTCTGTTTCTCGCTCTCTGTTTCTCGCCCTCTGTTTCTCGCCCTCTGTTTCAGCCCCTCTGTTTCAGCCACTCTGTTTCAGCCCCTCTGTTTCTCGCCCAGTGTTTCTCGCCCTCTGTTTCAGCCCCTCTGTTTCAGCCCCTCTGTTTCAGCCCCTCTGTTTCAGCCCTTCTGTTTCTCGCCCTCTGTCTCTCGCCCTCTGTTTCTTGCTCTCTGTTTCTCGTTCTCTGTTTCTCGCCCTCTGTTTCAGCCCCTCTGTTTCAGCTCCTCTGTTCCATGCTCACTGTTTCTCGCCCTCTGTTTCAGCCCCTCTGTTTCTCGCCCACTGTTTCAGCCCCTCTGTTTCTCGCCATCTGTTTCAGCCCCTCTGTTTCAGCCCCTCTGTTTCTCGCCCTTTGTTTCTCGCCCTCTGTTTCAGCCCCTCTGTTTCTCGCCCTCTGTTTCAGCCCCTCTGTTTCAGTCCCTCTGTTTCAGCCCCTCTGTTTCCGCCCCTCTGTTTCAGCCCCTCTGTTTCAGACCCTCTGTTTCAGCCCCTCTGTTTCTCGCCCTCTGTTTCAGCCCCTCTGTTTCAGCCCCTCTGTTTCAGCCACTCTGTTTCAGCCCCTCTGTTTCTCGCCCTCTGTTTCTCGCCCTCTGTATCTCGCCCTGTGTTTCAGCCCCTCTGTTTCAGCCCCTCTGTTTCAGCCCCTCTGTTTCTCGCCCTCTGTTTCTCGCCCTCTGTTTCTCGCCCTCTGTTTCTCGCTCTTTGTTTCTCGCCCTCTGTTTCTCGCCCTCTGTTTCAGCCCCTCTGTTTCAGCCCCTCTGTTTCAGCCCCTCTGTTTCATCCCCTCTGTTTCAGCCCCTCTGTTACAGCCCCTCTGTTTCTCGCCCTCTGTTTCTCGCCCTCTGTTTCTCGCCCTCTGTTTCTCGCTCTCTGTTTCTCGCCCTCTGTTTCTCGCCCTCTGTTTCAGCCCCTATGTTTCAGCCCCTCTGTTTCAGCCCCTCTGTTTCTCGCCCTCTGTTTCTCGCCCTCTGTTTCTCGCCCTCTGTTTCAGCCCCTCTGTTTCAGCCCCTCTGTTTCAGCCCCTCTGTTTCTCGCCCTCTGTTTCTCGCCCTCTGTTTCTTGCTCTCTGTTTCTTGCTCTCTGTTTCTCGCCCTCTGTTTCTCGCCCTCTGTTTCAGCCCCTCTGTTTCAGCTCCTCTGTTCCTCGCTCTCTGTTTCTCGCCCTCTGTTTCAGCCCCTCTGTTTCTCGCCCACTGTTTCAGCCCCTCTGTTTCTCGCCATCTGTTTCAGCCCCACTGTTTCAGCCCCTCTGTTTCTCGCCCTCTGTTTCAGCCCCTCTGTTTCAGCCCCTCTGTTTCAGCCCCTCTGTTTCAGCCCCTCCGTTTCAGCACCTCTGTTTCTCGCCCTTTGTTTCTCGCCCTCTGTTTCAGCCCCTCTGTTTCTCGCCCTCTGTTTCAGCCCCTCTGTTTCTCGTCCTCTGTTTCAGCCCCTCTGTTTCAGTCCCTCTGTTTCAGCCCCTCTGTTTCAGCCCCTCTGTTTCAGCCCCTCTGTTTAACGCCCTCTGTTTCAGCCCCTCTGTTTCAGCCCCTCTGTTTCTCGCCCTCTGTTTCTCGCCCTCTGTTTCTCGCCCTCTGTTTCTCGCTCTTTGTTTCTCGCCCTCTGTTTCTCGCCCTCTGTTTCAGCCCCTCTGTTTCAGCCCCTCTGTTTCAGCCCCTCTGTTTCATCCCCTCTGTTTCAGCCCCTCTGTTACAGCCCCTCTGTTTCTCGCCCTCTGTTTCTCGCCCTCTGTTTCTCGCCCTCTGTTTCTCGCTCTCTGTTTCTCGCCCTCTGTTTCTCGCCCTCTGTTTCAGCCCCTCTGTTTCAGCCCCTCTGTTTCAGCCCCTCTGTTTCTCGCCCTCTGTTTCTCGCCCTCTGTTTCTCGCCCTCTGTTTCAGCCCCTCTGTTTCAGCCCCTCTGTTTCAGCCCCTCTGTTTCTCGCCCTCTGTTTCTCGCCCTCTGTTTCTTGCTCTCTGTTTCTCGCCCTCTGTTTCTCGCCCTCTGTTTCAGCCCCTCTGTTTCAGCTCCTCTGTTCCTCGCTCTCTGTTTCTCGCCCTCTGTTTCAGCCCCTCTGTTTCTCGCCCACTGTTTCAGCCCCTCTGTTTCTCGCCATCTGTTTCAGCCCCACTGTTTCAGCCCCTCTGTTTCTCGCCCTCTGTTTCAGCCCCTCTGTTTCAGCCCCTCTGTTTCAGCCCCTCTGTTTCAGCCCCTCCGTTTCAGCACCTCTGTTTCTCGCCCTTTGTTTCTCGCCCTCTGTTTCAGCCCCTCTGTTTCTCGCCCTCTGTTTCAGCCCCTCTGTTTCAGTCCCTCTGTTTCAGCCCCTCTGTTTCCGCCCCGCTGTTTCAGCCCCTCTGTTTCAGCCCCTCAGTTTCAGCCCCTCTGTTTCTCGCCCTCTGTTTCAGCCCCTCTTTTTCAGCCCCTCTGTTTCAGCCACTCTGTTTCAGCCCCTCTGTTTCTCGCCACCTGTTTCTCTTTCTCTGTTTCTCGCCCTCTGTTTCAGCCCCTCTGTTTCTCGCCCACTGTTTCAGCCCCTCTGTTTCTCGCCATCTGTTTCAGCCCCTCTGTTTCAGCCCCTCTGTTTCTCGCCCTCTGTTTCTCGCCCTCTGTTTCAGCCCCTCTGTTTCAGCCCCTCTGTTTCGGCCCCTCTGTTTCAGCCCCTCTGTTTCTCGCCCTCTGTTTCTCGCCCTCTGTTTCAGCCCCTCTGTTTCTGCCCCTCTGTTTCAGCCCCTCTGTTTCTCGCCCTCTGTTTACGCCCTCTGTTTCTCGCCCTCTGTTTCTCGATCTCTGTTTCTCGCCCTCTGTTTCTCGCTCTCTGTTTCAGCCCCTCGGTTTCAGCCCCTCTGTTTCAGCCCCTCTGTTTCAGCCCCTCTGTTTCAGCCCCTCTGTTTCTCGCCCTCTGTTTCTCGCCCTCTGTTTCTCGCCCTCTGTTTCTCGCTCTCTGTTTCTCGCCCTCTATTTCTCGCCCTCTGTTTCAGCCCCTCTGTTTCAGCCCCTCTGTTTCAGCCACTCTGTTTCTCGCCCTCTGTTTCTCGACCACTGTTTCTCGCCCTCTGTTTCAGCCCCTCTGTTTCAGCCCCTCTGTTTCAGCCCCTCTGTTTCAGCCCCTCTGTTTCAGCCCCTCTGTTTATCGCCCTCTGTTTCTCGCCCTCTGTTTCTCGCCCTCTGTTTCTCGCTCTCTGTTTCTCGCCCTCTGTTTCTCGCCCTCTGTTTCAGCCCCTCTGTTTATCGCCCTCTGTTTCAGCTCCTCTGTTTCTCGCCCTCTGTTTGAGCCCCTCTGTTTCAGCCCCTCTGTTTCAGCCCCTCTGTTTCAGCCCCTCTGTTTCAGCCCCTCTGTTTCTCGCCCACTGTTTCTCGCCCTCGGTTTCAGCCCCTCTGTTTCTCGCCCTCTGTTTCAGACCCTCTGTTTCATCTCCTCAGTATCAGCCCCTCTGTTTCAGCCCCTCTGTTTCTCGCCCTCTGTTTCTCGCCCACGGTTTCAGCCCCTCTGTTTCAGCCCTTCTGTTTCAGCCCATCTGTTTCAGCCCCACTGTTTCAGCCCCTCTGTTTCAGCCCCTGTGTTTCAGCCCCTCTGTTTCTCGCCCTCTGTTTCTCGCTCTCAGTTTCTCGCCCTCTGTTTCAGCCCATCTGTTGCTCGCCCACTGTTTCAGCCCCTCTGTTTCTCGCCATCTGTTTCAGCCCCTCTGATTCAGCCCCTCTGTTTCTCGCCCTCTGTTTCAGCCCCTCTGTTTCAGCCCCTCTGTTTCAGCCCCTCTGTTTCAGCACCTCTCTTTCTCGCCCTTTGTTTCTCGCCCTCTGTTTCAGCCCCTCTGTTTCTCGCCCTCTGTTTCAGCCCCTCTGTTTCTCGTCCTCTGTTTCAGCCCCTCAGTTTCAGTCCCTCTGTTTCAGCCCCTCTGTTTCAGCCCCTCTGTTTCAGCCCCTCTGTTTAACGCCCTCTGTTTCAGCCCCTCTGTTTCAGCCCCTCTGTTTCCCGCCCTCTGTTTCAGCCCCTCTGTTTCAGCCCCTCTGTATCAGCCCCTCTGTTTCTGCCCCTCTGTTTCTCGCCCTCTGTTTCTCGCCCTCTGTTTCAGCCCCTCTGTTTCAGACCCTCTGTTTCAGCCCCTCTGTTTCAGCCCCTCTGTTTCAGCCTCTCTGTTTCTCGCCCTCTGTTTCTCACCCTCTGTTTCTCGCTCTCTGTTTCTCGCCCTCTGTTTCTCGCCCTCTCTTTCAGCCCCTCTGTTTCAGCCCATCTGTTTCAGCCCCTCTGTTTCAGCCCCTCTGTTTCTCGATCGCTGTTTCAGCCCCTCTGTTTCTCGCTCTCTGTTTCAGCCCCTCTGTTTCTCGCCCTCTGTTTCTCGCCCTCTGTTTCAGCCCCTCTGTTTCAGCCCCTCTGTTTCAGACCCTCTTTTTCAGCCCCTCTGTTTCTCGCCCTCTGTTTCTCGCCCTCTGTTTCTCGCTCTCTGTTTCTCGCCCTCTGTTTCTCGCCCTCTGTTTCAGCCCCTCTGTTTCAGCCACTCTGTTTCAGCCCCTCTGTTTCAGCCCCTCTGTTTCTCGATCGCTGTTTCAGCCCCTCTGTTTCTCGCCCTCTGTTTCAGCCCCTCTGTTTCTCGCCCTCTGTTTCTCGCCCTCTGTTTCAGCCCCTCTGTTTCAGCCCCTCTGTTACAGCCCCTCTGTTTCAGGCCCTCTGTTTCAGCCCCTCTGTTTCAGCCCCTCTGTTTCAGCCCCTCTGTTTCAGACCCTCTGTTTCAGACCCTCTTTTTCAGCCCCTCTGTTTCTCGCCCTCTGTTTCTCGACCTCTGTTTCTCGCTCTCTGTTTCTCGCCCTCTGTTTCTCGCCCTCTGTTTCAGCCCCTCTGTTTCAGCCACTCTGTTTCAGCCCCTCTGTTTCTCGCCCAGTGTTTCTCGCCCTCTGTTTCAGCCCCTCTGTTACAGCCCCTCTGTTTCAGCCCCTCTGTTTCAGCCCCTCTGTTTCTCGCCCTCTGTTTCTCTCCCTCTGTTTCTCGCTCATCTTTCTCGCCCTCTGTTTCTCGCCCTCTGTTTCTCGCCCTCTGTTTCAGCCCCTCTGTTTCAGCCCCTCTGTTTCAGCCCTTCTGTTTCTCGCCCTCTGTTTCTCGCCCTCTGTTTCTTGCTCTCTGTTTCTCGTTCTCTGTTTCTCGCCCTCTGTTTCAGCCCCTCTGTTTCAGCTCCTCTGTTCCATGCTCACTGTTTCTCGCCCTCTGTTTCAGCCCCTCTGTTTCTCGCCCACTGTTTCAGCCCCTCTGTTTCTCGCCATCTGTTTCAGCCCCTCTGTTTCAGCCCCTCTGTTTCTCGCCCTTTGTTTCTCACCCTCTGTTTCAGCCCCTCTGTTTCTCGCCCTCTGTTTCAGCCCCTCTGTTTCAGTCCCTCTGTTTCAGCCCCTCTGTTTCCGCCCCTATGTTTCAGCCCCTCTGTTTCAGCCCCTCTGTTTCAGCCCCTCTGTTTCTCGCCCTCTGTTTCAGCCCCTCTGTTTCAGCCCCTCTGTTTCAGCCACTCTGTTTCAGCCCCTCTGTTTCTCGCCCTCTGTTTCTCGCCCTCTGTATCTCGCCCTGTGTTTCAGCCCCTCTGTTTCAGCCCCTCTGTTTCAGCCCCTCTGTTTCTCGCCCTCTGTTTCCCGCCCTCTGTTTCTCGCCCTCTGTTCCTCGCACTTTGTTTCTCGCCCTCTGTTTCTCGCCCTCTGTTTCAGCCCCTCTGTTTCAGCCCCTCTGTTTCAGCCCCTCTGTTTCAGACCCTCTTTTTCAGCCCCTCTGTTTCTCGCCCTCTGTTTCTCGCCCTCTGTTTCTCGCTCTCTGTTTCTCGCCCTCTGTTTCTCGCGCTCTGTTTCAGCCCCTCTGTTTCAGCCCATCTGTTTCAGCCCCTCTGTTTCAGCCCCTCTGTTTCTCGATCGCTGTTTCAGCCCCTCTGTTTCTCGCCCTCTGTTTCTGCCCCTCTGTTTCTCGCCCTCTGTTTCTCGCCCTCTGTTTCAGCCCCTCTGTTTCAGCCCCTCTGTTTCAGCCCCTCTGTTTCAGGCCCTCTGTTTCAGCCCCTCTGTTTCAGCCCCTCTGTTTCAGCCCCTCTGATTCAGCCCCTCTGTTTCAGACCCTCTTTTTCAGCCCCTCTGTTTCTCGCCCTCTGTTTCTCGCCCTCTGTTTCTCGCTCTCTGTTTCTCGCCCTCTGTTTCTCGCCCTCTGTTTCAGCCCCTCTGTTTCAGCCACTCTGTTTCAGCCCCTCTGTTTCTCGCCCAGTGTTTCTCGCCCTCTGTTTCAGCCCCTCTGTTTCAGCCCCTCTGTTTCAGCCCCTCTGTTTCAGCCCTTCTGTTTCTCGCCCTCTGTCTCTCGCCCTCTGTTTCTTGCTCTCTGTTTCTCGTTCTCTGTTTCTCGCCCTCTGTTTCAGCCCCTCTGTTTCAGCTCCTCTGTTCCATGCTCACTGTTTCTCGCCCTCTGTTTCAGCCCCTCTGTTTCTCGCCCACTGTTTCAGCCCCTCTGTTTCTCGCCATCTGTTTCAGCCCCTCTGTTTCAGCCCCTCTGTTTCTCGCCCTTTGTTTCTCGCCCTCTGTTTCAGCCCCTCTGTTTCTCGCCCTCTGTTTCAGCCCCTCTGTTTCAGTCCCTCTGTTTCAGCCCCTCTGTTTCCGCCCCTCTGTTTCAGCCCCTCTGTTTCAGACCCTCTGTTTCAGCCCCTCTGTTTCTCGCCCTCTGTTTCAGCCCCTCTGTTTCAGCCCCTCTGTTTCAGCCACTCTGTTTCAGCCCCTCTGTTTCTCGCCCTCTGTTTCTCGCCCTCTGTATCTCGCCCTGTGTTTCAGCCCCTCTGTTTCAGCCCCTCTGTTTCAGCCCCTCTGTTTCTCGCCCTCTGTTTCTCGCCCTCTGTTTCTCGCCCTCTGTTTCTCGCTCTTTGTTTCTCGCCCTCTGTTTCTCGCCCTCTGTTTCAGCCCCTCTGTTTCAGCCCCTCTGTTTCAGCCCCTCTGTTTCATCCCCTCTGTTTCAGCCCCTCTGTTACAGCCCCTCTGTTTCTCGCCCTCTGTTTCTCGCCCTCTGTTTCTCGCCCTCTGTTTCTCGCTCTCTGTTTCTCGCCCTCTGTTTCTCGCCCTCTGTTTCAGCCCCTATGTTTCAGCCCCTCTGTTTCAGCCCCTCTGTTTCTCGCCCTCTGTTTCTCGCCCTCTGTTTCTCGCCCTCTGTTTCAGCCCCTCTGTTTCAGCCCCTCTGTTTCAGCCCCTCTGTTTCTCGCCCTCTGTTTCTCGCCCTCTGTTTCTTGCTCTCTGTTTCTTGCTCTCTGTTTCTCGCCCTCTGTTTCTCGCCCTCTGTTTCAGCCCCTCTGTTTCAGCTCCTCTGTTCCTCGCTCTCTGTTTCTCGCCCTCTGTTTCAGCCCCTCTGTTTCTCGCCCACTGTTTCAGCCCCTCTGTTTCTCGCCATCTGTTTCAGCCCCACTGTTTCAGCCCCTCTGTTTCTCGCCCTCTGTTTCAGCCCCTCTGTTTCAGCCCCTCTGTTTCAGCCCCTCTGTTTCAGCCCCTCCGTTTCAGCACCTCTGTTTCTCGCCCTTTGTTTCTCGCCCTCTGTTTCAGCCCCTCTGTTTCTCGCCCTCTGTTTCAGCCCCTCTGTTTCTCGTCCTCTGTTTCAGCCCCTCTGTTTCAGTCCCTCTGTTTCAGCCCCTCTGTTTCAGCCCCTCTGTTTCAGCCCCTCTGTTTAACGCCCTCTGTTTCAGCCCCTCTGTTTCAGCCCCTCTGTTTCTCGCCCTCTGTTTCTCGCCCTCTGTTTCTCGCCCTCTGTTTCTCGCTCTTTGTTTCTCGCCCTCTGTTTCTCGCCCTCTGTTTCAGCCCCTCTGTTTCAGCCCCTCTGTTTCAGCCCCTCTGTTTCATCCCCTCTGTTTCAGCCCCTCTGTTACAGCCCCTCTGTTTCTCGCCCTCTGTTTCTCGCCCTCTGTTTCTCGCTCTCTGTTTCTCGCCCTCTGTTTCTCGCCCTCTGTTTCAGCCCCTCTGTTTCAGCCCCTCTGTTTCAGCCCCTCTGTTTCTCGCCCTCTGTTTCTCGCCCTCTGTTTCTCGCCCTCTGTTTCAGCCCCTCTGTTTCAGCCCCTCTGTTTCAGCCCCTCTGTTTCTCGCCCTCTGTTTCTCGCCCTCTGTGTCTTGCTCTCTGTTTCTCGCCCTCTGTTTCTCGCCCTCTGTTTCAGCCCCTCTGTTTCAGCTCCTCTGTTCCTCGCTCTCTGTTTCTCGCCCTCTGTTTCAGCCCCTCTGTTTCTCGCCCACTGTTTCAGCCCCTCTGTTTCTCGCCATCTGTTTCAGCCCCACTGTTTCAGCCCCTCTGTTTCTCGCCCTCTGTTTCAGCCCCTCTGTTTCAGCCCCTCTGTTTCAGCCCCTCTGTTTCAGCCCCTCCGTTTCAGCACCTCTGTTTCTCGCCCTTTGTTTCTCGCCCTCTGTTTCAGCCCCTCTGTTTCTCGCCCTCTGTTTCAGCCCCTCTGTTTCAGTCCCTCTGTTTCAGCCCCTCTGTTTCCGCCCCGCTGTTTCAGCCCCTCTGTTTCAGCCCCTCAGTTTCAGCCCCTCTGTTTCTCGCCCTCTGTTTCAGCCCCTCTTTTTCAGCCCCTCTGTTTCAGCCACTCTGTTTCAGCCCCTCTGTTTCTCGCCCTCTGTTTCTCGCCCTCTGTTTCTCGCCCTCTGTTTCAGCCCCTCTGTTTCAGCCCCTCTGTTTCAGCCCCTCTGTTTCTCGCCCTCTGTTTCTCGCCCTCTGTTTCTCGCCCTCTGTTTCTCCCTCTTTGTTTCTCGCCCTCTGTTTCTCGCCCTCTGTTTCAGCCCCTCTGTTTCAGCCCCTCTGTTTCAGCCCCTCTGTTTCAGCTCCTCTGTTTCAGCCCCTCTGTTTCAGCCCCTCTGTTTCTCGCCCTCTGTTTCTCGCCCTCGGTTTCAGCCCCTCTGTTTCTCGCCCTCTGTTTCAGCCCCTCTGTTTCTCGCCCTCTGTTTCAGCCCCTCTGTTTCAGCCCCTCTGTTTCAGCCCCTCTTTTAAAGCCCATCTGTTTAAGCCCCTCTGTTTCTCGTCCTCTGTTTCTCGCCCTCTGTTTCAGCCCCTCTGTTTCTCGCCCTCTGTTTCAGACCCTCTGTTTCAGCCCCTCAGTATCAGCCCCTCTCTTTCAGCCCCTCTGTTTCTCGCCCTCTGTTTCTCGCCCTCTGTTTCAGCCCCTCTGTTTCAGCCCCTCTGTTTCAGCCCCTCTGTTTCTCGCCCTCTGTTTCTCGCCCTCTGTTTCTCGCCCTCTGTTTCTCGCTCTCTGTTTCTCGCCCTCTGTTTCTCGCCCTCTGTTTCAGCCCCTCTGTTTATCGCCCTCTGTTTCAGCTCCTCTGTTTCTCGCCCTCTGTTTGAGCCCCTCTGTTTCAGCCCCTCTGTTTCAGCCCCTCTGTTTCAGCCCCTCTGTTTCTCGCCCACTGTTTCTCGCCCTCGGTTTCAGCCCCTCTGTTTCTCGCCCTCTGTTTCAGACCCTCTGTTTCAGCTCCACAGTATCAGCCCCTCTGTTTCAGCCCCTCTGTTTCTCGCCCTCTGTTTCTCGCCCACGGTTTCAGCCCCTCTGTTTCAGCCCCTCTGTTTCAGCCCATCTGTTTCAGCCCCACTGTTTCAGCCCCTCTGTTTCAGCCCCTGTGTTTCAGCCCCTCTGTTTCTCGCCCTCTGTTTCTCGCTCTCAGTTTCTCGCCCTCTGTTTCAGCCCATCTGTTGCTCGCCCACTGTTTCAGCCCCTCTGTTTCTCGCCATCTCTTTCAGCCCCTCTGATTCAGCCCCTCTGTTTCTCGCCCTCTGTTTCAGCCCCTCTGTTTCAGCCCCTCTGTTTCAGCCCCTCTGTTTCAGCACCTCTGTTTCTCGCCCTTTGTTTCTCGCCCTCTGTTTCAGCCCCTCTGTTTCTCGCCCTCTGTTTCAGCCCCTCTGTTTCTCGTCCTCTGTTTCAGCCCCTCTGTTTAACGCCCTCTGTTTCAGCCCCTCTGTTTCAGCCCCTCTGTTTCAGCCCCTCTGTTTAACGCCCTCTGTTTCAGCCCCTCTGTTTCTCGCCCTCTGTTTTTCGCCCACTGTTTCTCGCCCTCTGTTTCAGCCCCTCTGTATCAGCCCCTCTGTTTCTGCCCCTCTGTTTCTCGCCCTCTGTTTCTCGCCCTCTGTTTCAGCCCCTCTGTTTCAGACCCTCTGTTTCAGCCCCTCTGTTTCAGCCCCTCTGTTTCAGCCCCTCTGTTTCTCGCCCTCTGTTTCTCGCTCTCTGTTTCTCGCCCTCTGTTTCTCGCCCTCTGTTTCAGCCCCTCTGTTTCAGCCCATCTGTTTCAGCCCCTCTGTTTCAGCCCCTCTGTTTCTCGATCGCTGTTACAGCCCCTCTGTTTCTCGCTCTCTGTTTCAGCCCCTCTGTTTCTCGCCCTCTGTTTCTCGCCCTCTGTTTCAGCCCCTCTGTTTCAGCCCCTCTGTTTCAGCCCCTCTGTTTCAGGCCCTCTGTTTCAGCCCCTCTGTTTCAGCCCCTCTGTTTCAGCCCCTCTGTTTCAGACCCTCTGTTTCAGACCCTCTTTTTCAGCCCCTCTGTTTCTCGCCCTCTGTTTCTCGCGCTCTGTTTCTCGCTCTCTGTTTCTCGCCCTCTGTTTCTCGCCCTCTGTTTCAGCCCCTCTGTTTCAGCCACTCTGTTTCAGCCCCTCTGTTTCTCGCCCAGTGTTTCTCGCCCTCTGTTTCAGCCCCTCTGTTTCAGCCCCTCTGTTTCAGCCCCTCTGTTTCAGCCCCTCTGTTTCTCGCTCTCTCTTTCTCGCCCTCTGTTTCTCGCCCTCTGTTTCTCGCCCTCTGTTTCAGCCCCTCTGTTTCAGCCTCTCTGTTTCAGCCCTTCTGTTTCTCGCCCTCTGTTTCTCGCCCTCTGTTTCTTGCTCTCTGTTTCTCGTTCTCTGTTTCTCGCCCTCTGTTTCAGCCCCTCTGTTTCAGCTCCTCTGTTCCATGCTCACTGTTTCTCGCCCTCTGTTTCAGCCCCTCTGTTTCTCGCCCACTGTTTCAGCCCCTCTGTTTCTCGCCATCTGTTTCAGCCCCTCTGTTTCAGCCCCTCTGTTTCTCGCCCTTTGTTTCTCGCCCTCTGTTTCAGCCCCTCTGTTTCTCGCCCTCTGTTTCAGCCCCTCTGTTTCAGTCCCTCTGTTTCAGCCCGTCTGTTTCCGCCCCTCTGTTTCAGCCCCTCTGTTTCAGCCCCTCTGTTTCAGCCCCTCTGTTTCTCGCCCTCTGTTTCAGCCCCTCTGTTTCAGCCCCTCTGTTTCAGCCACTCTGTTTCAGCCCCTCTGTTTCTCGCCCTCTGTTTCTCGCCCTCTGTATCTCGCCCTGTGTTTCAGCCCCTCTGTTTCAGCCCCTCTGTTTCAGCCCCTCTGTTTCTCGCCCTCTGTTTCTCGCCCTCTGTTTCTCGCCCTCTGTTCCTCGCTCTTTGTTTCTCGCCCTCTGTTTCTCGCCCTCTGTTTCAGCCCCTCTGTTTCAGCCCCTCTGTTTCAGCCCCTCTGTTTCAGACCCTCTTTTTCAGCCCCTCTGTTTCTCGCCCTCTGTTTCTCGCCCTCTGTTTCTCGCTCTCTGTTTCTCGCCCTCTGTTTCTCGCCCTCTGTTTCAGCCCCTCTGTTTCAGCCCATCTGTTTCAGCCCCTCTGTTTCAGCCCCTCTGTTTCTCGATCGCTGTTTCAGCCCCTCTGTTTCTCGCCCTCTGTTTCTGCCCCTCTGTTTCTCGCCCTCTGTTTCTCGCCCTCTGTTTCAGCCCCTCTGTTTCAGCCCCTCTGTTTCAGCCCCTCTGTTTCAGGCCCTCTGTTTCAGCCCCTCTGTTTCAGCCCCTCTGTTTCAGCCCCTCTGTTTCAGAACCTCTTTTTCAGCCCCTCTGTTTCTCGCCCTCTGTTTCTCGCCCTCTGTTTCTCGCTCTCTGTTTCTCGCCCTCTGTTTCTCGCCCTCTGTTTCAGCCCCTCTGTTTCAGCCACTCTGTTTCAGCCCCTCTGTTTCTCGCCCAGTGTTTCTCGCCCTCTGTTTCAGCCCCTCTGTTTCAGCCCCTCTGTTTCAGCCCCTCTGTTTCTCGCCCTCTGTTTCTCGCCCTCTGTTTCTCGCCCTCTGTTTCTCGCCCTCTGTTTCAGCCCCTCTGTTTCAGCCCCTCTGTTTCAGCCCTTCTGTTTCTCGCCCTCTGTTTCTCGCCCTCTGTTTCTTGCTCTCTGTTTCTCGTTCTCTGTTTCTCGCCCTCTGTTTCAGCCCCTCTGTTTCAGCTCCTCTGTTCCATGCTCACTGTTTCTCGCCCTCTGTTTCAGCCCCTCTGTTTCTCGCCCACTGTTTCAGCCCCTCTGTTTCTCGCCATCTGTTTCAGCCCCTCTGTTTCAGCCCCTCTGTTTCTCGCCCTTTGTTTCTCGCCCTCTGTTTCAGCCCCTCTGTTTCTCGCCCTCTGTTTCAGCCCCTCTGTTTCAGTCCCTCTGTTTCAGCCCCTCTGTTTCCGCCCCTCTGTTTCAGCCCCTCTGTTTCAGCCCCTCTGTTTCAGCCCCTCTGTTTCTCGCCCTTTGTTTCTCGCCCTCTGTTTCAGCCCCTCTGTTTCTCGCCCTCTGTTTCAGCCCCTCTGTTTCAGTCCCTCTGTTTCAGCCCCTCTGTTTCCGCCCCTCTGTTTCAGCCCCTCTGTTTCAGCCCCTCTGTTTCAGCCCCTCTGTTTCTCGCCATCTGTTTCAGCCCCTCTGTTTCAGCCCCTCTGTTTCTCGCCCTTTGTTTCTCGCCCTCTGTTTCAGCCCCTCTGTTTCTCGCCCTCTGTTTCAGCCCCTCTGTTTCAGTCCCTCTGTTTCAGCCCCTCTGTTTCCGCCCCTCTGTTTCAGCCCCTCTGTTTCAGCCCCTCTGTTTCAGCCCCTCTGTTTCTCGCCCTCTGTTTCAGCCCCTCTGTTTCAGCCCCTCTGTTTCAGCCACTCTGTTTCAGCCCACTCTGTTTCTCGCCCTCTGTTTCTCGCCCTCTGTATCTCGCCCTGTGTTTCAGCCCCTCTGTTTCAGCCCCTCTGTTTCAGCCCCTCTGTTTCTCGCCCTCTGTTTCTCGCCCTCTGTTTCTCGCCCTCTGTTTCTCGCTCTTTGTTTCTCGCCCTCTGTTTCTCGCCCTCTGTTTCAGCCCCTCTGTTTCAGCCCCTCTGTTTCAGCCCCTCTGTTTCATCCCCTCTGTTTCAGCCCCTCTTTTACAGCCCCTCTGTTTCTCGCCCTCTGTTTCTCGCCCTCTGTTTCTCGCCCTCTGTTTCTCGCTCTCTGTTTCTCGCCCTCTGTTTCTCGCCCTCTGTTTCAGCCCCTCTGTTTCAGCCCCTCTGTTTCAGCCCCTCTGTTTCTCGCCCTCTGTTTCTCGCCCACTGTTTCTCGCCCTCTGTTTCAGCCCCTCTGTTTCAGGCCCTCTGTTTCAGCCCCTCTGTTTCTCGCCCTCTGTTTCTCGCCCTCTGTTTCTTGCTCTCTGTTTCTCGCCCTCTGTTTCTCGCCCTCTGTTTCAGCCCCTCTGTTTCAGCTCCTCTGTTCCTCGCTCTCTGCTTCTCGCCCTCTGTTTCAGCCGCTCTGTTTGTCGCCCACTGTTTCAGCCCCTCTGTTTCTCGCCATCTGTTTCAGCCCCACTGTTTCAGCCCCTCTGTTTCTCGCCCTCTGTTTCAGCCCCTCTGTTTCAGCCCCTCTGTTTCAGCCCCTCTGTTTCAGCCCCTCCGTTTCAGCACCTCTGTTTCTCGCCCTTTGTTTCTCGCCCTCTGTTTCAGCCCCTCTGTTTCTCGCCCTCTGTTTCAGCCCCTCTGTTTCAGTCCCTCTGTTTCAGCCCCTCTGTTTCCGCCCCGCTGTTTCAGCCCCTCTGTTTCAGCCCCTCAGTTTCAGCCCCTCTGTTTCTCGCCCTCTGTTTCAGCCCCTCTTTTTCAGCCCCTCTGTTTCAGCCACTCTGTTTCAGCCCCTCTGTTTCTCGCCCTTTGTTTCTCGCCCTCTGTTTCTCGCCCTCTGTTTCAGCCCCTCAGTTTCAGCCCCTCTGTTTCAGCCCCTCTGTTTCTCGCCCTCTGTTTCTCGCCCTCTGTGTCTCGCCCTCTGTTTCTCGCTCTTTGTTTCTCGCCCTCTGTTTCTCGCCCTCTGTTTCAGCCCCTCTGTTTCAGCCCCTCTGTTTCAGCCCCTCTGTTTCAGCTCCTCTGTTTCAGCCCCTCTGTTTCAGCCCCTCTGTTTCTCGCCCTCTGTTTCTCGCCCTCGGTTTCAGCCCCTCTGTTTCTCGCCCTCTGTTTCAGCCCCTCTGTTTCTCGCCCTCTGTTTCAGCCCCTCTGTTTCAGCCCCTCTGTTTCAGCCCCTCTTTTAAAGCCCATCTGTTTAAGCCCCTCTGTTTCTCGTCCTCTGTTTCTCGCCCTCTGTTTCAGCCCCTCTGTTTCTCGCCCTCTGTTTCAGACCCTCTGTTTCAGCCCCTCAGTATCAGCCCCTCTCTTTCAACCCCTCTGTTTCTCGCCCTCTGTTTCTCGCCCTCTGTTTTGACGCCCTCTGTTTCTCGCCCACTGTTTCAGCCCCTCTGTTCCAGCCCCTCTGTTTCAGCCCATCTGTTTCAGCCCCTCTGTTTCAGCCCCTCTGTTTCAGCCCCTCTGTTTCTCGCCCTCTGTTTCTCTTTCTCTGTTTCTCGACCTCTGTTTCAGCCCCTCTGTTTCTCGCCCACTGTTTCAGCCCCTCTGTTTCTCGCCATCTGTTTCAGCCCCTCTGTTTCATCCCCTCTGTTTCTCGCCCTCTGTTTCAGCCCCTCTGTTTCAGCCCCTCTGTTTCAGCCCCTCTGTTTCTCGCCCTCTGTTTCTCGCCCTCTGTTTCTCGCCCTCTCTTTCTCGATCTCTGTTTCTCGCCCTCTGTTTCTCACTCTCTGTTTCAGCCCCTCGGTTTCAGCCCCTCTGTTGCAGCCCCTCTGTTTCAGCCCCTCTGTTTCAGCCCCTCTGTTTCTCGCCCTCTGTTTCTCGCCCTCTGTTTCTCGCCCTCTGTTTCTCGCTCTCTGTTTCTCGCCCTCTGTTTCTCGCCCTCTGTTTCAGCCCCTCTGTTTCAGCCCCTCTGTTTCAGCCCCTCTGTTTCTCGCCCTCTGTTTCTCGCCCACTGTTTCTCGCCCTCTGTTTCAGCCCCTCTGTTTCAGCCCCTCTGTTTCAGCCCCTCTGTTTCAGCCCCTCTGTTTCAGCCCCTCTGTTTATCGCCCTCTGTTTCTCACCCTCTGTTTCTCGCCCTCTGTTTCTCGCTCTCTGTTTCTCGCCCTCTGTTTCTCGCCCTCTGTTTCAGCCCCTCTGTTTATCGCACTCTGTTTCAGCTCCTCTGTTTCTCGCCCTCTGTTTGAGCCCCTCTGTTTCAGCCCCTCTGTTTCAGCCCCTCTGTTTCAGCCCCTCTGTTTCAGCCCCTCTGTTTCTCGCCCACTGTTTCTCGCCCTCGGTTTCAGCCCCTCTGTTTCTCGCCCTCTGTTTCAGACCCTCTGTTTCAGCTCCTCAGTATCAGCCCCTCTGTTTCAGCCCCTCTGTTTCTCGCCCTCTGTTTCTCGCCCACGGTTTCAGCCCCTCTGTTTCAGCCCCTCTGTTTCAGCCCATCTGTTTCAGCCCCACTGTTTCAGCCCCTCTGTTTCAGCCCCTGTGTTTCAGCCCCTCTGTTTCTCGCCCTCTGTTTCTCGCTCTCAGTTTCTCGCCCTCTGTTTCAGCCCATCTGTTGCTCGCCCACTGTTTCAGCCCCTCTGTTTCTCGCCATCTGTTTCAGCCCCTCTGATTCAGCCCCTCTGTTTCTCGCCCTCTGTTTCAGCCCCTCTGTTTCAGCCCCTCTGTTTCAGCCCCTCTGTTTCAGCACCTCTGTTTCTCGCCCTTTGTTTCTCGCCCTCTGTTTCAGCCCCTCTGTTTCTCGCCCTCTGTTTCAGCCCCTCTGTTTCTCGTCCTCTGTTTCAGCCCCTCTGTTTCAGTCCCTCTGTTTCAGCCCTTCTGTTTCAGCCCCTCTGTTTCAGCCCCTCTGTTTAACGCCCTCTGTTTCAGCCCCTCTGTTTCAGCCCCTCTGTTTCCCGCCCTCTGTTTCAGCCCCTCTGTTTCAGCCCCTCTGTGTCAGCCCCTCTGTTTCTGCCCCTCTGTTTCTCGCCCTCTGTTTCTCGCCCTCTGTTTCAGCCCCTCTGTTTCAGCCCCTCTGTTTCTCGCCCTCTGTTTCTCGCCCTCTGTTTCTCGCTCTCTGTTTCTCGCCCTCTGTTTCTCGCCCTCTGTTTCAGCCCCTCTGTTTCAGCCCATCTGTTTCAGCCCCTCTGTTTCAGCCCCTCTGTTTCTCGATTGCTGTTTCAGCCCCTCTGTTTCTCGCTCTCTGTTTCAGCCCCTCTGTTTCTCGCCCTCTGTTTCTCGCCCTCTGTTTCAGCCCCTCTGTTTCAGCCCCTCTGTTTCAGCCCCTCTGTTTCTCGCCCTCTGTTTCAGCCCCTCTGTTTCAGCCCCTCTGTTTCAGCCCCTCTGTTTCAGACCCTCTTTTTCAGCCCCTCTGTTTCTCGCCCTCTGTTTCTCGCCCTCTGTTTCTCGCTCTCTGTTTCTCGCCCTCTGTTTCTCGCCCTCTGTTTCAGCCCCTCTGTTTCAGCCACTCTGTTTCAGCCCCTCTGTTTCAGCCCCTCTGTTTCTCGATCGCTGTTTCAGCCCCTCTGTTTCTCGCCCTCTGTTTCAGCCCCTCTGTTTCTCGCCCTCTGTTTCTCGCCCTCTGTTTCAGCCCCTCTGTTTCAGCCCCTCTGTTTCAGCCCCTCTGTTTCAGGCCCTCTGTTTCAGCCCCTCTGTTTCAGCCCCTCTGTTTCAGCCCCTCTGTTTCAGACCCTCTTTTTCAGCCCCTCTGTTTCTCGCCCTCTGTTTCACGCCCTCTGTTTCTCGCTCTCTGTTTCTCGCCCTCTGTTTCTCGCCCTCTGTTTCAGCCCCTCTGTTTCAGCCACTCTGTTTCAGCCCCTCTGTTTCTCGCCCAGTGTTTCTCGCCCTCTGTTTCAGCCCCTCTGTTTCAGCCCCTCTGTTTCAGCCCCTCTGTTTCAGCCCCTCTGTTTCTCGCCCTCTGTTTCTCTCACTCTGTTTCTCGCTCTCTCTTTCTCGCCCTCTGTTTCTCGCCCTCTGTTTCTCGCGCTCTGTTTCAGCCCCTCTGTTTCAGCCCCTCTGTTTCAGCCCTTCTGTTTCTCGCCCTCTGTTTCTCGCCCTCTGTTTCTTGCTCTCTGTTTCTCGTTCTCTGTTTCTCGCCCTCTGTTTCAGCCCCTCTGTTTCAGCTCCTCTGTTCCATGCTCACTGTTTCTCGCCCTCTGTTTCAGCCCCTCTGTTTCTCGCCCACTGTTTCAGCCCCTCTGTTTCTCGCCATCTGTTTCAGCCCCTCTGTTTCAGCCCCTCTGTTTCTCGCCCTTAGTTTCTCGCCCTCTGTTTCAGCCCCTCTGTTTCTCCCCCTGTGTTTCAGCCCCTCTGTTTCAGTCCCTCTGTTTCAGCCCCTCTGTTTCCGCCCCTCTGTTTCAGCCCCTCTGTTTCAGCCCCTCTGTTTCAGCCCCTCTGTTTCTCGCCCTCTGTTTCAGCCCCTCTGTTTCAGCCCCTCTGTTTCAGCTACTCTGTTTCAGCCCCACTGTTTCTCGCCCTCTGTTTCTCGCCCTCTGTATCTCGCCCTGTGTTTCAGCCCCTCTGTTTCAGCCCCTCTGTTTCAGCCCCTCTGTTTCTCGCCCTCTGTTTCTCGCCCTCTGTTTCTCGCCCTCTGTTTCTCGCTCTTTGTTTCTATCCCTCTGTTTCTCGCGCTCTGTTTCAGCCCCTCTGTTTCAGCCCCTCTGTTTCAGCCCCTCTGTTTCATCCCCTCTGTTTCAGCCCCTCTGTTACAGCCCCTCTGTTTCTCGCCCTCTGTTTCTCGCCCTCTGTTTCTCGCCCTCTGTTTCTCGCTCTCTGTTTCTCGCCCTCTGTTTCTCGCCCTCTGTTTCAGCCCCTCTGTTTCAGCCCCTCTGTTTCAGCCCCTCTGTTTCATCCCCACTGTTTCAGCCCCTCTTTTACAGCCCCTCTGTTTCTCGCCCTCTGTTTCTCGCCCTCTGTTTCTCGCCCTCTGTTTCTCGCTCTCTGTTTCTCGCCCTCTGTTTCTCGCCCTCTGTTTCAGCCCCTCTGTTTCAGCCCCTCTGTTTCAGCCCCTCTGTTTCTCGCCCTCTGTTTCTCGCCCTCTGTTTCTCGCCCTCTGTTTCAGCCCCTCTGTTTCAGGCCCTCTGTTTCAGCCCCTCTGTTTCTCGCCCTCTGTTTCTCGCCCTCTGTTTCCTGCTCTCTGTTTCTCGCCCTCTGTTTCTCGCCCTCTGTTTCAGCCCCTCTGTTTCAGCTCCTCTGTTCCTCGCTCTCTGTTTCTCGCCCTCTGTTTCAGCCCCTCTGTTTGTCGCCCACTGTTTCAGCCCCTCTGTTTCTCGCCATCTGTTTCAGCCCCAATGTTTCAGCCCCTCTGTTTCTCGCCCTCTGTTTCAGCCCCTCTGTTTCAGCCCCTCTGTTTCAGCCCCTCTGTTTCAGCCCCTCCGTTTCAGCACCTCTGTTTCTCGCCCTTTGTTTCTCGCCCTCTGTTTCAGCCCCTCTGTTTCTCGCCCTCTGTTTCAGCCCCTCTGTTTCAGTCCCTCTGTTTCAGCCCCTCTGTTTCCGCCCCGCTGTTTCAGCCCCTCTGTTTCAGCCCCTCAGTTTCAGCCCCTCTGTTTCTCGCCCTCTGTTTCAGCCCCTCTTTTTCAGCCCCTCTGTTTCAGCCACTCTGTTTCAGCCCCTCTGTTTCTCGCCCTCTGTTTCTCGCCCTCTGTTTCTCGCCCTCTGTTTCAGCCCCTCTGTTTCAGCCCCTCTGTTTCAGCCCCTCTGTTTCTCGCCCTCTGTTTCTCGCCCTCTGTTTCTCGCCCTCTGTTTCTCGCTCTTTGTTTCTCGCCCTCTGTTTCTCGCCCTCTGTTTCTCGCTCTCTGTTTCTCGCCCTCTGTTTCTCGCCCTCTGTTTCAGCCCCTCTGTTTCAGCTCCTCTGTTTCAGCCCCTCTGTTTCAGCCCCTCTGTTTCTCGCCCTCTGTTTCTCGCCCTCGGTTTCAGCCCCTCTGTTTCTCGCCCTCTGTTTCAGCCCCTCTGTTTCTCGCCCTCTGTTTCAGCCCCTCTGTTTCAGCCCCTCTGTTTCAGCCCCTCTTTTAAAGCCCATCTGTTTAAGCCCCTCTGTTTCTCGTCCTCTGTTTCTCGCCCTCTGTTTCAGCCCCTCTGTTTCTCGCCCTCTGTTTCAGACCCTCTGTTTCAGCCCCTCAGTATCAGCCCCTCTCTTTCAACCCCTCTGTTTCTCGCCCTCTGTTTCTCGCCCTCTGTTTTGACGCCCTCTGTTTCTCGCCCACTGTTTCAGCCCCTCTGTTTCAGCCCCTCTGTTTCAGCCCATCTGTTTCAGCCCCTCTGTTTCAGCCCCTCTGTTTCAGCCCCTCTGTTTCTCGCCCTCTGTTTCTCTTTCTCTGTTTCTCGCCCTCTGTTTCAGCCCCTCTGTTTCTCGCCCACTGTTTCAGCCCCTCTGTTTCTCGCCATCTGTTTCAGCCCCTCTGTTTCATCCCCTCTGTTTCTCGCCCTCTGTTTCAGCCCCTCTGTTTCAGCCCCTCTGTTTCAGCCCCTCTGTTTCTCGCCCTCTGTTTCTCGCCCTCTCTTTCTCGATCTCTGTTTCTCGCCCTCTGTTTCTCACTCTCTGTTTCAGCCCCTCGGTTTCAGCCCCTCTGTTGCAGCCCCTCTGTTTCAGCCCCTCTGTTTCAGCCCCTCTGTTTCTCGCCCTCTGTTTCTCGCCCTCTGTTTCTCGCCCTCTGTTTCTCGCTCTCTGTTTCTCGCCCTCTGTTTCTCGCCCTCTGTTTCAGCCCCTCTGTTTCAGCCCCTCTGTTTCAGCCCCTCTGTTTCTCGCCCTCTGTTTCTCGCCCACTGTTTCTCGCCCTCTGTTTCAGCCCCTCTGTTTCAGCCCCTCTGTTTCAGCCCCTCTGTTTCAGCCCCTCTGTTTCAGCCCCTCTGTTTATCGCCCTCTGTTTCTCGCCCTCTGTTTCTCGCCCTCTGTTTCTCGCTCTCTGTTTCTCGCCCTCTGTTTCTCGCCCTCTGTTTCAGCCCCTCTGTTTATCGCCCTCTGTTTCAGCTCCTCTGTTTCTCGCCCTCTGTTTGAGCCCCTCTGTTTCAGCCCCTCTGTTTCAGCCCCTCTGTTTCAGCCCCTCTGTTTCAGCCCCTCTGTTTCTCGCCCACTGTTTCTCGCCCTCGGTTTCAGCCCCTCTGTTTCTCGCCCTCTGTTTCAGACCCTCTGTTTCAGCTCCTCAGTATCAGCCCCTCTGTTTCAGCCCCTCTGTTTCTCGCCCACGGTTTCAGCCCCTCTGTTTCAGCCCCTCTGTTTCAGCCCATCTGTTTCAGCCCCACTGTTTCAGCCCCTCTGTTTCAGCCCCTGTGTTTCAGCCCCTCTGTTTCTCGCCCTCTGTTTCTCGCTCTCAGTTTCTCGTCCTCTGTTTCAGCCCATCTGTTGCTCGCCCACTGTTTCAGCCCCTCTGTTTCTCGCCATCTGTTTCAGCCCCTCTGATTCAGCCCCTCTGTTTCTCGCCCTCTGTTTCAGCCCCTCTGTTTCAGCCCCTCTGTTTCAGCCCCTCTGTTTCAGCACCTCTGTTTCTCGCCCTTTGTTTCTCGCCCTCTGTTTCAGCCCCTCTGTTTCTCGCCACCTGTTTCAGCCCCTCTGTTTCTCGTCCTCTGTTTCAGCCCCTCTGTTTCAGTCCCTCTGTTTCAGCCCCTCTGTTTCAGCCCCTCTGTTTCAGCCCCTCTGTTTAACGCCCTCTGTTTCAGCCCCTCTGTTTCAGCCCCTCCGTTTCCCGCCCTCTGTTTCAGCCCCTCTGTTTCAGCCCCTCTGTATCAGCCCCTCTGTTTCTGCCCCTCTGTTTCTCGCCCTCTGTTTCTCGCCCTCTGTTTCAGCCCCTCTGTTTCAGCCCCTCTGTTTCTCGCCCTCTGTTTCTCGCCCTCTGTTTCTCGCTCTCTGTTTCTCGCCCTCTGTTTCTCGCCCTCTGTTTCAGCCCCTCTGTTTCAGCCCATCTGTTTCAGCCCCTCTGTTTCAGCCCCTCTGTTTCTCGATCGCTGTTTCAGCCCCTCTGTTTCTCGCTCTCTGTTTCAGCCCCTCTGTTTCTCGCACTCTGTTTCTCGCCCTCTGTTTCTCGCCCTCTGTTTCTCGCCCTCTGTTTCTCGCTCCCTGTTTCTCGCCCACTGTTTCTCGCCCTCTGTTTCAGCCCCTCTGTTTCAGCCCCTCTGTTTCAGCCCCTCTTTTAAAGCCCATCTGTTTAAGCCCCTCTGTTTCTCGTCCTCTGTTTATCGCCCTCTGTTTCAGCCCCTCTGTTTCTCGCCCTCTGTTTCAGACCCTCTGTTTCAGCCCCTCAGTATCAGCCCCTCTCTTTCAACCCCTCTGTTTCTCGCCCTCTGTTTCTCGCCCTCTGTTTTGACGCCCTCTGTTTCTCGCCCACTGTTTCAGCCCCTCTGTTCCAGCCCCTCTGTTTCAGCCCATCTGTTTCAGCCCCTCTGTTTCAGCCCCTCTGTTTCAGCCCCTCTGTTTCTCGCCCTCTGTTTCTCTTTCTCTGTTTCTCGCCCTCTGTTTCAGCCCCTCTGTTTCTCGCCCACTGTTTCAGCCCCTCTGTTTCTCGCCATCTGTTTCAGCCCCTCTGTTTCAGCCCCTCTGTTTCAGCCCCTCTGTTTCTCGCCCTCTGTTTCTCGCCCTCTGTTTCTCGCCCTCTCTTTCTCGATCTCTGTTTCTCGCCCTCTGTTTCTCACTCTCTGTTTCAGCCCCTCGGTTTCAGCCCCTCTGTTGCAGCCCCTCTGTTTCAGCCCCTCTGTTTCAGCCCCTCTGTTTCTCGCCCTCTGTTTCTCGCCCTCTGTTTCTCGCCCTCTGTTTCTCGCTCTCTGTTTCTCGCCCTCTGTTTCTCGCCCTCTGTTTCAGCCCCTCTGTTTCAGCCCCTCTGTTTCAGCCCCTCTGTTTCTCGCCCTCTGTTTCTCGCCCACTGTTTCTCGCCCTCTGTTTCAGCCCCTCTGTTTCAGCCCCTCTGTTTCAGTCCCTCTGTTTCAGCCCCTCTGTTTCAGCCCCTCTGTTTATCGCCCTCTGTTTCTCGCCCTCTGTTTCTCGCCCTCTGTTTCTCGCTCTCTGTTTCTCGCCCTCTGTTTCTCGCCCTCTGTTTCAGCCCCTCTGTTTATCGCCCTCTGTTTCAGCTCCTCTGTTTCTCGCCCTCTGTTTGAGCCCCTCTGTTTCAGCCCCTCTGTTTCAGCCCCTCTGTTTCAGCCCCTCTGTTTCAGCCCCTCTGTTTCTCGCCCACTGTTTCTCGCCCTCGGTTTCAGCCCCTCTGTTTCTCGCCCTCTGTTTCAGACCCTCTGTTTCAGCTCCTCAGTATCAGCCCCTCTGTTTCAGCCCCTCTGTTTCTCGCCCTCTGTTTCTCGCCCACGGTTTCAGCCCCTCTGTTTCAGCCCCTCTGTTTCAGCCCATCTGTTTCAGCCCCACTGTTTCTGCCCCTCTCTTTCAGCCCCTGTGTTTCAGCCCCTCTGTTTCTCGCCCTCTGTTTCTCGCTCTCAGTTTCTCGCCCTCTGTTTCAGCCCATCTGTTGCTCGCCCACTGTTTCAGCCGCTCTGTTTCTCGCCATCTGTTTCAGCCCCTCTGATTCAGCCCCTCTGTTTCTCGCCCTCTGTTTCAGCCCCTCTGTTTCAGCCGCTCTGTTTCAGCCCCTCTGTTTCAGCACCTCTGTTTCTCGCCCTTTGTTTCTCGCCCTCTGTTTCAGCCCCTCTGTTTCTCGCCCTCTGTTTCAGCCACTCTGTTTCTCGTCCTCTGTTTCAGCCCCTCTGTTTCAGTCCCTCTGTTTCAGCCCCTCTGTTTCAGCCCCTCTGTTTCAGCCCCTCTGTTTAACGCCCTCTGTTTCAGCCCCTCTGTTTCCCGCCCTCTGTTTCAGCCCCTCTGTTTCAGCCCCTCTGTATCAGCCCCTCTGTTTCTGCCCCTCTGTTTCTCGCCCTCTGTTTCTCGCCCTCTGTTTCAGCCCCTCTGTTTCAGCCCCTCTGTTTCTCGCCCTCTGTTTCTCGCCCTCTGTTTCTCGCTCTCTGTTTCTCGCCCTCTGTTTCTCGCCCTCTGTTTCAGCCCCTCTGTTTCAGCCCATCTGTTTCAGCCCCTCTGTTTCAGCCCCTCTGTTTCTCGATCGCTGTTTCAGCCCCTCTGTTTCTCGCTCTCTGTTTCAGCCCCTCTGTTTCTCGCCCTCTGTTTCTCGCCCTCTTTTTCAGCCCCTCTGTTTCAGCCCCTCTGTTTCAGCCCCTCTGTTTCAGGCCCTCTGTTTCAGCCCCTCTGTTTCAGCCCCTCTGTTTCAGCCCCTCTGTTTCAGACCCTCTTTTTCAGCCCCTCTGTTTCTCGCCCTCTGTTTCTCGCCCTCTGTTTCTCGCTCTCTGTTTCTCGCCCTCTGTTTCTCGCCCTCTGTTTCAGCCCCTCTGTTTCAGCCACTCTGTTTCAGCCCCTCTGTTTCAGCCCCTCTGTTTCTCGATCGCTGTTTCAGCCCCTCTGTTTCTCGCCCTCTGTTTCAGCCCCTCTGTTTCTCGCCCTCTGTTTCTCGCCCTCTGTTTCAGCCCCTCTGTTTCAGCACCTCTGTTTCAGCCCCTCTGTTTCAGGCCCTCTGTTTCAGCCCCTCTGTTTCAGCCCCTCTGTTTCAGCCCCTCTGTTTCAGACCCTCTTTTTCAGCCCCTCTGTTTCTCGCCCTCTGTTTCACGCCCTCTGTTTCTCGCTCTCTGTTTCTCGCCCTCTGTTTCTCGCCCTCTGTTTCAGCCCCTCTGTTTCAGCCACTCTGTTTCAGCCCCTCTGTTTCTCGCCCAGTGTTTCTCGCCCTCTGTTTCAGCCCCTCTGTTTCAGCCCCTCTGTTTCAGCCCCTCTGTTTCAGCCCCTCTGTTTCTCGCCCTCTGTTTCTCTCCCTCTGTTTCTCGCTCTCTCTTTCTCGCCCTCTGTTTCTCGCCCTCTGTTTCTCGCGCTCTGTTTCAGCCCCTCTGTTTCAGCCCCTCTGTTTCAGCCCTTCTGTTTCTCGCCCTCTGTTTCTCGCCCTCTGTTTCTTGCTCTCTGTTTCTCGTTCTCTGTTTCTCGCCCTCTGTTTCAGCCCCTCTGTTTCAGCTCCTCTGTTCCATGCTCACTGTTTCTCGCCCTCTGTTTCAGCCCCTCTGTTTCTCGCCCACTGTTTCAGCCCCTCTGTTTCTCGCCATCTGTTTCAGCCCCTCTGTTTCAGCCCCTCTGTTTCTCGCCCTTAGTTTCTCGCCCTCTGTTTCAGCCCCTCTGTTTCTCCCCCTGTGTTTCAGCCCCTCTGTTTCAGTCCCTCTGTTTCAGCCCCTCTGTTTCCGCCCCTCTGTTTCAGCCCCTCTGTTTCAGCCCCTCTGTTTCAGCCCCTCTGTTTCTCGCCCTCTGTTTCAGCCCCTCTGTTTCAGCCCCTCTGTTTCAGCTACTCTGTTTCAGCCCCTCTGTTTCTCGCCCTCTGTTTCTCGCCCTCTGTATCTCGCCCTGTGTTTCAGCCCCTCTGTTTCAGCCCCTCTGTTTCAGCCCCTCTGTTTCTCGCCCTCTGTTTCTCGCCCTCTGTTTCTCGCCCTCTGTTTCTCGCTCTTTGTTTCTATCCCTCTGTTTCTCGCGCTCTGTTTCAGCCCCTCTGTTTCAGCCCCTCTGTTTCAGCCCCTCTGTTTCATCCCCTCTGTTTCAGCCCCTCTGTTACAGCCCCTCTGTTTCTCGCCCTCTGTTTCTCGCCCTCTGTTTCTCGCCGTCTGTTTCTCGCTCTCTGTTTCTCGCCCTCTGTTTCTCGCCCTCTGTTTCAGCCCCTCTGTTTCAGCCCCTCTGTTTCAGCCCCTCTGTTTCATCCCCTCTGTTTCAGCCCCTCTTTTACAGCCCCTCTGTTTCTCGCCCTCTGTTTCTCGCCCTCTGTTTCTCGCCCTCTGTTTCTCGCTCTCTGTTTCTCGCCCTCTGTTTCTCGCCCTCTGTTTCAGCCCCTCTGTTTCAGCCCCTCTGTTTCAGCCCCTCTGTTTCTCGCCCTCTGTTTCTCGCAATCTGTTTCTCGCCCTCTGTTTCAGCCCCTCTGTTTCAGGCCCTCTGTTTCAGCCCCTCTGTTTCTCGCCCTCTGTTTCTCGCCCTCTGTTTCTTGCTCTCTGTTTCTCGCCCTCTGTTTCTCGCCCTCTGTTTCAGCCCCTCTGTTTCAGCTCCTCTGTTCCTCGCTCTCTGCTTCTCGCCCTCTGTTTCAGCCCCTCTGTTTGTCGCCCACTGTTTCAGCCCCTCTGTTTCTCGCCATCTGTTTCAGCCCCACTGTTTCAGCCCCTCTGTTTCTCGCCCTCTGTTTCAGCCCCTCTGTTTCAGCCCCTCTGTTTCAGCCCCTCTGTTTCAGCCCCTCCGTTTCAGCACCTCTGTTTCTCGCCCTTTGTTTCTCGCCCTCTGTTTCAGCCCCTCTGTTTCTCGCCCTCTGTTTCAGCCCCTCTGTTTCAGTCCCTCTGTTTCAGCCCCTCTGTTTCCGCCCCGCTGTTTCAGCCCCTCTGTTTCAGCCCCTCAGTTTCAGCCCCTCTGTTTCTCGCCCTCTGTTTCAGCCCCTCTTTTTCAGCCCCTCTGTTTCAGCCACTCTGTTTCAGCCCCTCTGTTTCTCGCCCTCTGTTTCTCGCCCTCTGTTTCTCGCCCTCTGTTTCAGCCCCTCTGTTTCAGCCCCTCTGTTTCAGCCCCTCTGTTTCTCGCCCTCTGTTTCTCGCCCTCTGTTTCTCGCCCTCTGTTTCTCGCTCTTTGTTTCTCGCCCTCTGTTTCTCGCCCTCTGTTTCTCGCTCTCTGTTTCTCGCCCTCTGTTTCTCGCCCTCTGTTTCAGCCCCTCTGTTTCAGCTCCTCTGTTTCAGCCCCTCTGTTTCAGCCCCTCTGTTTCTCGCCCTCTGTTTCTCGCCCTCGGTTTCAGCCCCTCTGTTTCTCGCCCTCTGTTTCAGCCCCTCTGTTTCTCGCCCTCTGTTTCAGCCCCTCTGTTTCAGCCCCTCTGTTTCAGCCCCTCTTTTAAAGCCCATCTGTTTAAGCCCCTCTGTTTCTCGTCCTCTGTTTCTCGCCCTCTGTTTCAGCCCCTCTGTTTCTCGCCCTCTGTTTCAGACCCTCTGTTTCAGCCCCTCAGTATCAGCCCCTCTCTTTCAACCCCTCTGTTTCTCGCCCTCTGTTTCTCGCCCTCTGTTTTGACGCCCTCTGTTTCTCGCCCACTGTTTCAGCCCCTCTGTTTCAGCCCCTCTGTTTCAGCCCATCTGTTTCAGCCCCTCTGTTTCAGCCCCTCTGTTTCAGCCCCTCTGTTTCTCGCCCTCTGTTTCTCTTTCTCTGTTTCTCGCCCTCTGTTTCAGCCCCTCTGTTTCTCGCCCACTGTTTCAGCCCCTCTGTTTCTCGCCATCTGTTTCAGCCCCTCTGTTTCATCCCCTCTGTTTCTCGCCCTCTGTTTCAGCCCCTCTGTTTCAGCCCCTCTGTTTCAGCCCCTCTGTTTCTCGCCCTCTGTTTCTCGCCCTCTGTTTCTCGCCCTCTCTTTCTCGATCTCTGTTTCTCGCCCTCTGTTTCTCACTCTCTGTTTCAGCCCCTCGGTTTCAGCCCCTCTGTTGCAGCCCCTCTGTTTCAGCCCCTCTGTTTCAGCCCCTCTGTTTCTCGCCCTCTGTTTCTCGCCCTCTGTTTCTCGCCCTCTGTTTCTCGCTCTCTGTTTCTCGCCCTCTGTTTCTCGCCCTCTGTTTCAGCCCCTCTGTTTCAGCCCCTCTGTTTCAGCCCCTCTGTTTCTCGCCCTCTGTTTCTCGCCCACTGTTTCTCGCCCTCTGTTTCAGCCCCTCTGTTTCAGCCCCTCTGTTTCAGCCCCTCTGTTTCAGCCCCTCTGTTTCAGCCCCTCTGTTTATCGCCCTCTGTTTCTCGCCCTCTGTTTCTCGCCCTCTGTTTCTCGCTCTCTGTTTCTCGCCCTCTGTTTCTCGCCCTCTGTTTCAGCCCCTCTGTTTATCGCCCTCTGTTTCAGCTCCTCTGTTTCTCGCCCTCTGTTTGAGCCCCTCTGTTTCAGCCCCTCTGTTTCAGCCCCTCTGTTTCAGCCCCTTTGTTTCAGCCCCTCTGTTTCAGCCCCTCTGTTTATCGCCCTCTGTTTCTCGCCCTCTGTTTCCCGCCCTCTGTTTCTCGCTCTCTGTTTCTCGCCCTCTGTTTCTCGCCCTCTGTTTCAGCCCCTCTGTTTATCGCCCTCTGTTTCAGCTCCTCTGTTTCTCGCCCTCTGTTTGAGCCCCTCTGTTTCAGCCCCTCTGTTTCAGCCCCTCTGTTTCAGCCCCTCTGTTTCAGCCCCTCTGTTTCTCGCCCACTGTTTCTCGCCCTCGGTTTCAGCCCCTCTGTTTCTCGCCCTCTGTTTCAGACCCTCTGTTTCAGCTCCTCAGTATCAGCCCCTCTGTTTCAGCCCCTCTGTTTCTCGCCCTCTGTTTCTCGCCCACGGTTTCAGCCCCTCTGTTTCAGCCCCTCTGTTTCAGCCCATCTGTTTCAGCCCCACTGTTTCAGCCCCTCTGTTTCAGCCCCTGTGTTTCAGCCCCTCTGTTTCTCGCCCTCTGTTTCTCGCTCTCAGTTTCTCGCCCTCTGTTTCAGCCCCTCTGTTTCAGTCCCTCTGTTTCAGCCCCTCTGGTTCTCGCCATCTGTTTCAGCCCCTCTGATTCAGCCCCTCTGTTTCTCGCCCTCTGTTTCAGCCCCTCTGTTTCAGCCCCTCTGTTTCAGCCCCTCTGTTTCAGCACCTCTGTTTCTCGCCCTTTGTTTCTCGCCCTCTGTTTCAGCCCCTCTGTTTCTCGCCCTCTGTTTCAGCCCCTCTGTTTCTCGTCTTCTGTTTCAGCCCCTCTGTTTCAGTCCCTCTGTTTCAGCCCCTCTGTTTCAGCCCCTCTGTTTCAGCCCCTCTGTTTAACGCCCTCTGTTTCAGCCCCTCTGTTTCAGCCCCTCCGTTTCCCGCCCTCTGTTTCAGCCCCTCTGTTTCAGCCCCTCTGTATCAGCCCCTCTGTTTCTGCCCCTCTGTTTCTCGCCCTCTGTTTCTCGCCCTCTGTTTCAGCCCCTCTGTTTCAGCCCCTCTGTTTCTCGCCCTCTGTTTCTCGCCCTCTGTTTCTCGCTCTCTGTTTCTCGCCCTCTGTTTCTCGCCCTCTGTTTCAGCCCCTCTGTTTCAGCCCATCTGTTTCAGCCCCTCCGTTTCAGCCCATCTGTTTCTCGATCGCTGTTTCAGCCCCTCTGTTTCTCGCTCTCTGTTTCAGCCCCTCTGTTTCTCGCACTCTGTTTCTCGCCCTCTGTTTCAGCCCCTCTGTTTCAGCCCCTCTGTTTCAGCCCCTCTGTTTCAGGCCCTCTGTTTCAGCCCCTCTGTTTCAGCCCCTCTGTTTCAGCCCCTCTGTTTCAGCCCCTCTGTTTCAGACCCTCTTTTTCAGCCCCTCTGTTTCTCGCCCTCTGTTTCTCGCCCTCTGTTTCTCGCTCTCTGTTTCTCGCCCTCTGTTTCTCGCCCTCTGTTTCAGCCCCTCTGTTTCAGCCACTCTGTTTCAGCCCCTCTGTTTCAGCCCCTCTGTTTCTCGATCGCTGTTTCAGCCCCTCTGTTTCTCGCCCTCTGTTTCAGCCCCTCTGTTTCTCGCCCTCTGTTTCTCGCCCTCTGTTTCAGCCCCTCTGTTTCAGCACCTCTGTTTCAGCCCCTCTGTTTCAGGCCCTCTGTTTCAGCCCCTCTGTTTCAGCCCCTCTGTTTCAGCCCCTCTGTTTCAGACCCTCTTTTTCAGCCCCTCTGTTTCTCGCCCTCTGTTTCACGCCCTCTGTTTCTCGCTCTCTGTTTCTCGCCCTCTGTTTCTCGCCCTCTGTTTCAGCCCCTCTGTTTCAGCCACTCTGTTTCAGCCCCTCTGTTTCTCGCCCAGTGTTTCTCGCCCTCTGTTTCAGCCCCTCTGTTTCAGCCCCTCTGTTTCAGCCCCTCTGTTTCAGCCCCTCTGTTTCTCGCCCTCTGTTTCTCTCCCTCTGTTTCTCGCTCTCTCTTTCTCGCCCTCTGTTTCTCGCCCTCTGTTTCTCGCGCTCTGTTTCAGCCCCTCTGTTTCAGCCCCTCTGTTTCAGCCCTTCTGTTTCTCGCCCTCTGTTTCTCGCCCTCTGTTTCTTGCTCTCTGTTTCTCGTTCTCTGTTTCTCGCCCTCTGTTTCAGCCCCTCTGTTTCAGCTCCTCTGTTCCATGCTCACTGTTTCTCGCCCTCTGTTTCAGCCCCTCTGTTTCTCGCCCACTGTTTCAGCCCCTCTGTTTCTCGCCATCTGTTTCAGCCCCTCTGTTTCAGCCCCTCTGTTTCTCGCACTTAGTTTCTCGCCCTCTGTTTCAGCCCCTCTGTTTCTCCCCCTCTGTTTCAGCCCCTCTGTTTCAGTCCCTCTGTTTCAGCCCCTCTGTTTCCGCCCCTCTGTTTCAGCCCCTCTGTTTCAGCCCCTCTGTTTCAGCCCCTCTGTTTCTCGCCCTCTGTTTAAGCCCCTCTGTTTCAGCCCCTCTGTTTCAGCCACTCTGTTTCAGCCCCTCTGTTTCTCGCCCTCTGTTTCTCGCCCTCTGTATCTCGCCCTGTGTTTCAGCCCCTCTGTTTCAGCCCCTCTGTTTCAGCCCCTCTGTTTCTCGCCCTCTGTTTCTCGCCCTCTGTTTCTCGCCCTCTGTTTCTCGCTCTTTGTTTCTCGCCCTCTGTTTCTCGCCCTCTGTTTCAGCCCCTCTGTTTCAGCCCCGCTGTTTCAGCCCCTCTGTTTCATCCCCTCTGTTTCAGCCCCTCTGTTACAGCCCCTCTGTTTCTCGCCCTCTGTTTCTCGCCCTCTGTTTCTCGCCCTCTGTTTCTCGCTCTCTGTTTCTCGCCCTCTGCTTCTCGCCCTCTGTTTCAGCCCCTCTGTTTCAGCCCCTCTGTTTCAGCCCCTCTGTTTCTCGCCCTCTGTTTCTCGCCCTCTGTTTCTCGCCCTCTGTTTCAGCCCCTCTGTTTCAGCCCCTCTGTTTCAGCCCCTCTGTTTCTCGCCCTCTGTTTCTCGCCCTCTGTTTCTTGCTCTCTGTTTCTCGCCCTCTGTTTCTCGCCCTCTGTTTCAGCCCCTCTGTTTCAGCTCCTCTGTTCACGGCTCTCTGTTTCTCGCCCTCTGTTTCAGCCCCTCTGTTTCTCGCCCACTGTTTCAGCCCCTCTGTTTCTCGCCATCTGTTTCAGCCCCACTGTTTCAGCCCCTCTGTTTCTCGCCCTCTGTTTCAGACCCTCTGTTTCAGCCCCTCTGTTTCAGCCCCTCTGTTTCAGCCCCTCCGTTTCAGCACCTCTGTTTCTCGCCCTTTGTTTCTCGCCCTCTGTTTCAGCCCCTCTGTTTCTCGCCCTCTGTTTCAGCCCCTCTGTTTCAGCCCCTCTGTTTCAGCCCATCTGTTTCAGCCCCACTGTTTCAGCCCCTCTGTTTCAGCCCCTGTGTTTCAGCCCCTCTGTTTCTCGCCCTCTGTTTCTCGCTCTCAGTTTCTCGTCCTCTGTTTCAGCCCATCTGTTGCTCGCCCACTGTTTCAGCCCCTCTGTTTCTCGCCATCTGTTTCAGCCCCTCTGATTCAGCCCCTCTGTTTCTCGCCCTCTGTTTCAGCCCCTCTGTTTCAGCCCCTCTGTTTCAGCCCCTCTGTTTCAGCACCTCTGTTTCTCGCCCTTTGTTTCTCGCCCTCTGTTTCAGCCCCTCTGTTTCTCGCCACCTGTTTCAGCCCCTCTGTTTCTCGTCCTCTGTTTCAGCCCCTCTGTTTCAGTCCCTCTGTTTCAGCCCCTCTGTTTCAGCCCCTCTGTTTCAGCCCCTCTGTTTAACGCCCTCTGTTTCAGCCCCTCTGTTTCAGCCCCTCCGTTTCCCGCCCTCTGTTTCAGCCCCTCTGTTTCAGCCCCTCTGTATCAGCCCCTCTGTTTCTGCCCCTCTGTTTCTCGCCCTCTGTTTCTCGCCCTCTGTTTCAGCCCCTCTGTTTCAGCCCCTCTGTTTCTCGCCCTCTGTTTCTCGCCCTCTGTTTCTCGCTCTCTGTTTCTCGCCCTCTGTTTCTCGCCCTCTGTTTCAGCCCCTCTGTTTCAGCCCATCTGTTTCAGCCCCTCTGTTTCAGCCCCTCTGTTTCTCGATCGCTGTTTCAGCCCCTCTGTTTCTCGCTCTCTGTTTCAGCCCCTCTGTTTCTCGCACTCTGTTTCTCGCCCTCTGTTTCTCGCCCTCTGTTTCTCGCCCTCTGTTTCTCGCTCCCTGTTTCTCGCCCTCTGTTTCTCGCCCTCTGTTTCAGCCCCTCTGTTTCAGCCCCTCTGTTTCAGCCCCTCTGTTTCAGCCCCTCCGTTTCAGCACCTCTGTTTCTCGCCCTTTGTTTCTCGCCCTCTGTTTCAGCCCCTCTGTTTCTCGCCCTCTGTTTCAGCCCCTCTGTTTCAGCCCCTCTGTTTCAGCCCATCTGTTTCAGCCCCACTGTTTCAGCCCCTCTGTTTCAGCCCCTGTGTTTCAGCCCCTCTGTTTCTCGCCCTCTGTTTCTCGCTCTCAGTTTCTCGTCCTCTGTTTCAGCCCATCTGTTGCTCGCCCACTGTTTCAGCCCCTCTGTTTCTCGCCATCTGTTTCAGCCCCTCTGATTCAGCCCCTCTGTTTCTCGCCCTCTGTTTCAGCCCCTCTGTTTCAGCCCCTCTGTTTCAGCCCCTCTGTTTCAGCACCTCTGTTTCTCGCCCTTTGTTTCTCGCCCTCTGTTTCAGCCCCTCTGTTTCTCGCCACCTGTTTCAGCCCCTCTGTTTCTCGTCCTCTGTTTCAGCCCCTCTGTTTCAGTCCCTCTGTTTCAGCCCCTCTGTTTCAGCCCCTCTGTTTCAGCCCCTCTGTTTAACGCCCTCTGTTTCAGCCCCTCTGTTTCAGCCCCTCCGTTTCCCGCCCTCTGTTTCAGCCCCTCTGTTTCAGCCCCTCTGTATCAGCCCCTCTGTTTCTGCCCCTCTGTTTCTCGCCCTCTGTTTCTCGCCCTCTGTTTCAGCCCCTCTGTTTCAGCCCCTCTGTTTCTCGCCCTCTGTTTCTCGCCCTCTGTTTCTCGCTCTCTGTTTCTCGCCCTCTGTTTCTCGCCCTCTGTTTCAGCCCCTCTGTTTCAGCCCATCTGTTTCAGCCCCTCTGTTTCAGCCCCTCTGTTTCTCGATCGCTGTTTCAGCCCCTCTGTTTCTCGCTCTCTGTTTCAGCCCCTCTGTTTCTCGCACTCTGTTTCTCGCCCTCTGTTTCTCGCCCTCTGTTTCTCGCCCTCTGTTTCTCGCTCCCTGTTTCTCGCCCTCTGTTTCTCGCCCTCTGTTTCAGCCCCTCTGTTTCAGCCCCTCTGTTTCAGCCCCTCTTTTAAAGCCCATCTGTTTAAGCCCCTCTGTTTCTCGTCCTCTGTTTATCGCCCTCTGTTTCAGCCCCTCTGTTTCTCGCCCTCTGTTTCAGACCCTCTGTTTCAGCCCCTCAGTATCAGCCCCTCTCTTTCAACCCCTCTGTTTCTCGCCCTCTGTTTCTCGCCCTCTGTTTTGACGCCCTCTGTTTCTCGCCCACTGTTTCAGCCCCTCTGTTCCAGCCCCTCTGTTTCAGCCCATCTGTTTCAGCCCCTCTGTTTCAGCCCCTCTGTTTCAGCCCCTCTGTTTCTCGCCCTCTGTTTCTCTTTCTCTGTTTCTCGCCCTCTGTTTCAGCCCCTCTGTTTCTCGCCCACTGTTTCAGCCCCTCTGTTTCTCGCCATCTGTTTCAGCCCCTCTGTTTCATCCCCTCTGTTTCTCGCCCTCTGTTTCAGCCCCTCTGTTTCAGCCCCTCTGTTTCAGCCCCTCTGTTTCTCGCCCTCTGTTTCTCGCCCTCTGTTTCTCGCCCTCTCTTTCTCGATCTCTGTTTCTCGCCCTCTGTTTCTCACTCTCTGTTTCAGCCCCTCGGTTTCAGCCCCTCTGTTGCAGCCCCTCTGTTTCAGCCCCTCTGTTTCAGCCCCTCTGTTTCTCGCCCTCTGTTTCTCGCCCTCTGTTTCTCGCCCTCTGTTTCTCGCTCTCTGTTTCTCGCCCTCTGTTTCTCGCCCTCTGTTTCAGCCCCTCTGTTTCAGCCCCTCTGTTTCAGCCCCTCTGTTTCTCGCCCTCTGTTTCTCGCCCACTGTTTCTCGCCCTCTGTTTCAGCCCCTCTGTTTCAGCCCCTCTGTTTCAGTCCCTCTGTTTCAGCCCCTCTGTTTCAGCCCCTCCGTTTATCGCCCTCTGTTTCTCGCCCTCTGTTTCTCGCCCTCTGTTTCTCGCTCTCTGTTTCTCGCCCTCTGTTTCTCGCCCTCTGTTTCAGCCCCTCTGTTTATCGCCCTCTGTTTCAGCTCCTCTGTTTCTCGCCCTCTGTTTGAGCCCCTCTGTTTCAGCCCCTCTGTTTCAGCCCCTCTGTTTCAGCCCCTCTGTTTCAGCCCCTCTGTTTCTCGCCCACTGTTTCTCGCCCTCGGTTTCAGCCCCTCTGTTTCTCGCCCTCTGTTTCAGACCCTCTGTTTCAGCTCCTCAGTATCAGCCCCTCTGTTTCAGCCCCTCTGTTTCTCGCCCTCTGTTTCTCGCCCACGGTTTCAGCCCCTCTGTTTCAGCCCCTCTGTTTCAGCCCATCTGTTTCAGCCCCACTGTTTCTGCCCCTCTGTTTCAGCCCCTGTGTTTCAGCCCCTCTGTTTCTCGCCCTCTGTTTCTCGCTCTCAGTTTCTCGCCCTCTGTTTCAGCCCATCTGTTGCTCGCCCACTGTTTCAGCCCCTCTGTTTCTCGCCATCTGTTTCAGCCCCTCTGATTCAGCCCCTCTGTTTCTCGCCCTCTGTTTCAGCCCCTCTGTTTCAGCCGCTCTGTTTCAGCCCCTCTGTTTCAGCACCTCTGTTTCTCGCCCTTTGTTTCTCGCCCTCTGTTTCAGCCCCTCTGTTTCTCGCCCTCTGTTTCAGCCACTCTGTTTCTCGTCCTCTGTTTCAGCCCCTCTGTTTCAGTCCCTCTGTTTCAGCCCCTCTGTTTCAGCCCCTCTGTTTCAGCCCCTCTGTTTAACGCCCTCTGTTTCAGCCCCTCTGTTTCCCGCCCTCTGTTTCAGCCCCTCTGTTTCAGCCCCTCTGTATCAGCCCCTCTGTTTCTGCCCCTCTGTTTCTCGACCTCTGTTTCTCGCCCTCTGTTTCAGCCCCTCTGTTTCAGCCCCTCTGTTTCTCGCCCTCTGTTTCTCGCCCTCTGTTTCTCGCTCTCTGTTTCTCGCCCTCTGTTTCTCGCCCTCTGTTTCAGCCCCTCTGTTTCAGCCCATCTGTTTCAGCCCCTCTGTTTCAGCCCCTCTGTTTCTCGATCGCTGTTTCAGCCCCTCTGTTTCTCGCTCTCTGTTTCAGCCCCTCTGTTTCTCGCCCTCTGTTTCTCGCCCTCTTTTTCAGCCCCTCTGTTTCAGCCCCTCTGTTTCAGCCCCTCTGTTTCAGGCCCTCTGTTTCAGCCCCTCTGTTTCAGCCCCTCTGTTTCAGCCCCTCTGTTTCAGACCCTCTTTTTCAGCCCCTCTGTTTCTCGCCCTCTGTTTCTCGCCCTCTGTTTCTCGCTCTCTGTTTCTCGCCCTCTGTTTCTCGCCCTCTGTTTCAGCCCCTCTGTTTCAGCCACTCTGTTTCAGCCCCTCTGTTTCAGCCCCTCTGTTTCTCGATCGCTGTTTCAGCCCCTCTGTTTCTCGCCCTCTGTTTCAGCCCCTCTGTTTCTCGCCCTCTGTTTCTCGCCCTCTGTTTCAGCCCCTCTGTTTCAGCACCTCTGTTTCAGCCCCTCTGTTTCAGGCCCTCTGTTTCAGCCCCTCTGTTTCAGCCCCTCTGTTTCAGCCCCTCTGTTTCAGACCCTCTTTTTCAGCCCCTCTGTTTCTCGCCCTCTGTTTCACGCCCTCTGTTTCTCGCTCTCTGTTTCTCGCCCTCTGTTTCTCGCCCTCTGTTTCAGCCCCTCTGTTTCAGCCACTCTGTTTCAGCCCCTCTGTTTCTCGCCCAGTGTTTCTCGCCCTCTGTTTCAGCCCCTCTGTTTCAGCCCCTCTGTTTCAGCCCCTCTGTTTCAGCCCCTCTGTTTCTCGCCCTCTGTTTCTCTCCCTCTGTTTCTCGCTCTCTCTTTCTCGCCCTCTGTTTCTCGCCCTCTGTTTCTCGCGCTCTGTTTCAGCCCCTCTGTTTCAGCCCCTCTGTTTCAGCCCTTCTGTTTCTCGCCCTCTGTTTCTCGCCCTCTGTTTCTTGCTCTCTGTTTCTCGTTCTCTGTTTCTCGCCCTCTGTTTCAGCCCCTCTGTTTCAGCTCCTCTGTTCCATGCTCACTGTTTCTCGCCCTCTGTTTCAGCCCCTCTGTTTCTCGCCCACTGTTTCAGCCCCTCTGTTTCTCGCCATCTGTTTCAGCCCCTCTGTTTCAGCCCCTCTGTTTCTCGCCCTTAGTTTCTCGCCCTCTGTTTCAGCCCCTCTGTTTCTCCCCCTGTGTTTCAGCCCCTCTGTTTCAGTCCCTCTGTTTCAGCCCCTCTGTTTCCGCCCCTCTGTTTCAGCCCCTCTGTTTCAGCCCCTCTGTTTCAGCCCCTCTGTTTCTCGCCCTCTGTTTCAGCCCCTCTGTTTCAGCCCCTCTGTTTCAGCTACTCTGTTTCAGCCCCTCTGTTTCTCGCCCTCTGTTTCTCGCCCTCTGTATCTCGCCCTGTGTTTCAGCCCCTCTGTTTCAGCCCCTCTGTTTCAGCCCCTCTGTTTCTCGCCCTCTGTTTCTCGCCCTCTGTTTCTCGCCCTCTGTTTCTCGCTCTTTGTTTCTATCCCTCTGTTTCTCGCGCTCTGTTTCAGCCCCTCTGTTTCAGCCCCTCTGTTTCAGCCCCTCTGTTTCATCCCCTCTGTTTCAGCCCCTCTGTTACAGCCCCTCTGTTTCTCGCCCTCTGTTTCTCGCCCTCTGTTTCTCGCCCTCTGTTTCTCGCTCTCTGTTTCTCGCCCTCTGTTTCTCGCCCTCTGTTTCAGCCCCTCTGTTTCAGCCCCTCTGTTTCAGCCCCTCTGTTTCATCCCCTCTGTTTCAGCCCCTCTTTTACAGCCCCTCTGTTTCTCGCCCTCTGTTTCTCGCCCTCTGTTTCTCGCCCTCTGTTTCTCGCTCTCTGTTTCTCGCCCTCTGTTTCTCGCCCTCTGTTTCAGCCCCTCTGTTTCAGCCCCTCTGTTTCAGCCCCTCTGTTTCTCGCCCTCTGTTTCTCGCAATCTGTTTCTCGCCCTCTGTTTCAGCCCCTCTGTTTCAGGCCCTCTGTTTCAGCCCCTCTGTTTCTCGCCCTCTGTTTCTCGCCCTCTGTTTCTTGCTCTCTGTTTCTCGCCCTCTGTTTCTCGCCCTCTGTTTCAGCCCCTCTGTTTCAGCTCCTCTGTTCCTCGCTCTCTGCTTCTCGCCCTCTGTTTCAGCCCCTCTGTTTGTCGCCCACTGTTTCAGCCCCTCTGTTTCTCGCCATCTGTTTCAGCCCCACTGTTTCAGCCCCTCTGTTTCTCGCCCTCTGTTTCAGCCCCTCTGTTTCAGCCCCTCTGTTTCAGCCCCTCTGTTTCAGCCCCTCCGTTTCAGCACCTCTGTTTCTCGCCCTTTGTTTCTCGCCCTCTGTTTCAGCCCCTCTGTTTCTCGCCCTCTGTTTCAGCCCCTCTGTTTCAGTCCCTCTGTTTCAGCCCCTCTGTTTCCGCCCCGCTGTTTCAGCCCCTCTGTTTCAGCCCCTCAGTTTCAGCCCCTCTGTTTCTCGCCCTCTGTTTCAGCCCCTATTTTTCAGCCCCTCTGTTTCAGCCACTCTGTTTCAGCCCCTCTGTTTCTCGCCCTCTGTTTCTCGCCCTCTGTTTCTCGCCCTCTGTTTCAGCCCCTCTGTTTCAGCCCCTCTGTTTCAGCCCCTCTGTTTCTCGCCCTCTGTTTCTCGCCCTCTGTTTCTCGCCCTCTGTTTCTCGCTCTTTGTTTCTCGCCCTCTGTTTCTCGCCCTCTGTTTCTCGCTCTCTGTTTCTCGCCCTCTGTTTCTCGCCCTCTGTTTCAGCCCCTCTGTTTCAGCTCCTCTGTTTCAGCCCCTCTGTTTCAGCCCCTCTGTTTCTCGCCCTCTGTTTCTCGCCCTCGGTTTCAGCCCCTCTGTTTCTCGCCCTCTGTTTCAGCCCCTCTGTTTCTCGCCCTCTGTTTCAGCCCCTCTGTTTCAGCCCCTCTGTTTCAGCCCCTCTTTTAAAGCCCATCTGTTTAAGCCCCTCTGTTTCTCGTCCTCTGTTTCTCGCCCTCTGTTTCAGCCCCTCTGTTTCTCGCCCTCTGTTTCAGACCCTCTGTTTCAGCCCCTCAGTATCAGCCCCTCTCTTTCAACCCCTCTGTTTCTCGCCCTCTGTTTCTCGCCCTCTGTTTTGACGCCCTCTGTTTCTCGCCCACTGTTTCAGCCCCTCTGTTTCAGCCCCTCTGTTTCAGCCCATCTGTTTCAGCCCCTCTGTTTCAGCCCCTCTGTTTCAGCCCCTCTGTTTCTCGCCCTCTGTTTCTCTTTCTCTGTTTCTCGCCCTCTGTTTCAGCCCCTCTGTTTCTCGCCCACTGTTTCAGCCCCTCTGTTTCTCGCCATCTGTTTCAGCCCCTCTGTTTCATCCCCTCTGTTTCTCGCCCTCTGTTTCAGCCCCTCTGTTTCAGCCCCTCTGTTTCAGCCCCTCTGTTTCTCGCCCTCTGTTTCTCGCCCTCTGTTTCTCGCCCTCTCTTTCTCGATCTCTGTTTCTCGCCCTCTGTTTCTCACTCTCTGTTTCAGCCCCTCGGTTTCAGCCCCTCTGTTGCAGCCCCTCTGTTTCAGCCCCTCTGTTTCAGCCCCTCTGTTTCTCGCCCTCTGTTTCTCGCCCTCTGTTTCTCGCCCTCTGTTTCTCGCTCTCTGTTTCTCGCCCTCTGTTTCTCGCCCTCTGTTTCAGCCCCTCTGTTTCAGCCCCTCTGTTTCAGCCCCTCTGTTTCTCGCCCTCTGTTTCTCGCCCACTGTTTCTCGCCCTCTGTTTCAGCCCCTCTGTTTCAGCCCCTCTGTTTCAGCCCCTCTGTTTCAGCCCCTCTGTTTCAGCCCCTCTGTTTATCGCCCTCTGTTTCTCGCCCTCTGTTTCTCGCCCTCTGTTTCTCGCTCTCTGTTTCTCGCCCTCTGTTTCTCGCCCTCTGTTTCAGCCCCTCTGTTTATCGCCCTCTGTTTCAGCTCCTCTGTTTCTCGCCCTCTGTTTGAGCCCCTCTGTTTCAGCCCCTCTGTTTCAGCCCCTCTGTTTCAGCCCCTCTGTTTCAGCCCCTCTGTTTCAGCCCCTCTGTTTATCGCCCTCTGTTTCTCGCCCTCTGTTTCCCGCCCTCTGTTTCTCGCTCTCTGTTTCTCGCCCTCTGTTTCTCGCCCTCTGTTTCAGCCCCTCTGTTTATCGCCCTCTGTTTCAGCTCCTCTGTTTCTCGCCCTCTGTTTGAGCCCCTCTGTTTCAGCCCCTCTGTTTCAGCCCCTCTGTTTCAGCCCCTCTGTTTCAGCCCCTCTGTTTCTCGCCCACTGTTTCTCGCCCTCGGTTTCAGCCCCTCTGTTTCTCGCCCTCTGTTTCAGACCCTCTGTTTCAGCTCCTCAGTATCAGCCCCTCTGTTTCAGCCCCTCTGTTTCTCGCCCTCTGTTTCTCGCCCACGGTTTCAGCCCCTCTGTTTCAGCCCCTCTGTTTCAGCCCATCTGTTTCAGCCCCACTGTTTCAGCCCCTCTGTTTCAGCCCCTGTGTTTCAGCCCCTCTGTTTCTCGCCCTCTGTTTCTCGCTCTCAGTTTCTCGCCCTCTGTTTCAGCCCATCTGTTGCTCGCCCACTGTTTCAGCCCCTCTGGTTCTCGCCATCTGTTTCAGCCCCTCTGATTCAGCCCCTCTGTTTCTCGCCCTCTGTTTCAGCCCCTCTGTTTCAGCCCCTCTGTTTCAGCCCCTCTGTTTCAGCACCTCTGTTTCTCGCCCTTTGTTTCTCGCCCTCTGTTTCAGCCCCTCTGTTTCTCGCCCTCTGTTTCAGCCCCTCTGTTTCTCGTCCTCTGTTTCAGCCCCTCTGTTTCAGTCCCTCTGTTTCAGCCCCTCTGTTTCAGCCCCTCTGTTTCAGCCCCTCTGTTTAACGCCCTCTGTTTCAGCCCCTCTGTTTCAGCCCCTCCGTTTCCCGCCCTCTGTTTCAGCCCCTCTGTTTCAGCCCCTCTGTATCAGCCCCTCTGTTTCTGCCCCTCTGTTTCTCGCCCTCTGTTTCTCGCCCTCTGTTTCAGCCCCTCTGTTTCAGCCCCTCTGTTTCTCGCCCTCTGTTTCTCGCCCTCTGTTTCTCGCTCTCTGTTTCTCGCCCTCTGTTTCTCGCCCTCTGTTTCAGCCCCTCTGTTTCAGCCCATCTGTTTCAGCCCCTCTGTTTCAGCCCATCTGTTTCTCGATCGCTGTTTCAGCCCCTCTGTTTCTCGCTCTCTGTTTCAGCCCCTCTGTTTCTCGCACTCTGTTTCTCGCCCTCTGTTTCAGCCCCTCTGTTTCAGCCCCTCTGTTTCAGCCCCTCTGTTTCAGGCCCTCTGTTTCAGCCCCTCTGTTTCAGCCCCTCTGTTTCAGCCCCTCTGTTTCAGCCCCTCTGTTTCAGACCCTCTTTTTCAGCCCCTCTGTTTCTCGCCCTCTGTTTCTCGCCCTCTGTTTCTCGCTCTCTGTTTCTCGCCCTCTGTTTCTCGCCCTCTGTTTCAGCCCCTCTGTTTCAGCCACTCTGTTTCAGCCCCTCTGTTTCAGCCCCTCTGTTTCTCGATCGCTGTTTCAGCCCCTCTGTTTCTCGCCCTCTGTTTCAGCCCCTCTGTTTCTCGCCCTCTGTTTCTCGCCCTCTGTTTCAGCCCCTCTGTTTCAGCACCTCTGTTTCAGCCCCTCTGTTTCAGGCCCTCTGTTTCAGCCCCTCTGTTTCAGCCCCTCTGTTTCAGCCCCTCTGTTTCAGACCCTCTTTTTCAGCCCCTCTGTTTCTCGCCCTCTGTTTCACGCCCTCTGTTTCTCGCTCTCTGTTTCTCGCCCTCTGTTTCTCGCCCTCTGTTTCAGCCCCTCTGTTTCAGCCACTCTGTTTCAGCCCCTCTGTTTCTCGCCCAGTGTTTCTCGCCCTCTGTTTCAGCCCCTCTGTTTCAGCCCCTCTGTTTCAGCCCCTCTGTTTCAGCCCCTCTGTTTCTCGCCCTCTGTTTCTCTCCCTCTGTTTCTCGCTCTCTCTTTCTCGCCCTCTGTTTCTCGCCCTCTGTTTCTCGCGCTCTGTTTCAGCCCCTCTGTTTCAGCCCCTCTGTTTCAGCCCTTCTGTTTCTCGCCCTCTGTTTCTCGCCCTCTGTTTCTTGCTCTCTGTTTCTCGTTCTCTGTTTCTCGCCCTCTGTTTCAGCCCCTCTGTTTCAGCTCCTCTGTTCCATGCTCACTGTTTCTCGCCCTCTGTTTCAGCCCCTCTGTTTCTCGCCCACTGTTTCAGCCCCTCTGTTTCTCGCCATCTGTTTCAGCCCCTCTGTTTCAGCCCCTCTGTTTCTCGCACTTAGTTTCTCGCCCTCTGTTTCAGCCCCTCTGTTTCTCCCCCTCTGTTTCAGCCCCTCTGTTTCAGTCCCTCTGTTTCAGCCCCTCTGTTTCCGCCCCTCTGTTTCAGCCCCTCTGTTTCAGCCCCTCTGTTTCAGCCCCTCTGTTTCTCGCCCTCTGTTTAAGCCCCTCTGTTTCAGCCCCTCTGTTTCAGCCACTCTGATTCAGCCCCTCTGTTTCTCGCCCTCTGTTTCTCGCCCTCTGTATCTCGCCCTGTGTTTCAGCCCCTCTGTTTCAGCCCCTCTGTTTCAGCCCCTCTGTTTCTCGCCCTCTGTTTCTCGCCCTCTGTTTCTCGCCCTCTGTTTCTCGCTCTTTGTTTCTCGCCCTCTGTTTCTCGCCCTCTGTTTCAGCCCCTCTGTTTCAGCCCCGCTGTTTCAGCCCCTCTGTTTCATCCCCTCTGTTTCAGCCCCTCTGTTACAGCCCCTCTGTTTCTCGCCCTCTGTTTCTCGCCCTCTGTTTCTCGCCCTCTGTTTCTCGCTCTCTGTTTCTCGCCCTCTGCTTCTCGCCCTCTGTTTCAGCCCCTCTGTTTCAGCCCCTCTGTTTCAGCCCCTCTGTTTCTCGCCCTCTGTTTCTCGCCCTCTGTTTCTCGCCCTCTGTTTCAGCCCCTCTGTTTCAGCCCCTCTGTTTCAGCCCCTCTGTTTCTCGCCCTCTGTTTCTCGCCCTCTGTTTCTTGCTCTCTGTTTCTCGCCCTCTGTTTCTCGCCCTCTGTTTCAGCCCCTCTGTTTCAGCTCCTCTGTTCACGGCTCTCTGTTTCTCGCCCTCTGTTTCAGCCCCTCTGTTTCTCGCCCACTGTTTCAGCCCCTCTGTTTCTCGCCATCTGTTTCAGCCCCACTGTTTCAGCCCCTCTGTTTCTCGCCCTCTGTTTCAGCCCCTCTGTTTCAGCCCCTCTGTTTCAGCCCCTCTGTTTCAGCCCCTCCGTTTCAGCACCTCTGTTTCTCGCCCTTTGTTTCTCGCCCTCTGTTTCAGCCCCTCTGTTTCTCGCCCTCTGTTTCAGCCCCTCTGTTTCAGTTCCTCTGTTTCACCCCCTCTGTTTCCGCCCCGCTGTTTCAGCCCCTCTGTTTCAGCCCCTCAGTTTCAGCCCCTCTGTTTCTCGCCCTCTGTTTCAGCCCCTCTTTTAAAGCCCCTCTGTTTCAGCCACTCTGTTTCAGCCCCTCTGTTTCTCGCCCTCTGTTTCTCGCCCTCTGTTTCTCGCCCTCTGTTTCAGCCCCTCTGTTTCAGCCCCTCTGTTTCAGCCCCTCTGTTTCTCGCCCTCTGTTTCTCGCCCTCTGTTTCTCGCCCTCTGTTTCTCGCTCTTTGTTTCTCGCCCTCTGTTTCTCGCCCTCTGTTTCAGCCCCTCTGTTTCAGCCCCTCTGTTTCAGCCCCTCTGTTTCAGCTCCTCTGTTTCAGCCCCTCTGTTTCAGCCCCTCTGTTTCTCGCCCTCTGTTTCTCGCCCTCGGTTTCAGCCCCTCTGTTTCTCGCCCTCTGTTTCAGCCCCTCTGTTTCTCGCCCTCTGTTTCAGCCCCTCTGTTTCAGCCCCTCTGTTTCAGCCCCTCTTTTAAAGCCCATCTGTTTAAGCCCCTCTGTTTCTCGTCCTCTGTTTCTCGCCCTCTGTTTCAGCCCCTCTGTTTCTCGCCCTCTGTTTCAGACCCTCTGTTTCAGCCCCTCAGTATCAGCCCCTCTCTTTCAGCCCCTCTGTTTCTCGCCCTCTGTTTCTCGCCCTCTGTTTTGACGCCCTCTGTTTCTCGCCCACTGTTTCAGCCCCTCTGTTTCAGCCCCTCTGTTTCAGCCCATCTGTTTCAGCCTCTCTTTTTCAGCCCCTCTGTTTCAGCCCCTCTGTTTCAGCCCCTCTGTTTCTCGCCCTCTGTTTCTCTTTCTCTGTTTCTCGCCCTCTGTTTCAGCCCCTCTGTTTCTCGCCCACTGTTTCAGCCCCTCTGTTTCTCGCCATCTGTTTCAGCCCCTCTGTTTCATCCCCTCTGTTTCTCGCCCTCTGTTTCAGCCCCTCTGTTTCAGCCCCTCTGTTTCAGCCCCTCTGTTCCGGCCCCTCTGTTTCAGCCCCTCTGTTTCTCGCCCTCTGTTTCTCGCCCTCTGTTTCAGCCCCTCTGTTTCAGCCCCTCTGTTTCAGCCCCTCTGTTTCTCGCCCTCTGTTTCTCGCCCTCTGTTTCTCGCCCTCTGTTTCTCGATCTCTGTTTCTCGCCCTCTGTTTCTCGCTCTCTGTTTCAGCCCCTCGGTTTCAGCCCCTCTGTTTCAGCCCCTCTGTTTCAGCCCCTCTGTTTCAGCCCCTCTGTTTCTCGCCCTCTGTTTCTCGCCCTCTGTTTCTAGCTCTCTGTTTCTCGCCCTCTTTTTCTCGCCCTCTGTTTCAGCCCCTCTGTTTCAGCCCCTCTGTTTCAGCCCCTCTGTTTCTCGCCCTCTGTTTCTCGCCCACTGTTTCTCGCCCTCTGTTTCAGCCCCTCTGTTTCAGCCCCTCTGTTTCAGCCCCTCTGTTTCAGCCCCTCTGTTTCAGCCCCTCTGTTTATCGCCCTCTGTTTCTCGCCCTCTGTTTCGCGCCCTCTGTTTCTCGCTCTCTGTTTCTCGCCCTCTGTTTCTCGCCCTCTGTTTCAGCCCCTCTGTTTATCGCCCTCTGTTTCAGCTCCTCTGTTTCTCGCCCTCTGTTTGAGCCCCTCTGTTTCAGCCCCTCTGTTTGAGCCCCTCTGTTTCAGCCCCTCTGTTTCTCGCCCACTGTTTCTCGCCCTCGGTTTCAGCCCCTCTGTTTCTCGCCCTCTGTTTCAGACCCTCTGTTTCAGCTCCTCAGTATCAGCCCCTCTGTTTCAGCCCCTCTGTTTCTCGCCCTCTGTTTCTCGCCCACGGTTTCAGCCCCTCTGTTTCAGCCCCTCTGTTTCAGCCCATCTGTTTCAGCCCCACTGTTTCAGCCCCTCTGTTTCAGCCCCTGTGTTTCAGCCCCTCTGTTTCTCGCCCTCTGTTTCTCGCCATCTGTTTCAGCCCCTCTGATTCAGCCCCTCTGTTTCTCGCCCTCTGTTTCAGCCCCTCTGTTTCAGCCCCTCTGTTTCAGCCCCTCTGTTTCAGCACCTCTGTTTCTCGCCCTTTGTTTCTCGCCCTCTGTTTCAGCTCCTCAGTATCAGCCCCTCTGTTTCAGCCCCTCTGTTTCTCGCCCTCTGTTTCTCGCCCACGGTTTCAGCCCCTCTGTTTCAGCCCCTCTGTTTCAGTCCCTCTGTTTCAGCCCCTCTGTTTCAGCTCCTCTGTTTCAGCCCCTCTGTTTAACGCCCTCTGTTTCAGCCCCTCTGTTTCAGCCCCTCTGTTTCCCGCCCTCTGTTTCAGCCCCTCTGTTTCAGCCCCTCTGTATCAGCCCCTCTGTTTCTGCCCCTCTGTTTCAGCCCCTCTGTTTCTCGCCCTCTGTTTCAGCCCCTCTGTTTCAGACCCTCTGTTTCAGCCCCTCTGTTTCAGCCCCTCTGTTTCAGCCCCTCTGTTTCTCGCCCTCTGTTTCTCGCCCTCTGTTTCTCGCTCTCTGTTTCTCGCCCTCTGTTTCTCGCCCTCTGTTTCAGCCCCTCTGTGTCAGCCCATCTGTTTCAGCCCCTCTGTTTCAGCCCCTCTGTTTCTCGATCGCTGTTTCAGCCCCTCTGTTTCTCGCTCTCTGTTTCTCGCCCTCTGTTTCAGCCCCTCTGTTTCTCGCCCACTGTTTCAGCCCCTCTGTTTCTCGCCATCTGTTTCAGCCCCTCTGTTTCATCCCCTCTGTTTCTCGCCCTCTGTTTCAGCCCCTCTGTTTCAGCCCCTCTGTTTCAGCCCCTCTGTTTCGGCCCCTCTGTTTCAGCCCCTCTGTTTCTCGCCCTCTGTTTCTCGCCCTCTGTTTCAGCCCCTCTGTTTCAGCCCCTCTGTTTCAGCCCCTCTGTTTCTCGCCCTCTGTTTCTCGCCCTCTGTTTCTCGCCCTCTGTTTCTCGATCTCTGTTTCTCGCCCTCTGTTTCTCGCTCTCTGTTTCAGCCCCTCGGTTTCAGCCCCTCTCTTTCAGCCCCTCTGTTTCAGCCCCTCTGTTTCAGCCCCTCTGTTTCTCGCCCTCTGTTTCTCGCCCTCTGTTTCTCGCTCTCTGTTTCTCGCCCTCTGATTCTCGCCCTCTGTTTCAGCCCCTCTGTTTCAGCCCCTCTGTTTCAGCCCGTCTGTTTCTCGCCCTCTGTTTCTGGCCCACTGTTTCTCGCCCTCTGTTTCAGCCCCTCTGTTTCAGCCCCTCTGTTTCAGCCCCTCTGTTTCAGCACCTCTGTTTATCGCCCTCTGTTTCTCGCCCTCTGTTTCTCGCCCTCTGTTTCTCGCTCTCTGTTTCTCGCCCTCTGTTTCTCGCCCTCTGTTTCAGCCCCTCTGTTAATCGCCCTCTGTTTCAGCTCCTCTGTTTCTCGCCCTCTGTTTGAGCCCCTCTGTTTCAGCCCCTCTGTTTCAGCCCCTCTGTTTCAGCCCCTCTGTTTCTCGCCCACTGTTTCTCGCCCTCGGTTTCAGCCCCTCTGTTTCTCGCCCTCTGTTTCAGACCCTCTGTTTCAGCTCCTCAGTATCAGCCCCTCTGTTTCAGCCCCTCTGTTTCTTGCCCTCTGTTTCTCGCCCACGGTTTCAGCCCCTCTGTTTCAGCCCCTCTGTTTCAGCCCATCTGTTTCAGCCCCACTGTTTCAGCCCCTCTGTTTCAGCCCCTGTGTTTCAGCCCCTCTGTTTCTCGCCCTCTGTTTCTCGCTCTCAGTTTCTCGCCCTCTGTTTCAGCCCATCTGTTGCTCGCCCACTGTTTCAGCCCCTCTGTTTCTCGCCATCTGTTTCAGCCCCTCTGATTCAGCCCCTCTGTTTCTCGCCCTCTGTTTCAGCCCCTCTGTTTCAGCCCCTCTGTTTCAGCCCCTCTGTTTCAGCACCTCTGTTTCTCGCCCTTTGTTTCTCGCCCTCTGTTTCAGCCCCTCTGTTTCTCGCCCTCTGTTTCAGCCCCTCTGTTTCTCGTCCTCTGTTTCAGCCCCTCTGTTTCAGTCCCTCTGTTTCAGCCCCTCTGTTTCAGCCCCTCTGTTTCAGCCCCTCTGTTTAACGCCCTCTGTTTCAGCCCCTCTGTTTCAGCCCCTCTGTTTCCCGCCCTCTGTTTCAGCCCCTCTGTTTCAGCCCCTCTGTATCAGCCCCTCTGTTTCTGCCCCTCTGTTTCAGCCCCTCTGTTTCTCGCCCTCTGTTTCAGCCCCTCTGTTTCAGACCCTCTGTTTCAGCCCCTCTGTTTCAGCCCCTCTGTTTCAGCCCCTCTGTTTCTCGCCCTCTGTTTCTCGCCCTCTGTTTCTCGCTCTCTGTTTCTCGCCCTCTGTTTCTCGCCCTCTGTTTCAGCCCCTCTGTTTCAGCCCATCTGTTTCAGCCCCTCTGTTTCAGCCCCTCTGTTTCTCGATCGCTGTTTCAGCCCCTCTGTTTCTCGCTCTCTGTTTCAGCCCCTCTGTTTCTCGCCCTCTGTTTCTCGCCCTCTGTTTCAGCCCCTCTGTTACAGCCCCTCTGTTTCAGCCACTCTGTTTCAGGCCCTCTGTTTCAGCCCCTCTGTTTCAGCCCCTCTGTTTCAGCCCCTCTGTTTCAGACCCTCTTTTTCAGCCCCTCTGTTTCTCGCCCTCTGTTTCTCGCCCTCTGTTTCTCGCTCTCTGTTTCTCGCCCTCTGTTTCTCGCCCTCTGTTTCAGCCCCTCTGTTTCAGCCACTCTGTTTCAGCCCCTCTGTTTCTCGCCCACTGTTTCTCGCCCTCTGTTGCAGCCCCTCTGTTTCAGCCCCTCTGTTTCAGCCCCTCTGTTTCAGCCCCTCTGTTTCTCGCCCTCTGATTCTCTCCCTCTGTTTCTCGCTCTCTCTTTCTCGCCCTCTGTTTCTCGCCCTCTGTTTCTCGCCCTCTGTTTCAGCCCCTCTGTTTCAGCCCCTGTGTTTCAGCCCTTCTGTTTCTCGCCCTCTGTTTCTCGCCCTCTGTTTCTTGCTCTCTGTTTCTCGTTCTCTGTTTCTCGCCCTCTGTTTCAGCCCCTCTGTTTCAGCTCCTCTGTTCCATGCTCACTGTTTCTCGCCCTCTGTTTCAGCCCCTCTGTTTCTCGCCCACTGTTTCAGCCCCTCTGTTTCTCGCCATCTGTTTCAGCCCCTCTGTTTCAGCCCCTCTGTTTCTCGCCCTTTGTTTCTCGCCCTCTGTTTCAGCCCCTCTGTTTCTCGCCCTCTGTTTCAGCCCCTCTGTTTCAGTCCCTCTGTTTCAGCCCCTCTGTTTCCGCCCCTCTGTTTCAGCCCCTCTGTTTCAGCCCCTCTGTTTCAGCCCCTCTGTTTCTCGCCCTCTGTTTCAGCCCCTCTGTTTCAGCCCCTCTGTTTCAGCCACTCAGTTTCAGCCCCTCTGTTTCAGCCCCTCTGTTTCTCGCCCTCTGTTTCTCGCCCTCTGTATCTCGCCCTGTGTTTCAGCCCCTCTGTTTCAGCCCCTCTGTTTCAGCCCCTCTGTTTCTCGCCCTCTGTTTCTCGCCCTCTGTTTCTCGCCCTCTGTTTCTCGCTCTTTGTTTCTCGCCCTCTGTTTCTCGCCCTCTGTTTCAGCCCCTCTGTTTCAGCCCCTCTGTTTCAGCCCCTCTGTTTCATCCCCTCTGTTTCAGCCCCTCTGTTTCAGCCCCTCTGTTTCTCGCCCTCTGTTTCTCGCCCTCTGTTTCTCGCCCTCTGTTTCTCGCTCTCTGTTTCTCGCCCTCTGTTTCTCGCCCTCTGTTTCAGCCCCTCTGTTTCAGCGCCTCTGTTTCAGCCCCTCTGTTTCTCGCCCTCTGTTTCTCGCCCTCTGTTTCTCGCCCTCTGTTTCAGCCCCTCTGTTTCAGCCCCTCTGTTTCAGCCCCTCTGTTTCTCGCCCTCTGTTTCTCGCCCTCTGTTTCTTGCTCTCTGTTTCTCGCCCTCTGTTTCTCGCCCTCTGTTTCAGCCCCTCTGTTTCAGCTCCTCTGTTCCTCGCTCTCTGTTTCTCGCCCTCTGTTTCAGCCCCTCTGTTTCTCGCCCACTGTTTCAGCCCCTCTGTTTCTCGCCATCTGTTTCAGCCCCACTGTTTCAGCCCCTGTGTTTCTCGCCCTCTGTTTCAGCCCCTCTGTTTCAGCCCCTCGGTTTCAGCCCCTCTGTTTCAGCCCCTCCGTTTCAGCACCTCTGTTTCTCGCCCTTTGTTTCTCGCCCTCTGTTTCAGCCCCTCTGTTTCTCGCCATCTGTTTCAGCCCCTCTGTTTCAGTCCCTCTGTTTCAGCCCCTCTGTTTCCGGTCCGCTGTTTCAGCCCCTCTGTTTCAGCCCCTCAGTTTCAGCCCCTCTGTTTCTCGCCCTCTGTTTCAGCCCCTCTGTTTCAGCCCCTCTGTTTCAGCCACTCTGTTTCAGCCCCTCTGTTTCTCGCCCTCTGTTTCTCGCCCTCTGTTTCTCGCCCTCTGTTTCAGCCCCTCTGTTTCAGCCCCTCTGTTTCAGCCCCTCTGTTTCTCGCCCTCTGTTTCTCGCCCTCTGTTTCTCGCACTCTGTTTCTCGCTCTTTGTTTCTCGCCCTCTGTTTCTCGCCCTCTGTTTCAGCCCCTCTGTTTCAGCCCCTCTGTTTCAGCCCCTCTGTTTCAGCTCCTCTGTTTCAGCCCCTCTGTTTCAGCCCCACTGTTTCTCGCCCTCTGTTTCTCGCCCTCGGTTTCAGCCCCTCTGTTTCTCGCCCTCTGTTTCAGCCCCTCTGTTTCTCGCCCTCTGTTTCAGCCCCTCTGTTTCAGCCCCTCTGTTTCAGCCCCTCTTTTAAAGCCCATCTGTTTAAGCCCCTCTGTTTCAGCCCCTCTGTTTCTCGCCCTCTGTTTCAGCCCCTCTGTTTCTCGCCCTCTGTTTCAGACCCTCTGTTTCAGCCCCTCAGTATCAGCCCCTCTCTTTCAGCCCCTCTGTTTCTCGCCCTCTGTTTCTCGCCCTCTGTTTTGACGCCCTCTGTTTCTCGCCCACTGTTTCAGCACCTCTGTTTCAGCCCCTCTGTTTCAGCCCATCTGTTTCAGCCCCTCTGTTTCAGCCCCTCTGTTTCAGCCCCTCTGTTTCAGCCCCTCTGTTTCTCGCCCTCTGTTTCTCTTTCTCTGTTTCTCGCCCTCTGTTTCAGCCCCTCTGTTTCTCGCCCACTGTTTCAGCCCCTCTGTTTCTCGCCATCTGTTTCAGCCCCTCTGTTTCATCCCCACTGTTTCTCGCCCTCTGTTTCAGCCCCTCTGTTTCAGCCCCTCTGTTTCAGCACCTCTGTTTCAGCCCCTATGTTTCAGCCCCTCTGTTTCTCGCCCTCTGTTTCTCGCCCTCTGTTTCAGCCCCTCTGTTTCAGCCCCTCTGTTTCAGCCCCTCTGTTTCTCGCCCTCTGTTTCTCGCCCTCTGTTTCTCGCCCTCTGTTTCTCGATCTCTGTTTCTCGCCCTCTGTTTCTCGCTCTCTGTTTCAGCCCCTCTGTTTCAGCCTCTCTGTTTCAGCCCCTCTGTTTCACCCACTCTGTTTCAGCCCCTCTGTTTCTCGCCCTCTGTTTCTCGCCCTCTGTTTCTCGCCTCTGTTTCTCGCTCCCTCTTTCTCGCCCTTTGTTTCTCGCCCTCTGTTTCAGCCCCTCTGTTTCAGCCCCTCTTTTTCAGCCCCTCTGTTTCTCGCCCTCTGTTTCTCGCCCACTGTTTCTCGCCCTCTGTTTCAGCCCCTCTGTTTCAGCCCCTCTGTTTCAGCCCCTCTGTTTCAGCCCCTCTGTTTCAGCCCCTCTGTTTATCGCCCTCTGTTTCTCGCCCTCTGTTTCTCGCCCTCTGTTTCTCGCTCTCTGTTTCTCGCCCTCTGTTTCTCGCCCTCTGTTTCAGCCCCTCTGTTTCAGCCCCTCTGTTTCAGCCCCTCTGTTTCAGCCCCTCTGTTTCTCGCCCTCTGTTTCTTTCCCTCTGTTTCTCGCCCTCTGTTTCAGCCCCTCTGTTTCAGTCCCTCTGTTTCAGCCCCTCTGTTTCAGCCCCTCTGTTTCAGCCCCTCTGTTTCTCGCCCTCTGTTTCAGCCCCTCTGTTTCTCGCCCTCAGTTTCAGCCCCTCTGTTTCAGCCCCTCTGTTTCAGCCACTCTGATTCAGCCCCTCTGTTTCTCGCCCTCTGTTTCTCGCCCTCTGTTTCAGCCCCTCTGTTTCAGCCCCTCTGTTTCAGCCCCTCTGTTTCTCGCCCTCTGTTTCTCGCCCTCTGTTCCTCGCCCTCTGTTTCTCGCTCTCTGTTTCTCGCCCTCTGTTTCTCGCCCTCTGTTTCAGCCACTCTGTTTCAGCCCCTCTGTTTCAGCCCCTCTGTTTCAGCCCCTCTGTTTCAGCCCCTCTGTTTATCGCCCTCTGTTTCTCGCACTCTCTTTCTCGCCCTCTGTTTCTCGCTCTCTGTTTCTCGCCCTCTGTTTCTCGCTCTCTGTTTCTCGCCCTCTGTTTCTCGCCCTCTGTTTCAGCCCCTCTGTTTCAGCCCCTCTGTTTCAGCCCCTCTGTTTCTCGCCCTCTGTTTCAGCCCCTCTATTTCTCGCCCTCTGTTTCTCGCCCACTGTTTCTCGCCCTCTGTTTCAGCCCCTCTGTTTCAGCCCCTCTGTTTCAGCCCCTCTGTTTCTCGCCCTCTGTTTCTCGCCCACTGTTTCTCGCCCTCTGTTTCAGCCCCTCTGTTTCAGCCCCTCTGTTTCAGCCCCTCTGTTTCAGCCCCTCTGTTACTCGCCCTCTGTTTCTCGCTCTCTGTTTCTCGCCCTCTGTTTCTCGCTCTCTGTTTCTCGCCCTCTGTTTCTCGCCCTCTGTTTCAGCCCCTCTGTTTCAGCCCCTCAGTTTCAGCCCCTCTGTTTCTCGCCCTCTGTTTCAGCCCCTCTGTTTCTCGCCCTCTGTTTCTCGCCCACTGTTTCTAAACCCTCTGTTTCAGCCCCTCTGTTTCAGCCCCTCTGTTTCAGCGCCTCTGCTTCTCGCCCTCTGTTTCTCGCCCACTGTTTCTCGCCCACTGTTTCAGCCCCTCTGTTTCAGCCCCTGTGTTTCAGCCCCTCTGTTTCAGCCCCTCTGTTTATCGCCCTCTGTTTCTCGCCCTCTGTTTCTCGCCCTCTGTTTCTCGCTCTCTGTTTCTCGCCCTCTATTTCTCGCTCTCTGTTTCTCGCCCTCTGTTTCTCGCCCTCTGTTTCAGCCCCTCTGTTTCAGCCCCTCTGTTTCAGCCCCTCTGTTTCTCGCCCCTTGTTTCAGCCCCTCTGTTTCTCGCCCTCTGTTTCTCGCCCACTGTTTCTCGCCCTCTGATTCAGCCCCTCTGTTTCTCGCCCTCTGTTTCAGCCCCTCTGTTTCTCGCCCTCTGTTTCTCGCCCACTGTTTCTCGCCCTCTGTTTCAGCCCCTCTGTTTCAGCCCATCTGTTTCAGCCCCTCTGTTTCAGCCCCTCTGTTTCTCGCCCTCTGTTTCTCGCCCTCTGTTACTTGCCCTCTTTTTCTCGCTCTCTGTTTCTCGCCCTCTGTTTCTCGCCCTCTGTTTCAGCCCCTCTGTTTCAGCCCCTCTGTTTCAGCCCCTCTGTTTCTCGCCCACTGTTTCTCGCCCTCTGTTTCTCGCCCTCAGTTTCAGCCCCTCTGTTTCAGCCCCTTTGTTTCAGCCCCTCTGTTTCTGCCCCTCTGTTTCTCGCCCACTGTTTCTCGCCCTCTGTTTCAGCCCCTCTGTTTCAGCCCCTCTGTTTCAGCCCCTCTGTTTCAGCCCCTCTGTTTCAGCCCCTCTGTTTCTCGCCCTCTGTTTCTCGCCCTCTGTTTCTCGCCCTCTGTTTCTCGCCCTTTGTTTCTCGCCCTCTGTTTCAGCCCCTCTGTTTAAGCCCCTCTGTTTCTCGCCCTCTGTTTCTCGCCCTCTGTTTCAGCCCCTCTGTTTCAGCCCCTCAGTTTCAGCCCCTCTGTTTCTCCCCCTCTGTTTCAGCACCTCTGTTTCTCGCCCTCTCTTTCAGCCCCTCTCTTTCTCACCCACTGTTGCAGACCCTCTGTTTCAGCCCCTCTGTTTCAGCCCCTCTGTTTCAGCCCCTCTGTATCTCGCCCTCTGTTTCAGCCCCTCTGTTTCTGCCCCTCTGTTTCAGCCCCTCTATTTCAGCCCCTCTGTTTCTCGCCATCTGTTTCAGCCCCTCTGTTTCAGCCCCTCTGTTTCTCGCCCTCTGTTTCAGCCCCTCTGTTTCAGCCCCTCTGATTCAGCCCCTCTGTTTCAGCAACTCTGCTTCTCGCCCTTTGTTTCTCGCCCTCTGTTTCTCGCCTCTGTTTCTCGCTCCCTGTTTCTCGCCCTCTGTTTCTCGCCCTCTGTTTCAGCCCCTCTGTTTCAGCCCCTCTTTTTCAGCCCCTCTGTTTCTCGCCCTCTGTTTCTCGCCCACTGTTTCTCGCCCTCTGTTTCAGCCCCTCTGTTTCAGCCCCTCTGTTTCAGCCCCTCTGTTTCAGCCCCTCTGTTTCAGCCCCTCTGTTTATCGCCCTCTGTTTCTCGCCCTCTGTTTCTCGCCCTCTGTTTCTCGTTCTCTGTTTCTCGCCCTCTGTTTCTCGCCCTCTGTTTCAGCCCCTCTGTTTCAGCCCCTCTGTTTCAGCCCCTCTGTTTCAGCCCCTCTGTTTCTCGCCCTCTGTTTCTTTCCCTCTGTTTCTCGCCCTCTGTTTCAGCCCCTCTGTTTCAGTCCCTCTGTTTCAGCCCCTCTGTTTCAGCCCCTCTGTTTCAGCACCTCTGTTTCTCGCCCTCTGTTTCAGCCCCTCTGTTTCTCGCCCTCAGGTTCAGCCCCTCTGTTTCAGCCCCTCTGTTTCAGCCACTCTGATTCAGCCCCTCTGTTTCTCGCCCTCTGTTTCTCGCCCTCTGTTTCAGCCCCTCTGTTTCAGCCCCTCTGTTTCAGCCCCTCTGTTTCTCGCCCTCTGTTTCTCGCCCTCTGTTTCTCGCCCTCTGTTTCTCGCTCTCTGTTTCTAGCCCTCTGTTTCTCGCCCTCTGTTTCAGCCACTCTGTTTCAGCCCCTCTGTTTCAGCCCCTCTGTTTCAGCCCCTCTGTTTCAGCCCCTCTGTTTATCGCCCTCTGTTTCTCGCCCTCTCTTTCTCGCCCTCTGTTTCTCGCTCTCTGTTTCTCGCCCTCTGTTTCTCGCTCTCTGTTTCTCGCCCTCTGTTTCTCGCCCTCTGTTTCAGCCCCTCTGTTTCAGCCCCTCTGTTTCAGCCCCTCTGTTTCTCGCCCTCTGTTTCAGCCCATCTATTTCTCGCCCTCTGTTTCTCGCCCACTGTTTCTCGCCCTCTGTTTCAGCCCCTCTGTTTCAGCCCCTCTGTTTCAGCCCCTCTGTTTCTCGCCCTCTGTTTCTCGCCCACTGTGTCTCGCCCTCTGTTTCAGCCCCTCTGTTTCAGCCCCTCTGTTTCAGCCCCTCTGTTTCAGCCCCTCTGTTTCTCGCCCTCTGTTTCTCGCTCTCTGTTTCTCGCCCTCTGTTTCTCGCTCTCTGTTTCTCGCCCTCTGTTTCTCGCCCTCTGTTTCAGCCCCTCTGTTTCAGCCCCTCAGTTTCAGCCCCGTTGTTTCTCGCCCTCTGTTTCAGCCCCTCTGTTTCTCGCCCTCTGTTTCTCGCCCACTGTTTCTAAACCCTCTGTTTCAGCCCCTCTGTTTCAGCCTCTCTGTTTCAGCGCCTCTGTTTCTCGCCCTCTGTTTCTCGCCCACTGTTTCTCGCCCACTGTTTCAGCCCCTCTGTTTCAGCCCCTGTGTTTCAGCCCCTCTGTTTCAGCCCCTCTGTTTCTCGCCCTCTGTTTCTCGCTTTCTGTTTCTCGCCCTCTGTTTCTCGCTCTCTGTTTCTCGCCCTCTGTTTCTCCCCTTCTGTTTCAGCCCCTCTGTTTCAGCCCCTCTGTTTCAGTCCCTCTGTTTCTCGCCCTCTGTTTCAGCCCCTCTGTTTCTCGCCCTCTGTTTCTCGCCCACTGTTTCTCGCCCTCTGTTTCAGCCCCTCTGTTTCAGCCCCTCTGTTTCAGACCCTCTGTTTCTCGCCCTCTGTTTCAGCCCCTCTGTTTCAGCCCCTCTGTTTCTCGCCCTCAGTTTCAGCCCCTCTGTTTCAGCCCCTCTGTTTCAGCCACTCTGTTTCAGCCCCTCTGTTTCTCGCCCTCTGTTTCTCGCCCTCTGTTTCAGCCCCTCTGTTTCAGCCCCTCTGTTTCAGCCCCTCTGTTTCTCGCCCTCTGTTTCTCGCCCTCTGTTTCTCGCCCTCTGTTTCTCGCTCTCTGTTTCTCGCCCTCTGTTTCTCGCCCTCTGTTTCAGCCCCTCTGTTTCAGCCCCTCTGTTTCAGCCCCTCTGTTTCAGCCCCTCTGTTTCAGCCCCTCTGTTTATCGCCCTCTGTTTCTCGCCCTCTGTTTCTCGCCCTCTGTTTCTCGCTCTCTGTTTCACGCCCTCTATTTCTCGCTCTCTGTTTCTCGCCCTCTGTTTCTCGCCCTCTGTTTCAGCCCCTCTGTTTCAGCCCGTCTGTATCAGCCCCTCTGTTTCTCGCCCACTGTTTCAGCCCCTCTGTTTCTCGCCCTCTGTTTCTCGCCCACTGTTTCTCGCCCTCTGATTCAGCCCCTCTGTTTCAGCCCCTCTGTTTCAGCCCCTCTGTTTCTCGCCCTCTGTTTCTCGCCCACTGTTTCTCGCCCTCTGTTTCAGCCCCTCTGTTTCAGCCCCTCTGTTTCAGCCCCTCTGTTTCAGCCCCTCAGTTTCTCGCCCTCTGTTTCTCGCCCTCTGTTTCTTGCCCTCTGTTTCTCGCTCTCTGTTTCTCGCCCTCTGTTTCTCGCCCTCTGTTTCAGCCCCTCTGTTTCAGCCCCTCTGTTTCAGCCCCTCTGTTTCTCGCCCACTGTTTCTCGCCCTCTGTTTCTCGCCCTCAGTTTCAGCCCCTCTGTTTCAGCCCCTTTGTTTCAGCCCCTCTGTTTCTGCCCCTCTGTTTCTCGCCCACTGTTTCTCGCCCTCTGTTTCAGCCCCTCTGTTTCAGCCCCTCTGTTTCAGCCCCTCTGTTTCAGCCCCTCTGTTTCAGCCCCTCTGTTTCTCGCCCTCTGTTTCTCGCCCTCTGTTTCTCGCCCTCTGTTTCTCGCCCTCTGTTTCTCGCCCTCTGTTTCAGCCCCTCTGTTTAAGCCCCTCTGTTTCTCGCCCTCTGTTTCTCGCCCTCTGTTTCAGCCCCTCTGTTTCAGCCCCTCAGTTTCAGCCCCTCTGTTTCTCCCCCTCTGTTTCAGCACCTCTGTTTCTCGCCCTCTCTTTCAGCCCCTCTCTTTCTCACCCACTGTTGCAGACCCTCTGTTTCAGCCCCTCTGTTTCAGCCCCTCTGTTTCAGCCCCTCTGTATCTCGCCCTCTGTTTCAGCCCCTCTGTTTCAGCCCCTCTGTTTCAGCCCCTCTATTTCAGCCCCTCTGTTTCTCGCCATCTGTTTCAGCCCCTCTGTTTCAGCCCCTCTGTTTCTCGCCCTCTGTTTCAGCCCCTCTGTTTCAGCCCCTCTGATTCAGCCCCTCTGTTTCAGCACCTCTGTTTCTCGCCCTTTGTTTCTCGCCCTCTGTTTCAGCCCCTCTGTTTCTCGCCCTCTGTTTCAGCCCCTCTGTTTCAGTCCCTCTGTTTCAGCCCCTCTGTTTCAGCCCCTCTGTTTCAGCCCGTCTGTTTCACGCCCTCTGTTGCAGCCCCTCTGTTTCAGCCCCTCTGTTTCTCGCCCTCTGTTTCAGCCCCTCTGTTTCAGCCCCTCTGTATCAGCCCCTCTGTTTCAGCCCCTCTGTTTCTCGCCCTCTGTTTCTCGCCCTCTGTTTCAGCCCCTCTGTTTCAGCCCCTCTATTTCAGCCCCTCTGTTTCAGCCCCTCTGTTTCTCGCTCTCTGTTTCTCGCCCTCTGTTTCTCGCCCTCTGTTTCAGCCCCTCTGTTTCAGCCCCTCTGTTTCAGCCCCTCTGTTTCAGCCCCTCTGTTTCTCGCCCTCTGTTTCTTTCCCTCTGTTTCCGCCCTCTGTTTCAGCCCCTCTGTTTCAGTCCCTCTGTTTCAGCCCCAATGTTTCAGCCCCTCTGTTTCAGCCCCTCTGTTTCAGCCACTCTGTTGCAGCCCCTCTGTTTCTCGCCCTCTGTTTCTCGCCCTCTGTTTCAGCCCCTCTGTTTCAGCCCCTCTGTTTCAGCCCCTCTGTTTCTCGCCCTCTGTTTCTCGCCCTCTGTTTCTCGCCCTCTTTTTCTCGCTCTCTGTTTCTCGCCCTCTGTTTCTCGCCCACTGTTTCAGCCCCTCTGTTTCAGCCCCTCTGTTTCAGCCCCTCTGTTTCAGCCCCTCTGTTTCAGCCCCTCTGTTTATCGCCCTCTGTTTCTCGCCCTCTGTTTCTCGCCCTCTGTTTCTCGCTCTCTGTATCTCGCCCTCTGTTTCTCGCTCTCTGTATCTCGCCCTCTGTTTCAGCCCCTCTGTTTAACGCCCTCTGTTTCAGCCCCTCTGTTTCAGCCCCTCTGTTTCCCGCCCTCTGTTTCAGCCCCTCTGTTTCAGCCCCTCTGTATCAGCCCCTCTGTTTCTGCCCCTCTGTTTCAGCCCCTCTGTTTCTCGCCCTCTGTTTCAGCCCCTCTGTTTCAGACCCTCTGTTTCAGCCCCTCTGTTTCAGCCCCTCTGTTTCAGCCCCTCTGTTTCTCGCCCTCTGTTTCTCGCCCTCTGTTTCTCGCTCTCTGTTTCTCGCCCTCTGTTTCTCGCCCTCTGTTTCAGCCCCTCTGTTTCAGCCCATCTGTTTCAGCCCCTCTGTTTCAGCCCCTCTGTTTCTCGATCGCTGTTTCAGCCCCTCTGTTTCTCGCTCTCTGTTTCAGCCCCTCTGTTTCTCGCCCTCTGTTTCTCGCCCTCTGTTTCAGCCCCTCTGTTACAGCCCCTCTGTTTCAGCCACTCTGTTTCAGGCCCTCTGTTTCAGCCCCTCTGTTTCAGCCCCTCTGTTTCAGCCCCTCTGTTTCAGACCCTCTTTTTCAGCCCCTCTGTTTCTCGCCCTCTGTTTCTCGCCCTCTGTTTCTCGCTCTCTGTTTCTCGCCCTCTGTTTCTCGCCCTCTGTTTCAGCCCCTCTGTTTCAGCCACTCTGTTTCAGCCCCTCTGTTTCTCGCCCACTGTTTCTCGCCCTCTGTTGCAGCCCCTCTGTTTCAGCCCCTCTGTTTCAGCCCCTCTGTTTCAGCCCCTCTGTTTCTCGCCCTCTGATTCTCTCCCTCTGTTTCTCGATCTCTCTTTCTCGCCCTCTGTTTCTCGCCCTCTGTTTCTCGCCCTCTGTTTCAGCCCCTCTGTTTCAGCCCCTGTGTTTCAGCCCTTCTGTTTCTCGCCCTCTGTTTCTCGCCCTCTGTTTCTTGCTCTCTGTTTCTCGTTCTCTGTTTCTCGCCCTCTGTTTCAGCCCCTCTGTTTCAGCTCCTCTGTTCCATGCTCACTGTTTCTCGCCCTCTGTTTCAGCCCCTCTGTTTCTCGCCCACTGTTTCAGCCCCTCTGTTTCTCGCCATCTGTTTCAGCCCCTCTGTTTCAGCCCCTCTGTTTCTCGCCCTTTGTTTCTCGCCCTCTGTTTCAGCCCCTCTGTTTCTCGCCCTCTGTTTCAGCCCCTCTGTTTCAGTCCCTCTGTTTCAGCCCCTCTGTTTCCGCCCCTCTGTTTCAGCCCCTCTGTTTCAGCCCCTCTGTTTCAGCCCCTCTGTTTCTCGCCCTCTGTTTCAGCCCCTCTGTTTCAGCCCCTCTGTTTCAGCCACTCAGTTTCAGCCCCTCTGTTTCAGCCCCTCTGTTTCTCGCCCTCTGTTTCTCGCCCTCTGTATCTCGCCCTGTGTTTCAGCCCCTCTGTTTCAGCCCCTCTGTTTCAGCCCCTCTGTTTCTCGCCCTCTGTTTCTCGCCCTCTGTTTCTCGCCCTCTGTTTCTCGCTCTTTGTTTCTCGCCCTCTGTTTCTCGCCCTCTGTTTCAGCCCCTCTGTTTCAGCCCCTCTGTTTCAGCCCCTCTGTTTCATCCCCTCTGTTTCAGCCCCTCTGTTTCAGCCCCTCTGTTTCTCGCCCTCTGTTTCTCGCCCTCTGTTTCTCGCCCTCTGTTTCTCGCTCTCTGTTTCTCGCCCTCTGTTTCTCGCCCTCTGTTTCAGCCCCTCTGTTTCAGCGCCTCTGTTTCAGCCCCTCTGTTTCTCGCCCTCTGTTTCTCGCCCTCTGTTTCTCGCCCTCTGTTTCAGCCCCTCTGTTTCAGCCCCTCTGTTTCAGCCCCTCTGTTTCTCGCCCTCTGTTTCTCGCCCTCTGTTTCTTGCTCTCTGTTTCTCGCCCTCTGTTTCTCGCCCTCTGTTTCAGCCCCTCTGTTTCAGCCCCTCTGTTTCCGGTCCGCTGTTTCAGCCCCTCTGTTTCAGCCCCTCAGTTTCAGCCCCTCTGTTTCTCGCCCTCTGTTTCAGCCCCTCTGTTTCAGCCCCTCTGTTTCAGCCACTCTGTTTCAGCCCCTCTGTTTCTCGCCCTCTGTTTCTCGCCCTCTGTTTCTCGCCCTCTGTTTCAGCCCCTCTGTTTCAGCCCCTCTGTTTCAGCCCCTCTGTTTCTCGCCCTCTGTTTCTCGCCCTCTGTTTCTCGCCCTCTGTTTCTCGCTCTTTGTTTCTCGCCCTCTGTTTCTCGCCCTCTGTTTCAGCCCCTCTGTTTCAGCCCCTCTGTTTCAGCCCCTCTGTTTCAGCTCCTCTGTTTCAGCCCCTCTGTTTCAGCCCCACTGTTTCTCGCCCTCTGTTTCTCGCCCTCGGTTTCAGCCCCTCTGTTTCTCGCCCTCTGTTTCAGCCCCTCTGTTTCTCGCCCTCTGTTTCAGCCCCTCTGTTTCAGCCCCTCTGTTTCAGCCCCTCTTTTAAAGCCCATCTGTTTAAGCCACTCTGTTTCAGCCCCTCTGTTTCTCGCCCTCTGTTTCAGCCCCTCTGTTTCTCGCCCTCTGTTTCAGACCCTCTGTTTCAGCCCCTCAGTATCAGCCCCTCTCTTTCAGCCCCTCTGTTTCTCGCCCTCTGTTTCTCGCCCTCTGTTTTGACGCCCTCTGTTTCTCGCCCACTGTTTCAGCACCTCTGTTTCAGCCCCTCTGTTTCAGCCCATCTGTTTCAGCCCCTCTGTTTCAGCCCCTCTGTTTCAGCCCCTCTGTTTCAGCCCCTCTGTTTCTCGCCCTCTGTTTCTCTTTCTCTGTTTCTCGCCCTCTGTTTCAGCCCCTCTGTTTCTCGCCCACTGTTTCAGCCCCTCTGTTTCTCGCCATCTGTTTCAGCCCCTCTGTTTCATCCCCTCTGTTTCTCGCCCTCTGTTTCAGCCCCTCTGTTTCAGCCCCTCTGTTTCAGCACCTCTGTTTCAGCCCCTATGTTTCAGCCCCTCTGTTTCTCGCCCTCTGTTTCTCGCCCTCTGTTTCAGCCCCTCTGTTTCAGCCCCTCTGTTTCAGCCCCTCTGTTTCTCGCCCTCTGTTTCTCGCCCTCTGTTTCTCGCCCTCTGTTTCTCGATCTCTGTTTCTCGCCCTCTGTTTCTCGCTCTCTGTTTCAGCCCCTCTGTTTCAGCCTCTCTGTTTCAGCCCCTCTGTTTCAGCCCCTCTGTTTCAGCCCCTCTGTTTCTCGCCCTCTGTTTCTCGCCCTCTGTTTCTCGCCTCTGTTTCTCGCTCCCTCTTTCTCGCCCTTTGTTTCTCGCCCTCTGTTTCAGCCCCTCTGTTTCAGCCCCTCTTTTTCAGCCCCTCTGTTTCTCGCCCTCTGTTTCTCGCCCACTGTTTCTCGCCCTCTGTTTCAGCCCCTCTGTTTCAGCCCCTCTGTTTCAGCCCCTCTGTTTCAGCCCCTCTGTTTCAGCCCCTCTGTTTATCGCCCTCTGTTTCTCGCCCTCTGTTTCTCGCCCTCTGTTTCTCGCTCTCTGTTTCTCGCCCTCTGTTTCTCGCCCTCTGTTTCAGCCCCTCTGTTTCAGCCCCTCTGTTTCAGCCCCTCTGTTTCAGCCCCTCTGTTTCTCGCCCTCTGTTTCTTTCCCTCTGTTTCTCGCCCTCTGTTTCAGCCCCTCTGTTTCAGTCCCTCTGTTTCAGCCCCTCTGTTTCAGCCCCTCTGTTTCAGCCCCTCTGTTTCTCGCCCTCTGTTTCAGCCCCTCTGTTTCTCGCCCTCAGTTTCAGCCCCTCTGTTTCAGCCCCTCTGTTTCAGCCACTCTGATTCAGCCCCTCTGTTTCTCGCCCTCTGTTTCTCGCCCTCTGTTTCAGCCCCTCTGTTTCAGCCCCTCTGTTTCAGCCCCTCTGTTTCTCGCCCTCTGTTTCTCGCCCTCTGTTTCTCGCCCTCTGTTTCTCGCTCTCTGTTTCTCGCCCTCTGTTTCTCGCCCTCTGTTTCAGCCACTCTGTTTCAGCCCCTCTGTTTCAGCCCCTCTGTTTCAGCCCCTCTGTTTCAGCCCCTCTGTTTCTCGCCCTCTGTTTCAGCCCCTCTGTTTCAGCCCCTCTGTTTCAGCCCCTCTTTTAAAGCCCATCTGTTTAAGCCCCTCTGTTTCAGCCCCTCTGTTTCTCGCCCTCTGTTTCAGCCCCTCTGTTTCTCGCCCTCTGTTTCAGACCCTCTGTTTCAGCCCCTCAGTATCAGCCCCTCTCTTTCAGCCCCTCTGTTTCTCGCCCTCTGTTTCTCGCCCTCTGTTTTGACGCCCTCTGTTTCTCGCCCACTGTTTCAGCACCTCTGTTTCAGCCCCTCTGTTTCAGCCCATCTGTTTCAGCCCCTCTGTTTCAGCCCCTCTGTTTCAGCCCCTCTGTTTCAGCCCCTCTGTTTCTCGCCCTCTGTTTCTCTTTCTCTGTTTCTCGCCCTCTGTTTCAGCCCCTCTGTTTCTCGCCCACTGTTTCAGCCCCTCTGTTTCTCGCCATCTGTTTCAGCCCCTCTGTTTCATCCCCTCTGTTTCTCGCCCTCTGTTTCAGCCCCTCTGTTTCAGCCCCTCTGTTTCAGCACCTCTGTTTCAGCCCCTATGTTTCAGCCCCTCTGTTTCTCGCCCTCTGTTTCTCGCCCTCTGTTTCAGCCCCTCTGTTTCAGCCCCTCTGTTTCAGCCCCTCTGTTTCTCGCCCTCTGTTTCTCGCCCTCTGTTTCTCGCCCTCTGTTTCTCGATCTCTGTTTCTCGCCCTCTGTTTCTCGCTCTCTGTTTCAGCCCCTCTGTTTCAGCCTCTCTGTTTCAGCCCCTCTGTTTCAGCCCCTCTGTTTCAGCCCCTCTGTTTCTCGCCCTCTGTTTCTCGCCCTCTGTTTCTCGCCTCTGTTTCTCGCTCCCTCTTTCTCGCCCTTTGTTTCTCGCCCTCTGTTTCAGCCCCTCTGTTTCAGCCCCTCTTTTTCAGCCCCTCTGTTTCTCGCCCTCTGTTTCTCGCCCACTGTTTCTCGCCCTCTGTTTCAGCCCCTCTGTTTCAGCCCCTCTGTTTCAGCCCCTCTGTTTCAGCCCCTCTGTTTCAGCCCCTCTGTTTATCGCCCTCTGTTTCTCGCCCTCTGTTTCTCGCCCTCTGTTTCTCGCTCTCTGTTTCTCGCCCTCTGTTTCTCGCCCTCTGTTTCAGCCCCTCTGTTTCAGCCCCTCTGTTTCAGCCCCTCTGTTTCAGCCCCTCTGTTTCTCGCCCTCTGTTTCTTTCCCTCTGTTTCTCGCCCTCTGTTTCAGCCCCTCTGTTTCAGTCCCTCTGTTTCAGCCCCTCTGTTTCAGCCCCTCTGTTTCAGCCCCTCTGTTTCTCGCCCTCTGTTTCAGCCCCTCTGTTTCTCGCCCTCAGTTTCAGCCCCTCTGTTTCAGCCCCTCTGTTTCAGCCACTCTGATTCAGCCCCTCTGTTTCTCGCCCTCTGTTTCTCGCCCTCTGTTTCAGCCCCTCTGTTTCAGCCCCTCTGTTTCAGCCCCTCTGTTTCTCGCCCTCTGTTTCTCGCCCTCTGTTTCTCGCCCTCTGTTTCTCGCTCTCTGTTTCTCGCCCTCTGTTTCTCGCCCTCTGTTTCAGCCACTCTGTTTCAGCCCCTCTGTTTCAGCCCCTCTGTTTCAGCCCCTCTGTTTCAGCCCCTCTGTTTATCGCCCTCTGTTTCTCGCACTCTCTTTCTCGCCCTCTGTTTCTCGCTCTCTGTTTCTCGCCCTCTGTTTCTCGCTCTCTGTTTCTCGCCCTCTGTTTCTCGCCCTCTGTTTCAGCCCCTCTGTTTCAGCCCCTCTGTTTCAGCCCCTCTGTTTCTCGCCCTCTGTTTCAGCCCCTCTATTTCTCGCCCTCTGTTTCTCGCCCACTGTTTCTCGCCCTCTGTTTCAGCCCCTCTGTTTCAGCCCCTCTGTTTCAGCCCCTCTGTTTCTCGCCCTCTGTTTCTCGCCCACTGTTTCTCGCCCTCTGTTTCAGCCCCTCTGTTTCAGCCCCTCTGTTTCAGCCCCTCTGTTTCAGCCCCTCTGTTACTCGCCCTCTGTTTCTCGCTCTCTGTTTCTCGCCCTCTGTTTCTCGCTCTCTGTTTCTCGCCCTCTGTTTCTCGCCCTCTGTTTCAGCCCCTCTGTTTCAGCCCCTCAGTTTCAGCCCCTCTGTTTCTCGCCCTCTGTTTCAGCCCCTCTGTTTCTCGCCCTCTGTTTCTCGCCCACTGTTTCTAAACCCTCTGTTTCAGCCCCTCTGTTTCAGCCCCTCTGTTTCAGCGCCTCTGCTTCTCGCCCTCTGTTTCTCGCCCACTGTTTCTCGCCCACTGTTTCAGCCCCTCTGTTTCAGCCCCTGTGTTTCAGCCCCTCTGTTTCAGCCCCTCTGTTTATCGCCCTCTGTTTCTCGCCCTCTGTTTCTCGCCCTCTGTTTCTTGCTCTCTGTTTCTCGCCCTCTATTTCTCGCTCTCTGTTTCTCGCCCTCTGTTTCTCGCCCTCTGTTTCAGCCCCTCTGTTTCAGCCCCTCTGTTTCAGCCCCTCTGTTTCTCGCCCCTTGTTTCAGCCCCTCTGTTTCTCGCCCTCTGTTTCTCGCCCACTGTTTCTCGCCCTCTGATTCAGCCCCTCTGTTTCAGCCCCTCTGTTTCAGCCCCTCTGTTTCTCGCCCTCTGTTTCTCGCCCACTGTTTCTCGCCCTCTGTTTCAGCCCCTCTGTTTCAGCCCCTCTGTTTCAGCCCCTCTGTTTCAGCCCCTCTGTTTCTCGCCCTCTGTTTCTCGCCCTCTGTTACTTGCCCTCTTTTTCTCGCTCTCTGTTTCTCGCCCTCTGTTTCTCGCCCTCTGTTTCAGCCCCTCTGTTTCAGCCCCTCTGTTTCAGCCCCTCTGTTTCTCGCCCACTGTTTCTCGCCCTCTGTTTCTCGCCCTCAGTTTCAGCCCCTCTGTTTCAGCCCCTTTGTTTCAGCCCCTCTGTTTCTGCCCCTCTGTTTCTCGCCCACTGTTTCTCGCCCTCTGTTTCAGCCCCTCTGTTTCAGCCCCTCTGTTTCAGCCCCTCTGTTTCAGCCCCTCTGTTTCAGCCCCTCTGTTTCTCGCCCTCTTTTTCTCGCCCTCTGTTTCTCGCCCTCTGTTTCTCGCCCTTTGTTTCTCGCCCTCTGTTTCAGCCCCTCTGTTTAAGCCCCTCTGTTTCTCGCCCTCTGTTTCTCGCCCTCTGTTTCAGCCCCTCTGTTTCAGCCCCTCAGTTTCAGCCCCTCTGTTTCTCCCCCTCTGTTTCAGCACCTCTGTTTCTCGCCCTCTCTTTCAGCCCCTCTCTTTCTCACCCACTGTTGCAGACCCTCTGTTTCAGCCCCTCTGTTTCAGCCCCTCTGTTTCAGCCCCTCTGTATCTCGCCCTCTGTTTCAGCCCCTCTGTTTCTGCCCCTCTGTTTCAGCCCCTCTATTTCAGCCCCTCTGTTTCTCGCCATCTGTTTCAGCCCCTCTGTTTCAGCCCCTCTGTTTCTCGCCCTCTGTTTCAGCCCCTCTGTTTCAGCCCCTCTGATTCAGCCCCTCTGTTTCAGCAACTCTGTTTCTCGCCCTTTGTTTCTCGCCCTCTGTTTCTCGCCTCTGTTTCTCGCTCCCTGTTTCTCGCCCTCTGTTTCTCGCCCTCTGTTTCAGCCCCTCTGTTTCAGCCCCTCTTTTTCAGCCCCTCTGTTTCTCGCCCTCTGTTTCTCGCCCACTGTTTCTCGCCCTCTGTTTCAGCCCCTCTGTTTCAGCCCCTCTGTTTCAGCCCCTCTGTTTCAGCCCCTCTGTTTCAGCCCCTCTGTTTATCGCCCTCTGTTTCTCGCCCTCTGTTTCTCGCCCTCTGTTTCTCGTTCTCTGTTTCTCGCCCTCTGTTTCTCGCCCTCTGTTTCAGCCCCTCTGTTTCAGCCCCTCTGTTTCAGCCCCTCTGTTTCAGCCCCTCTGTTTCTCGCCCTCTGTTTCTTTCCCTCTGTTTCTCGCCCTCTGTTTCAGCCCCTCTGTTTCAGTCCCTCTGTTTCAGCCCCTCTGTTTCAGCCCCTCTGTTTCAGCCCCTCTGTTTCTCGCCCTCTGTTTCAGCCCCTCTGTTTCTCGCCCTCAGTTTCAGCCCCTCTGTTTCAGCCCCTCTGTTTCAGCCACTCTGATTCAGCCCCTCTGTTTCTCGCCCTCTGTTTCTCGCCCTCTGTTTCAGCCCCTCTGTTTCAGCCCCTCTGTTTCAGCCCCTCTGTTTCTCGCCCTCTGTTTCTCGCCCTCTGTTTCTCGCCCTCTGTTTCTCGCTCTCTGTTTCTAGCCCTCTGTTTCTCGCCCTCTGTTTCAGCCACTCTGTTTCAGCCCCTCTGTTTCAGCCCCTCTGTTTCAGCCCCTCTGTTTCAGCCCCTCTGTTTATCGCCCTCTGTTTCTCGCCCTCTCTTTCTCGCCCTCTGTTTCTCGCTCTCTGTTTCTCGCCCTCTGTTTCTCGCTCTCTGTTTCTCGCCCTCTGTTTCTCGCCCTCTGTTTCAGCCCCTCTGTTTCAGCCCCTCTGTTTCAGCCCCTCTGTTTCTCGCCCTCTGTTTCAGCCCATCTATTTCTCGCCCTCTGTTTCTCGCCCACTGTTTCTCGCCCACTATTTCAGCCCCTCTGTTTCAGCCCCTCTGTTTCAGCCCCTCTGTTTCTCGCCCTCTGTTTCTCGCCCACTGTGTCTCGCCCTCTGTTTCAGCCCCTCTGTTTCAGCCCCTCTGTTTCAGCCCCTCTGTTTCAGCCCCTCTGTTTCTCGCCCTCTGTTTCTCGCTCTCTGTTTCTCGCCCTCTGTTTCTCGCTCTCTGTTTCTCGCCCTCTGTTTCTCGCCCTCTGTTTCAGCCCCTCTGTTTCAGCCCCTCAGTTTCAGCCCCTCTGTTTCTCGCCCTCTGTTTCAGCCCCTCTGTTTCTCGCCCTCTGTTTCTCGCCCACTGTTTCTAAACCCTCTGTTTCAGCCCCTCTGTTTCAGCCTCTCTGTTTCAGCGCCTCTGTTTCTCGCCCTCTGTTTCTCGCCCACTGTTTCTCGCCCACTGTTTCAGCCCCTCTGTTTCAGCCCCTGTGTTTCAGCCCCTCTGTTTCAGCCCCTCTGTTTCTCGCCCTCTGTTTCTCGCTTTCTGTTTCTCGCCCTCTGTTTCTCGCTCTCTGTTTCTCGCCCTCTGTTTCTCCCCTTCTGTTTCAGCCCCTCTGTTTCAGCCCCTCTGTTTCAGTCCCTCTGTTTCTCGCCCTCTGTTTCAGCCCCTCTGTTTCTCGCCCTCTGTTTCTCGCCCACTGTTTCTCGCCCTCTGTTTCAGCCCCTCTGTTTCAGCCCCTCTGTTTCAGACCCTCTGTTTCTCGCCCTCTGTTTCAGCCCCTCTGTTTCAGCCCCTCTGTTTCTCGCCCTCAGTTTCAGCCCCTCTGTTTCAGCCCCTCTGTTTCAGCCACTCTGTTTCAGCCCCTCTGTTTCTCGCCCTCTGTTTCTCGCCCTCTGTTTCAGCCCCTCTGTTTCAGCCCCTCTGTTTCAGCCCCTCTGTTTCTCGCCCTCTGTTTCTCGCCCTCTGTTTCTCGCCCTCTGTTTCTCGCTCTCTGTTTCTCGCCCTCTGTTTCTCGCCCTCTGTTTCAGCCCCTCTGTTTCAGCCCCTCTGTTTCAGCCCCTCTGTTTCAGCCCCTCTGTTTCAGCCCCTCTGTTTATCGCCCTCTGTTTCTCGCCCTCTGTTTCTCGCCCTCTGTTTCTCGCTCTCTGTTTCACGCCCTCTATTTCTCGCTCTCTGTTTCTCGCCCTCTGTTTCTCGCCCTCTGTTTCAGCCCCTCTGTTTCAGCCCCTCTGTATCAGCCCCTCTGTTTCTCGCCCACTGTTTCAGCCCCTCTGTTTCTCGCCCTCTGTTTCTCGCCCACTGTTTCTCGCCCTCTGATTCAGCCCCTCTGTTTCAGCCCCTCTGTTTCAGCCCCTCTGTTTCTCGCCCTCTGTTTCTCGCCCACTGTTTCTCGCCCTCTGTTTCAGCCCCTCTGTTTCAGCCCCTCTGTTTCAGCCCCTCTGTTTCAGCCCCTCAGTTTCTCGCCCTCTGTTTCTCGCCCTCTGTTTCTTGCCCTCTGTTTCTCGCTCTCTGTTTCTCGCCCTCTGTTTCTCGCCCTCTGTTTCAGCCCCTCTGTTTCAGCCCTTCTGTTTCAGCCCCTCTGTTTCTCGCCCACTGTTTCTCGCCCTCTGTTTCTCGCCCTCAGTTTCAGCCCCTCTGTTTCAGCCCCTTTGTTTCAGCCCCTCTGTTTCTGCCCCTCTGTTTCTCGCCCACTGTTTCTCGCCCTCTGTTTCAGCCCCTCTGTTTCAGCCCCTCTGTTTCAGCCCCTCTGTTTCAGCCCCTCTGTTTCAGCCCCTCTGTTTCTCGCCCTCTGTTTCTCGCCCTCTGTTTCTCGCCCTCTGTTTCTCGCCCTCTGTTTCTCGCCCTCTGTTTCAGCCCCTCTGTTTAAGCCCCTCTGTTTCTCGCCCTCTGTTTCTCGCCCTCTGTTTCAGCCCCTCTGTTTCAGCCCCTCAGTTTCAGCCCCTCTGTTTCTCCCCCTCTGTTTCAGCACCTCTGTTTCTCGCCCTCTCTTTCAGCCCCTCTCTTTCTCACCCACTGTTGCAGACCCTCTGTTTCAGCCCCTCTGTTTCAGCCCCTCTGTTTCAGCCCCTCTGTATCTCGCCCTCTGTTTCAGCCCCTCTGTTTCAGCCCCTCTGTTTCAGCCCCTCTATTTCAGCCCCTCTGTTTCTCGCCATCTGTTTCAGCCCCTCTGTTTCAGCCCCTCTGTTTCTCGCCCTCTGTTTCAGCCCCTCTGTTTCAGCCCCTCTGATTCAGCCCCTCTGTTTCAGCACCTCTGTTTCTCGCCCTTTGTTTCTCGCCCTCTGTTTCAGCCCCTCTGTTTCTCGCCCTCTGTTTCAGCCCCTCTGTTTCAGTCCCTCTGTTTCAGCCCCTCTGTTTCAGCCCCTCTGTTTCAGCCCGTCTGTTTCACGCCCTCTGTTGCAGCCCCTCTGTTTCAGCCCCTCTGTTTCTCGCCCTCTGTTTCAGCCCCTCTGTTTCAGCCCCTCTGTATCAGCCCCTCTGTTTCAGCCCCTCTGTTTCTCGCCCTCTGTTTCTCGCCCTCTGTTTCAGCCCCTCTGTTTCAGCCCCTCTATTTCAGCCCCTCTGTTTCAGCCCCTCTGTTTCTCGCTCTCTGTTTCTCGCCCTCTGTTTCTCGCCCTCTGTTTCAGCCCCTCTGTTTCAGCCCCTCTGTTTCAGCCCCTCTGTTTCAGCCCCTCTGTTTCTCGCCCTCTGTTTCTTTCCCTCTGTTTCCGCCCTCTGTTTCAGCCCCTCTGTTTCAGTCCCTCTGTTTCAGCCCCAATGATTCAGCCCCTCTGTTTCAGCCCCTCTGTTTCAGCCACTCTGTTGCAGCCCCTCTGTTTCTCGCCCTCTGTTTCTCGCCCTCTGTTTCAGCCCCTCTGTTTCAGCCCCTCTGTTTCAGCCCCTCTGTTTCTCGCCCTCTGTTTCTCGCCCTCTGTTTCTCGCCCTCTTTTTCTCGCTCTCTGTTTCTCGCCCTCTGTTTCTCGCCCACTGTTTCAGCCCCTCTGTTTCAGCCCCTCTGTTTCAGCCCCTAATGTTTCAGCCCCTCTGTTTCAGCCCCTCTGTTTATCGCCCTCTGTTTCTCGCCCTCTGTTTCTCGCCCTCTGTTTCTCGCTCTCTGTATCTCGCCCTCTGTTTCTCGCTCTCTGTATCTCGCCCTCTGTTTCAGCCCCTCAGTTTCAGCCCCTCTGTTTCTCGCCCTCTGTTTCAGCCCCTCTGTTTCAGCCCCTCTATTTCAGCCCCTCTGTTTCAGCCCCTCTGTTTCTCGCCCTCTGTTTCAGCCCCTCTGTTTCTCGCCCTCTGTTTCTCGCCCACTGTTTCTCGCCCTCTGTTTCAGCCCCTCTGTTTCAGCCCCTCTGTTTCTCGCCCTCTGTTTCTCGCCCTCTGTTTCTCGCCCACTGTTTCTCGCCCTCTGTTTCAGCCCCTCTGTTTCAGCCCCTCTGTTTCAGCCCCTCTGTTTCACCCCCTCTGTTTCTCGCCCTCTGTTTCTCGCCCTCTGTTTCTTGCCCTCTGTTTCTCGCTCTCTGTTTCTCGCCCTCTGTTTCTCGCCCTCTGTTTCAGCCCCTCTGTTTCAGCCCCTCTGTTTCTCGCCCTCTGTTTCTCGCCCTCTGTTTCTCGCCCTCTGTTTCTCGCCCTCAGTTTCAGCCCATCTGTTAAAGCCCCTTTGTTTCAGCCCCTCTGTTTCTGCCCCTCTGTTTCTCGCCCACTGTTTCTCGCCCTCTGTTTCAGCCCCTCTGTTTCAGCCCCTCTGTTTCAGCCCCTCTGTTTCAGCCCCTCTGTCTCTGCCCTCTGTTTCTCGCCCTCTGTTTCTCGCCCTCTGTTTCTCGCCCACTGTGTCTCGCCCTCTGTTTCAGCCCCTCTGTTTCAGCCCCTCTGTTTCAGCCCCTCTGTTTCAGCCCCTCTGTTTCTCGCCCTCTGTTTCTCGCTCTCTGTTTCTCGCCCTCTGTTTCTCGCTCTCTGTTTCTCGCCCTCTGTTTCTCGCCCTCTGTTTCAGCCCCTCTGTTTCAGCCCCTCAGTTTCAGCCCCTCTGTTTCTCGCCCTCTGTTTCAGCCCCTCTGTTTCTCGCCCTCTGTTTCTCGCCCACTGTTTCTAAACCCTCTGTTTCAGCCCCTCTGTTTCAGCCTCTCTGTTTCAGCGCCTCTGTTTCTCGCCCTCTGTTTCTCGCCCACTGTTTCTCGCCCACTGTTTCAGCCCCTCTGTTTCAGCCCCTGTGTTTCAGCCCCTCTGTTTCAGCCCCTCTGTTTCTCGCCCTCTGTTTCTCGCTCTCTGTTTCTCGCCCTCTGTTTCTCGCTCTCTGTTTCTCGCCCTCTGTTTCTCCCCTTCTGTTTCAGCCCCTCTGTTTCAGCCCCTCTGTTTCAGTCCCTCTGTTTCTCGCCCTCTGTTTCAGCCCCTCTGTTTCTCGCCCTCTGTTTCTCGCCCACTGTTTCTCGCCCTCTGTTTCAGCCCCTCTGTTTCAGCCCCTCTGTTTCAGACCCTCTGTTTCTCGCCCTCTGTTTCAGCCCCTCTGTTTCAGCCCCTCTGTTTCTCGCCCTCAGTTTCAGCCCCTCTGTTTCAGCCCCTCTGTTTCAGCCACTCTGTTTCAGCCCCTCTGTTTCTCGCCCTCTGTTTCTCGCCCTCTGTTTCAGCCCCTCTGTTTCAGCCCCTCTGTTTCAGCCCCTCTGTTTCTCGCCCTCTGTTTCTCGCCCTCTGTTTCTCGCCCTCTGTTTCTCGCTCTCTGTTTCTCGCCCTCTGTTTCTCGCCCTCTGTTTCAGCCCCTCTGTTTCAGCCCCTCTGTTTCAGCCCCTCTGTTTCAGCCCCTCTGTTTCAGCCCCTCTGTTTATCGCCCTCTGTTTCTCGCCCTCTGTTTCTCGCCCTCTGTTTCTCGCTCTCTGTTTCTCGCCCTCTATTTCTCGCTCTCTGTTTCTCGCCCTCTGTTTCTCGCCCTCTGTTTCAGCCCCTCTGTTTCAGCCCCTCTGTTTCAGCCCCTCTGTTTCTCGCCCACTGTTTCAGCCCCTCTGTTTCTCGCCCTCTGTTTCTCGCCCACTGTTTCTCGCCCTCTGATTCAGCCCCTCTGTTTCAGCCCCTCTGTTTCAGCCCCTCTGTTTCTCGCCCTCTGTTTCTCGCCCACTGTTTCTCGCCCTCTGTTTCAGCCCCTCTGTTTCAGCCCCTCTGTTTCAGCCCCTCTGTTTCAGCCCCTCAGTTTCAGCCCCTCTGTTTCTCGCCCTCTGTTTCAGCCCCTCTGTTTCTCGCCCTCTGTTTCTCGCCCACTGTTTCTAAACCCTCTGTTTCAGCCCCTCTGTTTCAGCCTCTCTGTTTCAGCGCCTCTGTTTCTCGCCCTCTGTTTCTCGCCCACTGTTTCTCGCCCACTGTTTCAGCCCCTCTGTTTCAGCCCCTGTGTTTCAGCCCCTCTGTTTCAGCCCCTCTGTTTCTCGCCCTCTGTTTCTCGCTTTCTGTTTCTCGCCCTCTGTTTCTCGCTCTCTGTTTCTCGCCCTCTGTTTCTCCCCTTCTGTTTCAGCCCCTCTGTTTCAGCCCCTCTGTTTCAGTCCCTCTGTTTCTCGCCCTCTGTTTCAGCCCCTCTGTTTCTCGCCCTCTGTTTCTCGCCCACTGTTTCTCGCCCTCTGTTTCAGCCCCTCTGTTTCAGCCCCTCTGTTTCAGACCCTCTGTTTCTCGCCCTCTGTTTCAGCCCCTCTGTTTCAGCCCCTCTGTTTCTCGCCCTCAGTTTCAGCCCCTCTGTTTCAGCCCCTCTGTTTCAGCCACTCTGTTTCAGCCCCTCTGTTTCTCGCCCTCTGTTTCTCGCCCTCTGTTTCAGCCCCTCTGTTTCAGCCCCTCTGTTTCAGCCCCTCTGTTTCTCGCCCTCTGTTTCTCGCCCTCTGTTTCTCGCCCTCTGTTTCTCGCTCTCTGTTTCTCGCCCTCTGTTTCTCGCCCTCTGTTTCAGCCCCTCTGTTTCAGCCCCTCTGTTTCAGCCCCTCTGTTTCAGCCCCTCTGTTTCAGCCCCTCTGTTTATCGCCCTCTGTTTCTCGCCCTCTGTTTCTCGCCCTCTGTTTCTCGCTCTCTGTTTCACGCCCTCTATTTCTCGCTCTCTGTTTCTCGCCCTCTGTTTCTCGCCCTCTGTTTCAGCCCCTCTGTTTCAGCCCCTCTGTATCAGCCCCTCTGTTTCTCGCCCACTGTTTCAGCCCCTCTGTTTCTCGCCCTCTGTTTCTCGCCCACTGTTTCTCGCCCTCTGATTCAGCCCCTCTGTTTCAGCCCCTCTGTTTCAGCCCCTCTGTTTCTCGCCCTCTGTTTCTCGCCCACTGTTTCTCGCCCTCTGTTTCAGCCCCTCTGTTTCAGCCCCTCTGTTTCAGCCCCTCTGTTTCAGCCCCTCAGTTTCTCGCCCTCTGTTTCTCGCCCTCTGTTTCTTGCCCTCTGTTTCTCGCTCTCTGTTTCTCGCCCTCTGTTTCTCGCCCTCTGTTTCAGCCCCTCTGTTTCAGCCCCTCTGTTTCAGCCCCTCTGTTTCTCGCCCACTGTTTCTCGCCCTCTGTTTCTCGCCCTCAGTTTCAGCCCCTCTGTTTCAGCCCCTTTGTTTCAGCCCCTCTGTTTCTGCCCCTCTGTTTCTCGCCCACTGTTTCTCGCCCTCTGTTTCAGCCCCTCTGTTTCAGCCCCTCTGTTTCAGCCCCTCTGTTTCAGCCCCTCTGTTTCAGCCCCTCTGTTTCTCGCCCTCTGTTTCTCGCCCTCTGTTTCTCGCCCTCTGTTTCTCGCCCTCTGTTTCTCGCCCTCTGTTTCAGCCCCTCTGTTTAAGCCCCTCTGTTTCTCGCCCTCTGTTTCTCGCCCTCTGTTTCAGCCCCTCTGTTTCAGCCCCTCAGTTTCAGCCCCTCTGTTTCTCCCCCTCTGTTTCAGCACCTCTGTTTCTCGCCCTCTCTTTCAGCCCCTCTCTTTCTCACCCACTGTTGCAGACCCTCTGTTTCAGCCCCTCTGTTTCAGCCCCTCTGTTTCAGCCCCTCTGTATCTCGCCCTCTGTTTCAGCCCCTCTGTTTCAGCCCCTCTGTTTCAGCCCCTCTATTTCAGCCCCTCTGTTTCTCGCCATCTGTTTCAGCCCCTCTGTTTCAGCCCCTCTGTTTCTCGCCCTCTGTTTCAGCCCCTCTGTTTCAGCCCCTCTGATTCAGCCCCTCTGTTTCAGCACCTCTGTTTCTCGCCCTTTGTTTCTCGCCCTCTGTTTCAGCCCCTCTGTTTCTCGCCCTCTGTTTCAGCCCCTCTGTTTCAGTCCCTCTGTTTCAGCCCCTCTGTTTCAGCCCCTCTGTTTCAGCCCGTCTGTTTCACGCCCTCTGTTGCAGCCCTTCTGTTTCAGCCCCTCTGTTTCTCGCCCTCTGTTTCAGCCCCTCTGTTTCAGCCCCTCTGTATCAGCCCCTCTGTTTCAGCCCCTCTGTTTCTCGCCCTCTGTTTCTCGCCCTCTGTTTCAGCCCCTCTGTTTCAGCCCCTCTATTTCAGCCCCTCTGTTTCAGCCCCTCTGTTTCTCGCTCTCTGTTTCTCGCCCTGTGTTTCTCGCCCTCTGTTTCAGCCCCTCTGTTTCAGCCCCTCTGTTTCAGCCCCTCTGTTTCAGCCCCTCTGTTTCTCGCCCTCTGTTTCTTTCCCTCTGTTTCCGCCCTCTGTTTCAGCCCCTCTGTTTCAGTCCCTCTGTTTCAGCCCCAATGTTTCAGCCCCTCTGTTTCAGCCCCTCTGTTTCAGCCACTCTGTTGCAGCCCCTCTGTTTCTCGCCCTCTGTTTCTCGCCCTCTGTTTCAGCCCCTCTGTTTCAGCCCCTCTGTTTCAGCCCCTCTGTTTCTCGCCCTCTGTTTCTCGCCCTCTGTTTCTCGCCCTCTTTTTCTCGCTCTCTGTTTCTCGCCCTCTGTTTCTCGCCCACTGTTTCAGCCCCTCTGTTTCAGCCCCTCTGTTTCAGCCCCTCTGTTTCAGCCCCTCTGTTTCAGCCCCTCTGTTTATCGCCCTCTGTTTCTCGCCCTCTGTTTCTCGCCCTCTGTTTCTCGCTCTCTGTATCTCGCCCTCTGTTTCTCGCTCTCTGTATCTCGCCCTCTGTTTCAGCCCCTCAGTTTCAGCCCCTCTGTTTCTCGCCCTCTGTTCCAGCCCCTCTGTTTCAGCCCCTCTATTTCAGCCCCTCTGTTTCAGCCCCTCTGTTTCTCGCCCTCTGTTTCAGCCCCTCTGTTTCTCGCCCTCTGTTTCTCGCCCACTGTTTCTCGCCCTCTGTTTCAGCCCCTCTGTTTCAGCCCCTCTGTTTCTCGCCCTCTGTTTCTCGCCCTCTGTTTCTCGCCCACTGTTTCTCGCCCTCTGTTTCAGCCCCTCTGTTTCAGCCCCTCTGTTTCAGCCCCTCTGTTTCACCCCCTCTGTTTCTCGCCCTCTGTTTCTCGCCCTCTGTTTCTTGCCCTCTGTTTCTCGCTCTCTGTTTCTCGCCCTCTGTTTCTCGCCCTCTGTTTCAGCCCCTCTGTTTCAGCCCCTCTGTTTCTCGCCCTCTGTTTCTCGCCCTCTGTTTCTCGCCCTCTGTTTCTCGCCCTCAGTTTCAGCCCATCTGTTTCAGCCCCTTTGTTTCAGCCCCTCTGTTTCTGCCCCTCTGTTTCTCGCCCACTGTTTCTCGCCCTCTGTTTCAGCCCCTCTGTTTCAGCCCCTCTGTTTCAGCCCCTCTGATTCAGCCCCTCTGTCTCTGCCCTCTGTTTCTCGCCCTCTGTTTCTCGCCCTCTGTTTCTCGCCCACTGTGTCTCGCCCTCTGTTTCAGCCCCTCTGTTTCAGCCCCTCTGTTTCAGCCCCTCTGTTTCAGCCCCTCTGTTTCTCGCCCTCTGTTTCTCGCTCTCTGTTTCTCGCCCTCTGTTTCTCGCTCTCTGTTTCTCGCCCTCTGTTTCTCGCCCTCTGTTTCAGCCCCTCTGTTTCAGCCCCTCAGTTTCAGCCCCTCTGTTTCTCGCCCTCTGTTTCAGCCCCTCTGTTTCTCGCCCTCTGTTTCTCGCCCACTGTTTCTAAACCCTCTGTTTCAGCCCCTCTGTTTCAGCCTCTCTGTTTCAGCGCCTCTGTTTCTCGCCCTCTGTTTCTCGCCCACTGTTTCTCGCCCACTGTTTCAGCCCCTCTGTTTCAGCCCCTGTGTTTCAGCCCCTCTGTTTCAGCCCCTCTGTTTCTCGCCCTCTGTTTCTCGCTCTCTGTTTCTCGCCCTCTGTTTCTCGCTCTCTGTTTCTCGCCCTCTGTTTCTCCCCTTCTGTTTCAGCCCCTCTGTTTCAGCCCCTCTGTTTCAGTCCCTCTGTTTCTCGCCCTCTGTTTCAGCCCCTCTGTTTCTCGCCCTCTGTTTCTCGCCCACTGTTTCTCGCCCTCTGTTTCAGCCCCTCTGTTTCAGCCCCTCTGTTTCAGACCCTCTGTTTCTCGCCCTCTGTTTCAGCCCCTCTGTTTCAGCCCCTCTGTTTCTCGCCCTCAGTTTCAGCCCCTCTGTTTCAGCCCCTCTGTTTCAGCCACTCTGTTTCAGCCCCTCTGTTTCTCGCCCTCTGTTTCTCGCCCTCTGTTTCAGCCCCTCTGTTTCAGCCCCTCTGTTTCAGCCCCTCTGTTTCTCGCCCTCTGTTTCTCGCCCTCTGTTTCTCGCCCTCTGTTTCTCGCTCTCTGTTTCTCGCCCTCTGTTTCTCGCCCTCTGTTTCAGCCCCTCTGTTTCAGCCCCTCTGTTTCAGCCCCTCTGTTTCAGCCCCTCTGTTTCAGCCCCTCTGTTTATCGCCCTCTGTTTCTCGCCCTCTGTTTCTCGCCCTCTGTTTCTCGCTCTCTGTTTCTCGCCCTCTATTTCTCGCTCTCTGTTTCTCGCCCTCTGTTTCTCGCCCTCTGTTTCAGCCCCTCTGTTTCAGCCCCTCTGTTTCAGCCCCTCTGTTTCTCGCCCACTGTTTCAGCCCCTCTGTTTCTCGCCCTCTGTTTCTCGCCCACTGTTTCTCGCCCTCTGATTCAGCCCCTCTGTTTCAGCCCCTCTGTTTCAGCCCCTCTGTTTCTCGCCCTCTGTTTCTCGCCCACTGTTTCTCGCCCTCTGTTTCAGCCCCTCTGTTTCAGCCCCTCTGTTTCAGCCCCTCTGTTTCAGCCCCTCAGTTTCTCGCCCTCTGTTTATCGCCCTCTGTTTCTTGCCCTCTGTTTCTCGCTCTCTGTTTCTCGCCCTCTGTTTCTCGCCCTCTGTTTCAGCCCCTCTGTTTCAGCCCCTCTGTTTCAGCCCCTCTGTTTCTCGCCCACTGTTTCTCGCCCTCTGTTTCTCGCCCTCAGTTTCAGCCCCTCTGTTTCAGCCCCTTTGTTTCAGCCCCTCTGTTTCTGCCCCTCTGTTTCTCGCCCACTGTTTCTCGCCCTCTGTTTCAGCCCCTCTGTTTCAGCCCCTCTGTTTCAGCCCCTCTGTTTCAGCCCCTCTGTTTCAGCCCCTCTGTTTCTCGCCCTCTGTTTCTCGCCCTCTGTTTCTCGCCCTCTGTTTCTCGCCCTCTGTTTCAGCCCCTCTGTTTAAGCCCCTCTGTTTCTCGCCCTCTGTTTCTCGCCCTCTGTTTCAGCCCCTCTGTTTCAGCCCCTCAGTTTCAGCCCCTCTGTTTCTCCCCCTCTGTTTCAGCACCTCTGTTTCTCGCCCTCTCTTTCAGCCCCTCTCTTTCTCACCCACTGTTGCAGACCCTCTGTTTCAGCCCCTCTGTTTCAGCCCCTCTGTTTCAGCCCCTCTGTATCTCGCCCTCTGTTTCAGCCCCTCTGTTTCAGCCCCTCTGTTTCAGCCCCTCTATTTCAGCCCCTCTGTTTCTCGCCATCTGTTTCAGCCCCTCTGTTTCAGCCCCTCTGTTTCAGCCCCTCTGTTTCTCGCCCTCTGTTTCAGCCCCTCTGTTTCAGCCCCTCTGATTCAGCCCCTCTGTTTCAGCACCTCTGTTTCTCGCCCTTTGTTTCTCGCCCTCTGTTTCAGCCCCTCTGTTTCTCGCCCTCTGTTTCAGCCCCTCTGTTTCAGTCCCTCTGTTTCAGCCCCTCTGTTTCAGCCCCTCTGTTTCAGCCCGTCTGTTTCACGCCCTCTGTTTCAGCCCCTCTGTTTCAGCCCCTCTGTTTCTCGCCCTCTGTTTCAGCCCCTCTGTTTCAGCCCCTCTGTATCAGCCCCTCTGTTTCAGCCCCTCTGTTTCTCGCCCTCTGTTTCTCGCCCTCTGTTTCAGCCCCTCTGTTTCAGCCCCTCTATTTCAGCCCCTCTGTTTCAGCCCCTCTGTTTCTCGCTCTCTGTTTCTCGCCCTCTGTTTCTCGCCCTCTGTTTCAGCCCCTCTGTTTCAGCCCCTCTGTTTCAGCCCCTCTGTTTCAGCCCCTCTGTTTCTCGCCCTCTGTTTCTTTCCCTCTGTTTCCGCCCTCTGTTTCAGCCCCTCTGTTTCAGTCCCTCTGTTTCAGCCCCAATGTTTCAGCCCCTCTGTTTCAGCCCCTCTGTTTCTCGCCCTCTGTTTCTCGCCCACTGTTTCTCGCCCTCTGTTTCAGCCCCTCTGTTTCAGCCCCTCTGTTTCTCGCCCTCAGTTTCAGCCCCTCTGTTTCAGCCCCTCTGTTTCAGCCACTCTGTTTCAGCCCCTCTGTTTCTCGCCCTCTGTTTCTCGCCCTCTGTTTCAGCCCCTCTGTTTCAGCCCCTCTGTTTCAGCCCCTCTGTTTCTCGCCCTCTGTTTCTCGCCCTCTGTTTCTCGCCCTCTGTTTCTCGCTCTCTGTTTCTCGCCCTCTGTTTCTCGCCCTCTGTTTCAGCCCCTCTGTTTCAGCCCCTCTGTTTCAGCCCCTCTGTTTCAGCCCCTCTGTTTCAGCCCCTCTGTTTATCGCCCTCTGTTTCTCGCCCTCTGTTTCTCGCCCTCTGTTTCTCGCTCTCTGTTTCACGCCCTCTATTTCTCGCTCTCTGTTTCTCGCCCTCTGTTTCTCGCCCTCTGTTTCAGCCCCTCTGTTTCAGCCCCTCTGTATCAGCCCCTCTGTTTCTCGCCCACTGTTTCAGCCCCTCTGTTTCTCGCCCTCTGTTTCTCGCCCACTGTTTCTCGCCCTCTGATTCAGCCCCTCTGTTTCAGCCCCTCTGTTTCAGCCCCTCTGTTTCTCGCCCTCTGTTTCTCGCCCACTGTTTCTCGCCCTCTGTTTCAGCCCCTCTGTTTCAGCCCCTCTGTTTCAGCCCCTCTGTTTCAGCCCCTCAGTTTCTCGCCCTCTGTTTCTCGCCCTCTGTTTCTTGCCCTCTGTTTCTCGCTCTCTGTTTCTCGCCCTCTGTTTCTCGCCCTCTGTTTCAGCCCCTCTGTTTCAGCCCCTCTGTTTCAGCCCCTCTGTTTCTCGCCCACTGTTTCTCGCCCTCTGTTTCTCGCCCTCAGTTTCAGCCCCTCTGTTTCAGCCCCTTTGTTTCAGCCCCTCTGTTTCTGCCCCTCTGTTTCTCGCCCACTGTTTCTCGCCCTCTGTTTCAGCCCCTCTGTTTCAGCCCCTCTGTTTCAGCCCCTCTGTTTCAGCCCCTCTGTTTCAGCCCCTCTGTTTCTCGCCCTCTGTTTCTCGCCCTCTGTTTCTCGCCCTCTGTTTCTCGCCCTCTGTTTCTCGCCCTCTGTTTCAGCCCCTCTGTTTAAGCCCCTCTGTTTCTCGCCCTCTGTTTCTCGCCCTCTGTTTCAGCCCCTCTGTTTCAGCCCCTCAGTTTCAGCCCCTCTGTTTCTCCCCCTCTGTTTCAGCACCTCTGTTTCTCGCCCTCTCTTTCAGCCCCTCTCTTTCTCACCCACTGTTGCAGACCCTCTGTTTCAGCCCCTCTGTTTCAGCCCCTCTGTTTCAGCGCCTCTGTATCTCGCCCTCTGTTTCAGCCCCTCTGTTTCAGCCCCTCTGTTTCAGCCCCTCTATTTCAGCCCCTCTGTTTCTCGCCATCTGTTTCAGCCCCTCTGTTTCAGCCCCTCTGTTTCTCGCCCTCTGTTTCAGCCCCTCTGTTTCAGCCCCTCTGATTCAGCCCCTCTGTTTCAGCACCTCTGTTTCTCGCCCTTTGTTTCTCGCCCTCTGTTTCAGCCCCTCTGTTTCTCGCCCTCTGTTTCAGCCCCTCTGTTTCAGTCCCTCTGTTTCAGCCCCTCTGTTTCAGCCCCTCTGTTTCAGCCCGTCTGTTTCACGCCCTCTGTTGCAGCCCCTCTGTTTCAGCCCCTCTGTTTCTCGCCCTCTGTTTCAGCCCCTCTGTTTCAGCCCCTCTGTATCAGCCCCTCTGTTTCAGCCCCTCTGTTTCTCGCCCTCTGTTTCTCGCCCTCTGTTTCAGCCCCTCTGTTTCAACCCCTCTATTTCAGCCCCTCTGTTTCAGCCCCTCTGTTTCTCGCTCTCTGTTTCTCGCCCTCTGTTTCTCGCCCTCTGTTTCAGCCCCTCTGTTTCAGCCCCTCTGTTTCAGCCCCTCTGTTTCAGCCCCTCTGTTTCTCGCCCTCTGTTTCTTTCCCTCTGTTTCCGCCCTCTGTTTCAGCCCCTCTGTTTCAGTCCCTCTGTTTCAGCCCCAATGTTTCAGCCCCTCTGTTTCAGCCCCTCTGTTTCAGCCACTCTGTTGCAGCCCCTCTGTTTCTCGCCCTCTGTTTCTCGCCCTCTGTTTCAGCCCCTCTGTTTCAGCCCCTCTGTTTCAGCCCCTCTGTTTCTCGCCCTCTGTTTCTCGCCCTCTGTTTCTCGCCCTCTTTTTCTCGCTCTCTGTTTCTCGCCCTCTGTTTCTCGCCCACTGTTTCAGCCCCTCTGTTTCAGCCCCTCTGTTTCAGCCCCTCTGTTTCAGCCCCTCTGTTTCAGCCCCTCTGTTTATCGCCCTCTGTTTCTCGCCCTCTGTTTCTCGCCCTCTGTTTCTCGCTCTCTGTATCTCGCCCTCTGTTTCTCGCTCTCTGTATCTCGCCCTCTGTTTCAGCCCCTCAGTTTCAGCCCCTCTGTTTCTCGCCCTCTGTTTCAGCCCCTCTGTTTCAGCCCCTCTATTTCAGCCCCTCTGTTTCAGCCCCTCTGTTTCTCGCCCTCTGTTTCAGCCCCTCTGTTTCTCGCCCTCTGTTTCTCGCCCACTGTTTCTCGCCCTCTGTTTCAGCCCCTCTGTTTCAGCCCCTCTGTTTCTCGCCCTCTGTTTCTCGCCCTCTGTTTCTCGCCCACTGTTTCTCGCCCTCTGTTTCAGCCCCTCTGTTTCAGCCCCTCTGTTTCAGCCCCTCTGTTTCACCCCCTCTGTTTCTCGCCCTCTGTTTCTCGCCCTCTGTTTCTTGCCCTCTGTTTCTCGCTCTCTGTTTCTCGCCCTCTGTTTCTCGCCCTCTGTTTCAGCCCCTCTGTTTCAGCCCCTCTGTTTCTCGCCCTCTGTTTCTCGCCCTCTGTTTCTCGCCCTCTGTTTCTCGCCCTCAGTTTCAGCCCATCTGTTTCAGCCCCTTTGTTTCAGCCCCTCTGTTTCTGCCCCTCTGTTTCTCGCCCACTGTTTCTCGCCCTCTGTTTCAGCCCCTCTGTTTCAGCCCCTCTGTTTCAGCCCCTCTGTTTCAGCCCCTCTGTCTCTGCCCTCTGTTTCTCGCCCTCTGTTTCTCGCCCTCTGTTTCTCGCCCACTGTGTCTCGCCCTCTGTTTCAGCCCCTCTGTTTCAGCCCCTCTGTTTCAGCCCCTCTGTTTCAGCCCCTCTGTTTCTCGCCCTCTGTTTCTCGCTCTCTGTTTCTCGCCCTCTGTTTCTCGCTCTCTGTTTCTCGCCCTCTGTTTCTCGCCCTCTGTTTCAGCCCCTCTGTTTCAGCCCCTCAGTTTCAGCCCCTCTGTTTCTCGCCCTCTGTTTCAGCCCCTCTGTTTCTCGCCCTCTGTTTCTCGCCCACTGTTTCTAAACCCTCTGTTTCAGCCCCTCTGTTTCAGCCCCTCTGTTTCAGCGCCTCTGTTTCTCGCCCTCTGTTTCTCGCCCACTGTTTCTCGCCCACTGTTTCAGCCCCTCTGTTTCAGCCCCTGTGTTTCAGCCCCTCTGTTTCAGCCCCTCTGTTTCTCGCCCTCTGTTTCTCGCTCTCTGTTTCTCGCCCTCTGTTTCTCGCTCTCTGTTTCTCGCCCTCTGTTTCTCCCCTTCTGTTTCAGCCCCTCTGTTTCAGCCCCTCTGTTTCAGTCCCTCTGTTTCTCGCCCTCTGTTTCAGCCCCTCTGTTTCTCGCCCTCTGTTTCTCGCCCACTGTTTCTCGCCCTCTGTTTCAGCCCCTCTGTTTCAGCCCCTCTGTTTCAGACCCTCTGTTTCTCGCCCTCTGTTTCAGCCCCTCTGTTTCAGCCCCTCTGTTTCTCGCCCTCAGTTTCAGCCCCTCTGTTTCAGCCCCTCTGTTTCAGCCACTCTGTTTCAGCCCCTCTGTTTCTCGCCCTCTGTTTCTCGCCCTCTGTTTCAGCCCCTCTGTTTCAGCCCCTCTGTTTCAGCCCCTCTGTTTCTCGCCCTCTGTTTCTCGCCCTCTGTTTCTCGCCCTCTGTTTCTCGCTCTCTGTTTCTCGCCCTCTGTTTCTCGCCCTCTGTTTCAGCCCCTCTGTTTCAGCCCCTCTGTTTCAGCCCCTCTGTTTCAGCCCCTCTGTTTCAGCCCCTCTGTTTATCGCCCTCTGTTTCTCGCCCTCTGTTTCTCGCCCTCTGTTTCTCGCTCTCTGTTTCTCGCCCTCTATTTCTCGCTCTCTGTTTCTCGCCCTCTGTTTCTCGCCCTCTGTTTCAGCCCCTCTGTTTCAGCCCCTCTGTTTCAGCCCCTCTGTTTCTCGCCCACTGTTTCAGCCCCTCTGTTTCTCGCCCTCTGTTTCTCGCCCACTGTTTCTCGCCCTCTGATTCAGCCCCTCTGTTTCAGCCCCTCTGTTTCAGCCCCTCTGTTTCTCGCCCTCTGTTTCTCGCCCACTGTTTCTCGCCCTCTGTTTCAGCCCCTCTGTTTCAGCCCCTCTGTTTCAGCCCCTCTGTTTCAGCCCCTCAGTTTCTCGCCCTCTGTTTATCGCCCTCTGTTTCTTGCCCTCTGTTTCTCGCTCTCTGTTTCTCGCCCTCTGTTTCTCGCCCTCTGTTTCAGCCCCTCTGTTTCAGCCCCTCTGTTTCAGCCCCTCTGTTTCTCGCCCACTGTTTCTCGCCCTCTGTTTCTCGCCCTCAGTTTCAGCCCCTCTGTTTCAGCCCCTTTGTTTCAGCCCCTCTGTTTCTGCCCCTCTGTTTCTCGCCCACTGTTTCTCGCCCTCTGTTTCAGCCCCTCTGTTTCAGCCCCTCTGTTTCAGCCCCTCTGTTTCAGCCCCTCTGTTTCAGCCCCTCTGTTTCTCGCCCTCTGTTTCTCGCCCTCTGTTTCTCGCCCTCTGTTTCTCGCCCTCTGTTTCAGCCCCTCTGTTTAAGCCCCTCTGTTTCTCGCCCTCTGTTTCTCGCCCTCTGTTTCAGCCCCTCTGTTTCAGCCCCTCAGTTTCAGCCCCTCTGTTTCTCCCCCTCTGTTTCAGCACCTCTGTTTCTCGCCCTCTCTTTCAGCCCCTCTCTTTCTCACCCACTGTTGCAGACCCTCTGTTTCAGCCCCCCTGTTTCAGCCCCTCTGTTTCAGCCCCTCTGTATCTCGCCCTCTGTTTCAGCCCCTCTGTTTCAGCCCCTCTGTTTCAGCACCTCTGTTTCTCGCCCTTTGTTTCTCGCCCTCTGTTTCAGCCCCTCTGTTTCTCGCCCTCTGTTTCAGCCCCTCTGTTTCAGTCCCTCTGTTTCAGCCCCTCTGTTTCAGCCCCTCTGTTTCTCGCCCTCTGTTTCAGCCCCTCTGTTTCAGCCCCTCTGATTCAGCCCCTCTGTTTCAGCACCTCTGTTTCTCGCCCTTTGTTTCTCGCCCTCTGTTTCAGCCCCTCTGTTTCTCGCCCTCTGTTTCAGCCCCTCTGTTTCAGTCCCTCTGTTTCAGCCCCTCTGTTTCAGCCCCTCTGTTTCAGCCCGTCTGTTTCACGCCCTCTGTTTCAGCCCCTCTGTTTCAGCCCCTCTGTTTCTCGCCCTCTGTTTCAGCCCCTCTGTTTCAGCCCCTCTGTATCAGCCCCTCTGTTTCAGCCCCTCTGTTTCTCGCCCTCTGTTTCTCGCCCTCTGTTTCAGCCCCTCTGTTTCAGCCCCTCTATTTCAGCCCCTCTGTTTCAGCCCCTCTGTTTCTCGCTCTCTGTTTCTCGCCCTCTGTTTCTCGCCCTCTGTTTCAGCCCCTCTGTTTCAGCCCCTCTGTTTCAGCCCCTCTGTTTCAGCCCCTCTGTTTCTCGCCCTCTGTTTCTTTCCCTCTGTTTCCGCCCTCTGTTTCAGCCCCTCTGTTTCAGTCCCTCTGTTTCAGCCCCAATGTTTCAGCCCCTCTGTTTCAGCCCCTCTGTTTCAGCCACTCTGTTGCAGCCCCTCTGTTTCTCGCCCTCTGTTTCTCGCCCTCTGTTTCAGCCCCTCTGTTTCAGCCCCTCTGTTTCAGCCCCTCTGTTTCTCGCCCTCTGTTTCTCGCCCTCTGTTTCTCGCCCTCTTTTTCTCGCTCTCTGTTTCTCGCCCTCTGTTTCTCGCCCTCTGTTTCAGCCCCTCTGTTTCAGCCCCTCTGTTTCAGCCCCTCTGTTTCAGCCCCTCTGTTTCAGCCCCTCTGTTTATCGCCCTCTGTTTCTCGCCCTCTGTTTCTCGCCCTCTGTTTCTCGCTCTCTGTATCTCGCCCTCTGTTTCTCGCTCTCTGTTTCTCGCCCTCTGTTTCTCGCCCACTGTTTCAGCCCCTCTATTTCAGCCCCTCTGTTTCAGCCCCTCTGTTTCTCGCCCTCTGTTTCAGCACCTCTGTTTCTCGCCCTCTGTTTCTCGCCCACTGTTTCTCGCCCTCTGTTTCAGCCCCTCTGTTTCAGCCCCTCTGTTTCTCGCCCTCTGTTTCTCGCCCTCTGTTTCTCGCCCACTGTTTCTCGCCCTCTGTTTCAGCCCCTCTGTTTCAGCCCCTCTGTTTCAGCCCCTCTGTTTCACCCCCTCTGTTTCTCGCCCTCTGTTTCTCGCCCTCTGTTTCTTGCCCTCTGTTTCTCGCTCTCTGTTTCTCGCCCTCTGTTTCTCGCCCTCTGTTTCAGCCCCTCTGTTTCAGCCCCTCTGTTTCAGCCCCTCTGTTTCTCGCCCTCTGTTTCTCGCCCTCTGTTTCTCGCCCTCAGTTTCAGCCCATCTGTTTCAGCCCCTTTGTTTCAGCCCCTCTGTTTCTGCCCCTCTGTTTCTCGCCCACTGTTTCTCGCCCTCTGTTTCAGCCCCTCTGTTTCAGCCCCTCTGTTTCAGCCCCTCTGTTTCAGCCCCTCTGTCTCTGCCCTCTGTTTCTCGCCCTCTGTTTCTCGCCCTCTGTTTCTCGCCCTCTGTTTCAGCCCCTCTGTTTAAGCCCCTCTGTTTCTCGCCCTCTGTTTCTCGCCCTCTGTTTCAGCCCCTCTGTTTCAGCCCCTCAGTTTCAGCCCCTCTGTTTCTCCCCCTCTGTTTCAGCGCCTCTGTTTCTCGCCCTCTCTTTCAGCCCCTCTCTTTCTCGCCCACTGTTGCAGACCCTCTGTTTCAGCCCGTCTGTTTCAGCCCCTCTGTTTCAGCCCCTCCGTATCTCGCCCTCTGTTTCAGCCCTTCTGTTTCAGCCCCTCTGTTTCAGACCCTCTATTTCAGCCCCTCTGTTTCTCGCCATCTGTTTCAGCCCCTCTGTTTCAGCCCCTCTGTTTCTCGCCCTCTGTTTCAGCCCCTCTGTTTCAGCCCCTCTGATTCAGCCCCTCTGTTGCAGCACCTCTGTTTCTCGCCCTTTGTTTCTCGCCCTCTGTTTCAGCCCCTCTGTTTCTCGCCCTCTGTTTCAGCCCCTCTGTTTCTCGCCCTCTGTTTCAGCCCTCTGTTTCTCGCCCTCTGTTTCAGCCCCTCTGTTTCAGCCCCTCTGTTTCAGCCGCCCTGTTTCAGCCCCTCTGTTTCAGCCCCTCTGTTTCAGCCCCTCTGTTTCAGCCCCACTGTTTCTCGCCCTCTGTTTCATCCCCTCTGTTTCAGCCCCTCTGTTTCAGCCCCTCTGTTTCTCGCTCTCTGTTTCTCGCCCTCTGTTTCTCGCCCTCTGTTTCAGCCCCTCTGTTTCAGCCCCTCTGTTAGCAGCCCCTCTGTTTCAGCCCCTCTGTATCTCGCCCTCTGTTTCTTTCCCTCCGTTTCTCGCCCTCTGTTTCAGCCCCTCTGTTTCAGTCCCTCTGTTTCAGCCCCTCTGTTTCAGCCCCTCTGTTTCAGCCCCTCTGATTCAGCCCCTCTGTTGCAGCACCTCTGCTTCTCGCCCTTTGTTTCTCGCCCTCTGTTTCAGCCCGTCTGTTTCTCGCCCTCTGTTTCAGCCCCTCTGTTTCTCGCCCTCTGTTTCAGCCCCTCTGTTTCTCGCCCTCTGTTTCAGCCCCTCTGTTTCAGTCCCTCTGTATCAGCCCCTCTGTTTCACGCCCTCTGTTTCAGCCCCTCTGTTTCAGCCCCTCTGTTTCTCGCCCTCTGTTTCAGCCCCTCTGTTTCAGCCCCTCTGTATCAGCCCCTCTGTTTCAGCCCCTCTGTTTCTCGCCCTCTGATTCTCGCCCTCTATTTCAGCCCCTCTGTTTCAGCCCCTCTATTTCAGCCCCTCTGTTTCAGCCCCTCTGTTTCTCGCTCTCTGTTTCTCGCCCTCTGTTTCTCGCCCTCTGTTTCAGCCCCTCTGTTTCAGCCCCTCTGTTTCAGCCCCTCTGTTTCAGCCCCTCTGTATCTCGCCCTCTGTTTCTTTCCCTCTGTTTCTCGCCCTCTGTTTCAGCCCCTCTGTTTCAGTCCCTCTGTTTCAGCATCTCTGTTTCAGCCCCTCTGTTTCTCGCCCTCTGTTTCAGCCCCTCTGTTTCAGCCCCTCTGTTTCAGCCCCTCTGTTTCTCGCCCTCTGTTTCTCGCCCTCTGTTTCTCGCCCTCTGTTTCTCGCTCTCTGTTTCTCGCCCTCTGTTTCTCGCCCTCTGTTTCAGCCCCTCTGTTTCAGCCCCTCTGTTTCAGCCCCTCTGTTTCAGCCCCTCTGTTTCAGCCCCTCTGTTTATCGCCCTCTGTTTCTCGCCCTCTGTTTCTCGCCCTCTGTTTCTCGCTCTCTGTTTCTCGCCCTCTATTTCTCGCTCTCTGTTTCTCGCCCTCTGTTTCTCGCCCTCTGTTTCAGCCCCTCTGTTTCAGCCCCTCTGTTTCAGCCCCTCTGTTTCTCGCCCACTGTTTCAGCCCCTCTGTTTCTCGCCCTCTGTTTCTCGCCCACTGTTTCTCGCCCTCTGATTCAGCCCCTCTGTTTCAGCCCCTCTGTTTCAGCCCCTCTGTTTCTCGCCCTCTGTTTCTCGCCCACTGTTTCTCGCCCTCTGTTTCAGCCCCTCTGTTTCAGCCCCTCTGTTTCAGCCCCTCTGTTTCAGCCCCTCAGTTTCTCGCCCTCTGTTTATCGCCCTCTGTTTCTTGCCCTCTGTTTCTCGCTCTCTGTTTCTCGCCCTCTGTTTCTCGCCCTCTGTTTCAGCCCCTCTGTTTCAGCCCCTCTGTTTCAGCCCCTCTGTTTCTCGCCCACTGTTTCTCGCCCTCTGTTTCTCGCCCTCAGTTTCAGCCCCTCTGTTTCAGCCCCTTTGTTTCAGCCCCTCTGTTTCTGCCCCTCTGTTTCTCGCCCACTGTTTCTCGCCCTCTGTTTCAGCCCCTCTGTTTCAGCCCCTCTGTTTCAGCCCCTCTGTTTCAGCCCCTCTGTTTCAGCCCCTCTGTTTCTCGCCCTCTGTTTCTCGCCCTCTGTTTCTCGCCCTCTGTTTCTCGCCCTCTGTTTCAGCCCCTCTGTTTAAGCCCCTCTGTTTCTCGCCCTCTGTTTCTCGCCCTCTGTTTCAGCCCCTCTGTTTCAGCCCCTCAGTTTCAGCCCCTCTGTTTCTCCCCCTCTGTTTCAGCACCTCTGTTTCTCGCCCTCTCTTTCAGCCCCTCTCTTTCTCACCCACTGTTGCAGACCCTCTGTTTCAGCCCCTCTGTTTCAGCCCCTCTGTTTCAGCCCCTCTGTATCTCGCCCTCTGTTTCAGCCCCTCTGTTTCAGCCCCTCTGTTTCAGCCCCTCTATTTCAGCCCCTCTGTTTCTCGCCATCTGTTTCAGCCCCTCTGTTTCAGCCCCTCTGTTTCAGCCCCTCTGTTTCTCGCCCTCTGTTTCAGCCCCTCTGTTTCAGCCCCTCTGATTCAGCCCCTCTGTTTCAGCACCTCTGTTTCTCGCCCTTTGTTTCTCGCCCTCTGTTTCAGCCCCTCTGTTTCTCGCCCTCTGTTTCAGCCCCTCTGTTTCAGTCCCTCTGTTTCAGCCCCTCTGTTTCAGCCCCTCTGTTTCAGCCCGTCTGTTTCACGCCCTCTGTTTCAGCCCCTCTGTTTCAGCCCCTCTGTTTCTCGCCCTCTGTTTCAGCCCCTCTGTTTCAGCCCCTCTGTATCAGCCCCTCTGTTTCAGCCCCTCTGTTTCTCGCCCTCTGTTTCTCGCCCTCTGTTTCAGCCCCTCTGTTTCAGCCCCTCTATTTCAGCCCCTCTGTTTCAGCCCCTCTGTTTCTCGCTCTCTGTTTCTCGCCCTCTGTTTCTCGCCCTCTGTTTCAGCCCCTCTGTTTCAGCCCCTCTGTTTCAGCCCCTCTGTTTCAGCCCCTCTGTTTCTCGCCCTCTGTTTCTTTCCCTCTGTTTCCGCCCTCTGTTTCAGCCCCTCTGTTTCAGTCCCTCTGTTTCAGCCCCAATGTTTCAGCCCCTCTGTTTCAGCCCCTCTGTTTCAGCCACTCTGTTGCAGCCCCTCTGTTTCTCGCCCTCTGTTTCTCGCCCTCTGTTTCAGCCCCTCTGTTTCAGCCCCTCTGTTTCAGCCCCTCTGTTTCTCGCCCTCTGTTTCTCGCCCTCTGTTTCTCGCCCTCTTTTTCTCGCTCTCTGTTTCTCGCCCTCTGTTTCTCGCCCTCTGTTTCAGCCCCTCTGTTTCAGCCCCTCTGTTTCAGCCCCTCTGTTTCAGCCCCTCTGTTTCAGCCCCTCTGTTTATCGCCCTCTGTTTCTCGCCCTCTGTTTCTCGCCCTCTGTTTCTCGCTCTCTGTATCTCGCCCTCTGTTTCTCGCTCTCTGTTTCTCGCCCTCTGTTTCTCGCCCACTGTTTCAGCCCCTCTATTTCAGCCCCTCTGTTTCAGCCCCTCTGTTTCTCGCCCTCTGTTTCAGCCCCTCTGTTTCTCGCCCTCTGTTTCTCGCCCACTGTTTCTCGCCCTCTGTTTCAGCCCCTCTGTTTCAGCCCCTCTGTTTCTCGCCCTCTGTTTCTCGCCCTCTGTTTCTCGCCCACTGTTTCTCGCCCTCTGTTTCAGCCCCTCTGTTTCAGCCCCTCTGTTTCAGCCCCTCTGTTTCACCCCCTCTGTTTCTCGCCCTCTGTTTCAGCCCCTCTGTTTCTTGCCCTCTGTTTCTCGCTCTCTGTTTCTCGCCCTCTGTTTCTCGCCCTCTGTTTTAGCCCCTCTGTTTCAGCCCCTCTGTTTCAGCCCCTCTGTTTCTCGCCCTCTGTTTCTCGCCCTCTGTTTCTCGCCCTCAGTTTCAGCCCATCTGTTTCAGCCCCTTTGTTTCAGCCCCTCTGTTTCTGCCCCTCTGTTTCTCGCCCACTGTTTCTCGCCCTCTGTTTCAGCCCCTCTGTTTCAGCCCCTCTGTTTCAGCCCCTCTGTTTCAGCCCCTCTGTCTCTGCCCTCTGTTTCTCGCCCTCTGTTTCTCGCCCTCTGTTTCTCGCCCTCTGTTTCAGCCCCTCTGTTTAAGCCCCTCTGTTTCTCGCCCTCTGTTTCTCGCCCTCTGTTTCAGCCCCTCTGTTTCAGCCCCTCAGTTTCAGCCCCTCTGTTTCTCCCCCTCTGTTTCAGCGCCTCTGTTTCTCGCCCTCTCTTTCAGCCCCTCTCTTTCTCGCCCACTGTTGCAGACCCTCTGTTTCAGCCCGTCTGTTTCAGCCCCTCTGTTTCAGCCCCTCCGTATCTCGCCCTCTGTTTCAGCCCTTCTGTTTCAGCCCCTCTGTTTCAGACCCTCTATTTCAGCCCCTCTGTTTCTCGCCATCTGTTTCAGCCCCTCTGTTTCAGCCCCTCTGTTTCTCGCCCTCTGTTTCAGCCCCTCTGTTTCAGCCCCTCTGATTCAGCCCCTCTGTTGCAGCACCTCTGTTTCTCGCCCTTTGTTTCTCGCCCTCTGTTTCAGCCCCTCTGTTTCTCGCCCTCTGTTTCAGCCCCTCTGTTTCTCGCCCTCTGTTTCAGCCCTCTGTTTCTCGCCCTCTGTTTCAGCCCCTCTGTTTCAGCCCCTCTGTTTCAGCCGCCCTGTTTCAGCCCCTCTGTTTCAGCCCCTCTGTTTCAGCCCCTCTGTTTCAGCCCCACTGTTTCTCGCCCTCTGTTTCATCCCCTCTGTTTCAGCCCCTCTGTTTCAGCCCCTCTGTTTCTCGCTCTCTGTTTCTCGCCCTCTGTTTCTCGCCCTCTGTTTCAGCCCCTCTGTTTCAGCCCCTCTGTTAGCAGCCCCTCTGTTTCAGCCCCTCTGTATCTCGCCCTCTGTTTCTTTCCCTCCGTTTCTCGCCCTCTGTTTCAGCCCCTCTGTTTCAGTCCCTCTGTTTCAGCCCCTCTGTTTCAGCCCCTCTGTTTCAGCCCCTCTGATTCAGCCCCTCTGTTGCAGCACCTCTGCTTCTCGCCCTTTGTTTCTCGCCCTCTGTTTCAGCCCGTCTGTTTCTCGCCCTCTGTTTCAGCCCCTCTGTTTCTCGCCCTCTGTTTCAGCCCCTCTGTTTCTCGCCCTCTGTTTCAGCCCCTCTGTTTCAGTCCCTCTGTATCAGCCCCTCTGTTTCACGCCCTCTGTTTCAGCCCCTCTGTTTCAGCCCCTCTGTTTCTCGCCCTCTGTTTCAGCCCCTCTGTTTCAGCCCCTCTGTATCAGCCCCTCTGTTTCAGCCCCTCTGTTTCTCGCCCTCTGATTCTCGCCCTCTATTTCAGCCCCTCTGTTTCAGCCCCTCTATTTCAGCCCCTCTGTTTCAGCCCCTCTGTTTCTCGCTCTCTGTTTCTCGCCCTCTGTTTCTCGCCCTCTGTTTCAGCCCCTCTGTTTCAGCCCCTCTGTTTCAGCCCCTCTGTTTCAGCCCCTCTGTATCTCGCCCTCTGTTTCTTTCCCTCTGTTTCTCGCCCTCTGTTTCAGCCCCTCTGTTTCAGTCCCTCTGTTTCAGCATCTCTGTTTCAGCCCCTCTGTTTCTCGCCCTCTGTTTCAGCCCCTCTGTTTCAGCCCCTCTGTTTCTCGCCCTCAGTTTCAGCCCCTCTGTTTCAGCCCCTCTGTTTCAGCCACTCTGTTTCAGCCCCTCTGTTTCTCGCGCTCTGTTTCTCGCCCTCTGTTTCAGCCCCTCTGTTTCAGCCCCTCTGTTTCAGCCCCTCTGTTTCTCGCCCTCTGTTTCTCGCCCTCTGTTTCTCGCCCTCTGTTTCTCGCTCTCTGTTTCTCGCCCTCTGTTTCTCGCCCTCTGTTTCAGCCCCTCTGTTTCAGCCCCTCAGTATCAGCCCCTCTCTGTCAGCCACCTCTGTTTCTCGCCCTCTGTTTCTCGCCCTCTGTTTCTCGCCCTCTGTTTCTCGCCCACTGTTTCAGCCCTTCTGTTTCAGCCCCTCTGTTTCAGCCCATCTGTTTCAGCCCCTCTGTTTCAGCCCCTCTGTTTCAGCCCCTCTGTTTCTCGCCCTCTGTTTCTCTTTCTCTGTTTCTCGCCCTCTGTTTCAGCCCCTCTGTTTCTCGCCCACTGTTTCAGCCCCTCTGTTTCTCGCCATCTGTTTCAGCCCCTCTGTTTCAGCCCCTCTGTTTCTCGCCTCTGTTTCAGCCCCTCTGTTTCAGCTCCTCTGTTACAGCCCCTCTGTTTCAGCCCCTCTGTTTCTCGCCCTCTGTTTCTCGCCCTCTGTTTCAGCCGCTCTGTTTCAGCCCCTCTGTTTCAGCCCCTCTGTTTCTACGCCCTCTGTTTCTCGCCGTCTGTTTCTCGCCCTCTGTTTCTCGATCTCTGTTTCTCGCCCTCTGTTTTTCGCTCTCTGTTTCAGCCCCTCTGTTTCAGCCCCTCTGTTTCAGCCCCTCTGTTTCAGCCCCTCTGTTTCAGCCCCTCTGTTTCTCGCCCTCTCTTTCTCGCCCTCTGTTTCTCGCCCTCTGTTTCTCGCTCTCTGTTTCTCGCCCTTTGTTTCTCGCCCTCTGTTTCAGCCCCTCTGTTTCAGCCCCTTTGTTTCAGCCCCTCTGTTTCTCGCCCTCTGTTTCAGCCCCTCTGTTTCAGCCCCTCTGTATCAGCCCCTCTGTTTCTGCCCCTCTGTTTCTCGCTCTCTGTTTCTCGCCCTCTGTTTCTCCCCCTCTGTTTCAGCCACACTGTTTCAGCCCCTCTGTTTCAGCCCCTCTGTTTCAGCCCCTCTGTTTCAGCCCCTCTGTTTATCGCCCTCTGTTTCTCGCCCTCTCTTTCTCGCCCTCTGTTTCTCGCTCTCTGTTTCTCGCCCTCTGTTTCTCGCTCTCTGTTTCTCGCCCTCTGTTTCTCGCCCTCTGTTTCAGCCCCTCTGTTTCAGCCCCTCTGTTTCAGCCCCTCTGTTTCTCGCCCTCTGTTTCAGCCCCTCTATTTCTCGCCCTCTGTTTCTCGCCCACTGTTTCTCGCCCTCTGTTTCAGCCCCTCTGTTTCAGCCCCTCTGTTTCAGCCCCTCTGTTTCTCGCCCTCTGTTTCTCGCCCACTGTTTCTCGCCCTCTGTTTCAGACCCTCTGTTTCAGCCCCTCTGTTTCAGCCCCTCTGTTTCAGCCCCTCTGTTTCTCGCCCTCTGTTTCTCGCTCTCTGTTTCTCGCCCTCTGTTTCTCGCTCTCTGTTTCTCGCCCTCTGTTTCTCGCCCTCTGTTTCAGCCCCTCTGTTTCAGCCCCTCAGTTTCAGCCCCTCTGTTTCTCGCCCTCTGTTTCAGCCCCTCTGTTTCTCGCCCTCTGTTTCTCGCCCACTGTTTCTAAACCCTCTGTTTCAGCCCCTCTGTTTCAGCCCCTCTGTTTCAGCGCCTCTGTTTCTCGCCCTCTGTTTCTCGCCCACTGTTTCTCGCCCACTGTTTCAGCCCCTCTGTTTCAGCCCCTGTGTTTCAGCCCCTCTGTTTCAGCCCCTCTGTTTCTCGCCCTCTGTTTCTCGCTCTCTGTTTCTCGCCCTCTATTTCTCGCTCTCTGTTTCTCGCCCTCTGTTTCTCCCCTTCTGTTTCAGCCCCTCTGTTTCAGCCCCTCTGTTTCAGCCCCTCTGTTTCTCGCCCTCTGTTTCAGCCCCTCTGTTTCTCGCCCTCTGTTTCTCGCCCACTGTTTCTCGCCCTCTGTTTCAGCCCCTCTGTTTCAGCCCCTCTGTTTCAGACCCTCTGTTTCTCGCCCTCTCTTTCAGCCACTCTGTTTCAGCCCCTCTGTTTCTCGCCCTCAGTTTCAGCCCCTCTGTTTCAGCCCCTCTGTTTCAGCCACTCTTTTTCAGCCCCTCTGTTTCTCGCCCTCTGTTTCTCGCCCTCTGTTTCAGCCCCTCTGTTTCAGCCCCTCTGTTTCAGCCCCTCTGTTTCTCGCCCTCTGTTTCTCGCCCTCTGTTTCTCGCCCTCTGTTTCTCGCTCTCTGTTTCTCGTCCTCTGTTTCTCGCCCTCTGTTTCAGCCCCTCTGTTTCAGCCCCTCTGTTTCAGCCCCTCTGTTTCAGCCCCTCTGTTTCTCGCCCTCTGTTTATCGCCCTCTGTTTCTCGCCCTCTGTTTCTCGCCCTCTGATTCTCGCTCTCTGTTTCTCGCCCTCTATTTCTCGCTCTCTGTTTCTCGCCCTCTGTGTCTCGCCCTCTGTTTCAGCCCCTCTGTTTCAGCCCCTCTGTTTCAGCCCCTCTGTTTCAGCCCCTCTGTTTCTCGCCCTCTGTTTCTCGCTCTCTGTTTCTCGCCCTCTGTTTCTCGCTCTCTGTTTCTCGCCCTCTGTTTCTCGCCCTCTGTTTCAGCCCCTCTGTTTCAGCCCCTCAGTTTCAGCCCCTCTGTTTCTCGCCCTCTGTTTCAGCCCCTCTGTTTCTCGCCCTCTGTTTCTCGCCCACTGTTTCTAAACCCTCTGTTTCAGCCCCTCTGTTTCAGCCTCTCTGTTTCAGCGCCTCTGTTTCTCGCCCTCTGTTTCTCGCCCACTGTTTCTCGCCCACTGTTTCAGCCCCTCTGTTTCAGCCCCTGTGTTTCAGCCCCTCTGTTTCAGCCCCTCTGTTTCTCGCCCTCTGTTTCTCGCTCTCTGTTTCTCGCCCTCTGTTTCTCGCTCTCTGTTTCTCACCCTCTGTTTCTCCCCTTCTGTTTCAGCCCCTCTGTTTCAGCCCCTCTGTTTCAGTCCCTCTGTTTCTCGCCCTCTGTTTCAGCCCCTCTGTTTCTCGCCCTCTGTTTCTCGCCCACTGTTTCTCGCCCTCTGTTTCAGCCCCTCTGTTTCAGCCCCTCTGTTTCAGACCCTCTGTTTCTCGCCCTCTGTTTCAGCCCCTCTGTTTCAGCCCCTCTGTTTCTCGCCCTCAGTTTCAGCCCCTCTGTTTCAGCCCCTCTGTTTCAGCCACTCTGTTTCAGCCCCTCTGTTTCTCGCCCTCTGTTTCTCGCCCTCTGTTTCAGCCCCTCTGTTTCAGCCCCTCTGTTTCAGCCCCTCTGTTTCTCGCCCTCTGTTTCAGCCCCTCTGTTTCTCGCCCTCTGTTTCTCGCCCACTGTTTCTCGCCCTCTGTTTCAGCCCCTCTGTTTCAGCCCCTCTGTTTCTCGCCCTCTGTTTCTCGCCCTCTGTTTCTCGCCCACTGTTTCTCGCCCTCTGTTTCAGCCCCTCTGTTTCAGCCCCTCTGTTTCAGCCCCTCTGTTTCACCCCCTCTGTTTCTCGCCCTCTGTTTCAGCCCCTCTGTTTCTTGCCCTCTGTTTCTCGCTCTCTGTTTCTCGCCCTCTGTTTCTCGCCCTCTGTTTTAGCCCCTCTGTTTCAGCCCCTCTGTTTCAGCCCCTCTGTTTCTCGCCCTCTGTTTCTCGCCCTCTGTTTCTCGCCCTCAGTTTCAGCCCATCTGTTTCAGCCCCTTTGTTTCAGCCCCTCTGTTTCTGCCCCTCTGTTTCTCGCCCACTGTTTCTCGCCCTCTGTTTCAGCCCCTCTGTTTCAGCCCCTCTGTTTCAGCCCCTCTGTTTCAGCCCCTCTGTCTCTGCCCTCTGTTTCTCGCCCTCTGTTTCTCGCCCTCTGTTTCTCGCCCTCTGTTTCAGCCCCTCTGTTTAAGCCCCTCTGTTTCTCGCCCTCTGTTTCTCGCCCTCTGTTTCAGCCCCTCTGTTTCAGCCCCTCAGTTTCAGCCCCTCTGTTTCTCCCCCTCTGTTTCAGCGCCTCTGTTTCTCGCCCTCTCTTTCAGCCCCTCTCTTTCTCGCCCACTGTTGCAGACCCTCTGTTTCAGCCCGTCTGTTTCAGCCCCTCTGTTTCAGCCCCTCCGTATCTCGCCCTCTGTTTCAGCCCTTCTGTTTCAGCCCCTCTGTTTCAGACCCTCTATTTCAGCCCCTCTGTTTCTCGCCATCTGTTTCAGCCCCTCTGTTTCAGCCCCTCTGTTTCTCGCCCTCTGTTTCAGCCCCTCTGTTTCAGCCCCTCTGATTCAGCCCCTCTGTTGCAGCACCTCTGTTTCTCGCCCTTTGTTTCTCGCCCTCTGTTTCAGCCCCTCTGTTTCTCGCCCTCTGTTTCAGCCCCTCTGTTTCTCGCCCTCTGTTTCAGCCCTCTGTTTCTCGCCCTCTGTTTCAGCCCCTCTGTTTCAGCCCCTCTGTTTCAGCCGCCCTGTTTCAGCCCCTCTGTTTCAGCCCCTCTGTTTCAGCCCCTCTGTTTCAGCCCCACTGTTTCTCGCCCTCTGTTTCATCCCCTCTGTTTCAGCCCCTCTGTTTCAGCCCCTCTGTTTCTCGCTCTCTGTTTCTCGCCCTCTGTTTCTCGCCCTCTGTTTCAGCCCCTCTGTTTCAGCCCCTCTGTTAGCAGCCCCTCTGTTTCAGCCCCTCTGTATCTCGCCCTCTGTTTCTTTCCCTCCGTTTCTCGCCCTCTGTTTCAGCCCCTCTGTTTCAGTCCCTCTGTTTCAGCCCCTCTGTTTCAGCCCCTCTGTTTCAGCCCCTCTGATTCAGCCCCTCTGTTGCAGCACCTCTGCTTCTCGCCCTTTGTTTCTCGCCCTCTGTTTCAGCCCGTCTGTTTCTCGCCCTCTGTTTCAGCCCCTCTGTTTCTCGCCCTCTGTTTCAGCCCCTCTGTTTCTCGCCCTCTGTTTCAGCCCCTCTGTTTCAGTCCCTCTGTATCAGCCCCTCTGTTTCACGCCCTCTGTTTCAGCCCCTCTGTTTCAGCCCCTCTGTTTCTCGCCCTCTGTTTCAGCCCCTCTGTTTCAGCCCCTCTGTATCAGCCCCTCTGTTTCAGCCCCTCTGTTTCTCGCCCTCTGATTCTCGCCCTCTATTTCAGCCCCTCTGTTTCAGCCCCTCTATTTCAGCCCCTCTGTTTCAGCCCCTCTGTTTCTCGCTCTCTGTTTCTCGCCCTCTGTTTCTCGCCCTCTGTTTCAGCCCCTCTGTTTCAGCCCCTCTGTTTCAGCCCCTCTGTTTCAGCCCCTCTGTATCTCGCCCTCTGTTTCTTTCCCTCTGTTTCTCGCCCTCTGTTTCAGCCCCTCTGTTTCAGTCCCTCTGTTTCAGCATCTCTGTTTCAGCCCCTCTGTTTCTCGCCCTCTGTTTCAGCCCCTCTGTTTCAGCCCCTCTGTTTCTCGCCCTCAGTTTCAGCCCCTCTGTTTCAGCCCCTCTGTTTCAGCCACTCTGTTTCAGCCCCTCTGTTTCTCGCGCTCTGTTTCTCGCCCTCTGTTTCAGCCCCTCTGTTTCAGCCCCTCTGTTTCAGCCCCTCTGTTTCTCGCCCTCTGTTTCTCGCCCTCTGTTTCTCGCCCTCTGTTTCTCGCTCTCTGTTTCTCGCCCTCTGTTTCTCGCCCTCTGTTTCAGCCCCTCTGTTTCAGCCCCTCAGTATCAGCCCCTCTCTGTCAGCCACCTCTGTTTCTCGCCCTCTGTTTCTCGCCCTCTGTTTCTCGCCCTCTGTTTCTCGCCCACTGTTTCAGCCCTTCTGTTTCAGCCCCTCTGTTTCAGCCCATCTGTTTCAGCCCCTCTGTTTCAGCCCCTCTGTTTCAGCCCCTCTGTTTCTCGCCCTCTGTTTCTCTTTCTCTGTTTCTCGCCCTCTGTTTCAGCCCCTCTGTTTCTCGCCCACTGTTTCAGCCCCTCTGTTTCTCGCCATCTGTTTCAGCCCCTCTGTTTCAGCCCCTCTGTTTCTCGCCTCTGTTTCAGCCCCTCTGTTTCAGCTCCTCTGTTACAGCCCCTCTGTTTCAGCCCCTCTGTTTCTCGCCCTCTGTTTCTCGCCCTCTGTTTCAGCCGCTCTGTTTCAGCCCCTCTGTTTCAGCCCCTCTGTTTCTACGCCCTCTGTTTCTCGCCGTCTGTTTCTCGCCCTCTGTTTCTCGATCTCTGTTTCTCGCCCTCTGTTTTTCGCTCTCTGTTTCAGCCCCTCTGTTTCAGCCCCTCTGTTTCAGCCCCTCTGTTTCAGCCCCTCTGTTTCAGCCCCTCTGTTTCTCGCCCTCTCTTTCTCGCCCTCTGTTTCTCGCCCTCTGTTTCTCGCTCTCTGTTTCTCGCCCTTTGTTTCTCGCCCTCTGTTTCAGCCCCTCTGTTTCAGCCCCTTTGTTTCAGCCCCTCTGTTTCTCGCCCTCTGTTTCAGCCCCTCTGTTTCAGCCCCTCTGTATCAGCCCCTCTGTTTCTGCCCCTCTGTTTCTCGCTCTCTGTTTCTCGCCCTCTGTTTCTCCCCCTCTGTTTCAGCCACACTGTTTCAGCCCCTCTGTTTCAGCCCCTCTGTTTCAGCCCCTCTGTTTCAGCCCCTCTGTTTATCACCCTCTGTTTCTCGCCCTCTCTTTCTCGCCCTCTGTTTCTCGCTCTCTGTTTCTCGCCCTCTGTTTCTCGCTCTCTGTTTCTCGCCCTCTGTTTCTCGCCCTCTGTTTCAGCCCCTCTGTTTCAGCCCCTCTGTTTCAGCCCCTCTGTTTCTCGCCCTCTGTTTCAGCCCCTCTATTTCTCGCCCTCTGTTTCTCGCCCACTGTTTCTCGCCCTCTGTTTCAGCCCCTCTGTTTCAGCCCCTCTGTTTCAGCCCCTCTGTTTCTCGCCCTCTGTTTCTCGCCCACTGTTTCTCGCCCTCTGTTTCAGACCCTCTGTTTCAGCCCCTCTGTTTCAGCCCCTCTGTTTCAGCCCCTCTGTTTCTCGCCCTCTGTTTCTCGCTCTCTGTTTCTCGCCCTCTGTTTCTCGCTCTCTGTTTCTCGCCCTCTGTTTCTCGCCCTCTGTTTCAGCCCCTCTGTTTCAGCCCCTCAGTTTCAGCCCCTCTGTTTCTCGCCCTCTGTTTCAGCCCCTCTGTTTCTCGCCCTCTGTTTCTCGCCCACTGTTTCTAAACCCTCTGTTTCAGCCCCTCTGTTTCAGCCCCTCTGTTTCAGCGCCTCTGTTTCTCGCCCTCTGTTTCTCGCCCACTGTTTCTCGCCCACTGTTTCAGCCCCTCTGTTTCAGCCCCTGTGTTTCAGCCCCTCTGTTTCAGCCCCTCTGTTTCTCGCCCTCTGTTTCTCGCTCTCTGTTTCTCGCCCTCTATTTCTCGCTCTCTGTTTCTCGCCCTCTGTTTCTCCCCTTCTGTTTCAGCCCCTCTGTTTCAGCCCCTCTGTTTCAGCCCCTCTGTTTCTCGCCCTCTGTTTCAGCCCCTCTGTTTCTCGCCCTCTGTTTCTCGCCCACTGTTTCTCGCCCTCTGTTTCAGCCCCTCTGTTTCAGCCCCTCTGTTTCAGACCCTCTGTTTCTCGCCCTCTCTTTCAGCCACTCTGTTTCAGCCCCTCTGTTTCTCGCCCTCAGTTTCAGCCCCTCTGTTTCAGCCCCTCTGTTTCAGCCACTCTTTTTCAGCCCCTCTGTTTCTCGCCCTCTGTTTCTCGCCCTCTGTTTCAGCCCCTCTGTTTCAGCCCCTCTGTTTCAGCCCCTCTGTTTCTCGCCCTCTGTTTCTCGCCCTCTGTTTCTCGCCCTCTGTTTCTCGCTCTCTGTTTCTCGTCCTCTGTTTCTCGCCCTCTGTTTCAGCCCCTCTGTTTCAGCCCCTCTGTTTCAGCCCCTCTGTTTCAGCCCCTCTGTTTCTCGCCCTCTGTTTATCGCCCTCTGTTTCTCGCCCTCTGTTTCTCGCCCTCTGATTCTCGCTCTCTGTTTCTCGCCCTCTATTTCTCGCTCTCTGTTTCTCGCCCTCTGTGTCTCGCCCTCTGTTTCAGCCCCTCTGTTTCAGCCCCTCTGTTTCAGCCCCTCTGTTTCAGCCCCTCTGTTTCTCGCCCTCTGTTTCTCGCTCTCTGTTTCTCGCCCTCTGTTTCTCGCTCTCTGTTTCTCGCCCTCTGTTTCTCGCCCTCTGTTTCAGCCCCTCTGTTTCAGCCCCTCAGTTTCAGCCCCTCTGTTTCTCGCCCTCTGTTTCAGCCCCTCTGTTTCTCGCCCTCTGTTTCTCGCCCACTGTTTCTAAACCCTCTGTTTCAGCCCCTCTGTTTCAGCCTCTCTGTTTCAGCGCCTCTGTTTCTCGCCCTCTGTTTCTCGCCCACTGTTTCTCGCCCACTGTTTCAGCCCCTCTGTTTCAGCCCCTGTGTTTCAGCCCCTCTGTTTCAGCCCCTCTGTTTCTCGCCCTCTGTTTCTCGCTCTCTGTTTCTCGCCCTCTGTTTCTCGCTCTCTGTTTCTCACCCTCTGTTTCTCCCCTTCTGTTTCAGCCCCTCTGTTTCAGCCCCTCTGTTTCAGTCCCTCTGTTTCTCGCCCTCTGTTTCAGCCCCTCTGTTTCTCGCCCTCTGTTTCTCGCCCACTGTTTCTCGCCCTCTGTTTCAGCCCCTCTGTTTCAGCCCCTCTGTTTCAGACCCTCTGTTTCTCGCCCTCTGTTTCAGCCCCTCTGTTTCAGCCCCTCTGTTTCTCGCCCTCAGTTTCAGCCCCTCTGTTTCAGCCCCTCTGTTTCAGCCACTCTGTTTCAGCCCCTCTGTTTCTCGCCCTCTGTTTCTCGCCCTCTGTTTCAGCCCCTCTGTTTCAGCCCCTCTGTTTCAGCCCCTCTGTTTCTCGCCCTCTGTTTCTCGCCCTCTGTTTCTCGCCCTCTGTTTCTCGCTCTCTGTTTCTCGCCCTCTGTTTCTCGCCCTCTGTTTCAGCCCCTCTGTTTCAGCCCCACTGTTTCAGCCCCTCTGTTTCAGCCCCTCTGTTTCAGCCCCTCTGTTTATCGCCCTCTGTTTCTCGCCCTGTGTTTCTCGCCCTCTGTTTCTCGCTCTCTGTTTCTCGCCCTCTATTTCTCGCTCTCTGTTTCTCGCCCTCTGTTTCTCGCCCTCTGTTTCAGCCCCTCTGTTTCAGCCCCTCTGTTTCAGCCCCTCTGTTTCTCGCCCACTGTTTCAGCCCCTCTGTTTCTCGCCCTCTGTTTCTCGCCCACTGTTTCTCGCCCTCTGATTCAGCCCCTCTGTTTCAGCCCCTCTGTTTCAGCCCCTCTGTTTCTCGCCCTCTGTTTCTCGCCCACTGTTTCTCGCCCTCTGTTTCAGCCCCTCTGTTTCAGCCCCTCTGTTTCAGCCCCTCTGTTTCAGCCCCTCAGTTTCTCGCCCTCTGTTTCTCGCCCTCTGTTTCTTGCCCTCTGTTTCTCGCTCTCTGTTTCTCGCCCTCTGTTTCTCGCCCTCTGTTTCAGCCCCTCTGTTTCAGCCCCTCTGTTTCAGCCCCTCTGTTTCTCGCCCACTGTTTCTCGCCCTCTGTTTCTCGCCCTCAGTTTCAGCCCCTCAGTTTCAGCCCCTTTGTTTCAGCCCCTCTGTTTCTGCCCCTCTGTTTCTCGCCCACTGTTTCTCGCCCTCTGTTTCAGCCCCTCTGTTTCAGCCCCTCTGTTTCAGCCCCTCTGTTTCAGCCCCTCTGTTTCAGCCCCTCTGTTTCTCGCCCTCTGTTTCTCGCCCTCTGTTTCTCGCCCTCTGTTTCTCGCCCTCTGTTTCAGCCCCTCTGTTTAAGCCCCTCTGTTTCTCGCCCTCTGTTTCTCGCCCTCTGTTTCAGCGCCTCTGTTTCAGCCCCTCAGTTTCAGCCCCTCTGTTTCTCCCCCTCTGTTTCAGCACCTCTGTTTCTCGCCCTCTCTTTCAGCCCCTCTCTTTCTCACCCACTGTTGCAGACCCTCTGTTTCAGCCCCTCTGTTTCAGCCCCTCTGTTTCAGCCCCTCTGTATCTCGCCCTCTGTTTCAGCCCCTCTGTTTCAGCCCCTCTGTTTCAGCCCCTCTATTTCAGCCCCTCTGTTTCTCGCCATCTGTTTCAGCCCCTCTGTTTCAGCCCCTCTGTTTCAGCCCCTCTGTTTCTCGCCCTCTGTTTCAGCCCCTCTGTTTCAGCCCCTCTGATTCAGCCCCTCTGTTTCAGCACCTCTGTTTCTCGCCCTTTGTTTCTCGCCCTCTGTTTCAGCCCCTCTGTTTCTCGCCCTCTGTTTCAGCCCCTCTGTTTCAGTCCCTCTGTTTCAGCCCCTCTGTTTCAGCCCCTCTGTTTCAGCCCGTCTGTTTCACGCCCTCTGTTTCAGCCCCTCTGTTTCAGCCCCTCTGTTTCTCGCCCTCTGTTTCAGCCCCTCTGTTTCAGCCCCTCTGTATCAGCCCCTCTGTTTCAGCCCCTCTGTTTCTCGCCCTCTGTTTCTCGCCCTCTGTTTCAGCCCCTCTGTTTCAGCCCCTCTATTTCAGCCCCTCTGTTTCAGCCCCTCTGTTTCTCGCTCTCTGTTTCTCGCCCTCTGTTTCTCGCCCTCTGTTTCAGCCCCTCTGTTTCAGCCCCTCTGTTTCAGCCCCTCTGTTTCAGCCCCTCTGTTTCTCGCCCTCTGTTTCAGCCCCAATGTTTCAGCCCCTCTGTTTCAGCCCCTCTGTTTCAGCCACTCTGTTGCAGCCCCTCTGTTTCTCGCCCTCTGTTTCTCGCCCTCTGTTTCAGCCCCTCTGTTTCAGCCCCTCTGTTTCAGCCCCTCTGTTTCTCGCCCTCTGTTTCTCGCCCTCTGTTTCTCGCCCTCTTTTTCTCGCTCTCTGTTTCTCGCCCTCTGTTTCTCGCCCTCTGTTTCAGCCCCTCTGTTTCAGCCCCTCTGTTTCAGCCCCTCTGTTTCAGCCCCTCTGTTTCAGCCCCTCTGTTTATCGCCCTCTGTTTCTCGCCCTCTGTTTCTCGCCCTCTGTTTCTCGCTCTCTGTATCTCGCCCTCTGTTTCTCGCTCTCTGTTTCTCGCCCTCTGTTTCTCGCCCTCTGTTTCAGCCCCTCTATTTCAGCCCCTCTGTTTCAGCCCCTCTGTTTCTCGCCCTCTGTTTCAGCCCCTCTGTTTCTCGCCCTCTGTTTCTCGCCCACTGTTTCTCGCCCTCTGTTTCAGCCCCTCTGTTTCAGCCCCTCTGTTTCTCGCCCTCTGTTTCTCGCCCTCTGTTTCTCGCCCACTGTTTCTCGCCCTCTGTTTCAGCCCCTCTGTTTCAGCCCCTCTGTTTCAGCCCCTCTGTTTCACCCCCTCTGTTTCTCGCCCTCTGTTTCTCGCCCTCTGTTTCTTGCCCTCTGTTTCTCGCTCTCTGTTTCTCGCCCTCTGTTTCTCGCCCTCTGTTTCAGCCCCTCTGTTTCAGCCCCTCTGTTTCAGCCCCTCTGTTTCTCGCCCTCTGTTTCTCGCCCTCTGTTTCTCGCCCTCAGTTTCAGCCCATCTGTTTCAGCCCCTTTGTTTCAGCCCCTCTGTTTCTGCCCCTCTGTTTCTCGCCCACTGTTTCTCGCCCTCTGTTTCAGCCCCTCTGTTTCAGCCCCTCTGTTTCAGCCCCTCTGTTTCAGCCCCTCTGTCTCTGCCCTCTGTTTCTCGCCCTCTGTTTCTCGCCCTCTGTTTCAGCCCCTCTGTTTAAGCCCCTCTGTTTCTCGCCCTCTGTTTCTCGCCCTCTGTTTCAGCCCCTCTGTTTCAGCCCCTCAGTTTCAGCCCCTCTGTTTCTCCCCCTCTGTTTCAGCGCCTCTGTTTCTCGCCCTCTCTTTCAGCCCCTCTCTTTCTCGCCCACTGTTGCAGACCCTCTGTTTCAGCCCGTCTGTTTCAGCCCCTCTGTTTCAGCCCCTCCGTATCTCGCCCTCTGTTTCAGCCCTTCTGTTTCAGCCCCTCTGTTTCAGACCCTCTATTTCAGCCCCTCTGTTTCTCGCCATCTGTTTCAGCCCCTCTGTTTCAGCCCCTCTGTTTCTCGCCCTCTGTTTCAGCCCCTCTGTTTCAGCCCCTCTGATTCAGCCCCTCTGTTGCAGCACCTCTGTTTCTCGCCCTTTGTTTCTCGCCCTCTGTTTCAGCCCCTCTGTTTCTCGCCCTCTGTTTCAGCCCCTCTGTTTCTCGCCCTCTGTTTCAGCCCTCTGTTTCTCGCCCTCTGTTTCAGCCCCTCTGTTTCAGCCCCTCTGTTTCAGCCCCTCTGTTTCACGCCCTCTGTTTCAGCCCCTCTGTTTCAGCCCCTCTGTTTCTCGCCCTCTGTTTCAGCCCCTCTGTTTCAGCCCCTCTGTATCAGCCCCTCTGTTTCAGCCCCTCTGTTTCTCGCCCTCTGTTTCTCGCCCTCTATTTCAGCCCCTCTGTTTCAGCCCCTCTATTTCAGCCCCTCTGTTTCAGCCCCTCTGTTTCTCGCTCTCTGTTTCTCGCCCTCTGTTTCTCGCCCTCTGTTTCAGCCCCTCTGTTTCAGCCCCTCTGTTAGCAGCCCCTCTGTTTCAGCCCCTCTGTATCTCGCCCTCTGTTTCTTTCCCTCCGTTTCTCGCCCTCTGTTTCAGCCCCTCTGTTTCAGTCCCTCTGTTTCAGCCCCTCTGTTTCAGCCCCTCTGTTTCAGCCCATCTGATTCAGCCCCTCTGTTGCAGCACCTCTGCTTCTCGCCCTTTGTTTCTCGCCCTCTGTTTCAGCCGGTCTGTTTCTCGCCCTCTGTTTCAGCCCCTCTGTTTCTCGCCCTCTGTTTCAGCCCCTCTGTTTCTCGCCCTCTGTTTCAGCCCCTCTGTTTCAGTCCCTCTGTATCAGCCCCTCTGTTTCACGCCCTCTGTTTCAGCCCCTCTGTTTCAGCCCCTCTGTTTCTCGCCCTCTGTTTCAGCCCCTCTGTTTCAGCCCCTCTGTATCAGCCCCTCTGTTTCAGCCCCTCTGTTTCTCGCCCTCTGATTCTCGCCCTCTATTTCAGCCCCTCTGTTTCAGCCCCTCTATTTCAGCCCCTCTGTTTCAGCCCCTCTGTTTCTCGCTCTCTGTTTCTCGCCCTCTGTTTCTCGCCCTCTGTTTCAGCCCCTCTGTTTCAGCCCCTCTGTTTCAGCCCCTCTGTTTCAGCCCCTCTGTATCTCGCCCTCTGTTTCTTTCCCTCTGTTTCTCGCCCTCTGTTTCAGCCCCTCTGTTTCAGTCCCTCTGTTTCAGCCTCTCTGTTTCAGCCCCTCTGTTTCTCGCCCTCTGTTTCAGCCCCTCTGTTTCAGCCCCTCTGTTTCTCGCCCTCAGTTTCAGCCCCTCTGTTTCAGCCCCTCTGTTTCAGCCACTCTGTTTCAGCCCCTCTGTTTCTCGCGCTCTGTTTCTCGCCCTCTGTTTCAGCCCCTCTGTTTCAGCCCCTCTGTTTCAGCCCCTCTGTTTCTCGCCCTCTGTTTCTCGCCCTCTGTTTCTCGCCCTCTGTTTCTCGCTCTCTGTTTCTCGCCCTCTGTTTCTCGCCCTCTGTTTCAGCCCCTCTGTTTCAGCCCCTCAGTATCAGCCCCTCTCTTTCAGCCACCTCTGTTTCTCGCCCTCTGTTTCTCGCCCTCTGTTTCTCGCCCTCTGTTTCTCGCCCACTGTTTCAGCCCCTCTGTTTCAGCCCATCTGTTTCAGCCCCTCTGTTTCAGCCCCTCTGTTTCAGCCCCTCTGTTTCAGCCCCTCTGTTTCTCGCCCTCTCTGTCTCTTTCTCTGTTTCTCGCCCTCTGTTTCAGCCCCTCTGTTTCTCGCCCACTGTTTCAGCCCCTCTGTTTCTCGCCATCTGTTTCAGCCCCTCTGTTTCAGCCCCTCTGTTTCTCGCCTCTGTTTCAGCCCCTCTGTTTCAGCTCCTCTGTTACAGCCCCTCTGTTTCAGCCCCTCTGTTTCTCGCCCTCTGTTTCTCGCCCTCTGTTTCAGCCGCTCTGTTTCAGCCCCTCTGTTTCAGCCCCTCTGTTTCTACGCCCTCTGTTTCTCGCCGTCTGTTTCTCGCCCTCTGTTTCTCGATCTCTGTTTCTCGCCCTCTGTTTTTCGCTCTCTGTTTCAGCCCCTCTGTTTCAGCCCCTCTGTTTCAGCCCCTCTGTTTCAGCCCCTCTGTTTCAGCCCCTCTGTTTCTCGCCCTCTCTTTCTCGCCCTCTGTTTCTCGCCCTCTGTTTCTCGCTCTCTGTTTCTCGCCCTTTGTTTCTCGCCCTCTGTTTCAGCCCCTCTGTTTCAGCCCCTTTGTTTCAGCCCCTCTGTTTCTCGCCCTCTGTTTCAGCCCCTCTGTTTCAGCCCCTCTGTATCAGCCCCTCTGTTTCTGCCCCTCTGTTTCTCGCTCTCTGTTTCTCGCCCTCTTTTTCTCCCCCTCTGTTTCAGCCACTCTGTTTCAGCCCCTCTGTTTCAGCCCCTCTGTTTCAGCCCCTCTGTTTCAGCCCCTCTGTTTATCGCCCTCTGTTTCTCGCCCTCTCTTTCTCGCCCTCTGTTTCACGCTCTCTGTTTCTCGCCCTCTGTTTCTCGCTCTCTGTTTCTCGCCCTCTGTTTCTCGCCCTCTGTTTCAGCCCCTCTGTTTCAGCCCCTCTGTTTCAGCCCCTCTGTTTCTCGCCCTCTGTTTCAGCCCCTCTATTTCTCGCCCTCTGTTTCTCGCCCACTGTTTCTCGCCCTCTGTTTCAGCCCCTCTGTTTCAGCCCCTCTGTTTCAGCCCCTCTGTTTCTCGCCCTCTGTTTCTCGCCCACTGTTTCTCGCCCTCTGTTTCAGCCCCTCTGTTTCAGCCCCTCTGTTTCAGCCCCTCTGTTTCAGCCCCTCTGTTTCTCGCCCTCTGTTTCTCGCTCTCTGTTTCTCGCCCTCTGTTTCTCGCTCTCTGTTTCTCGCCCTCTGTTTCTCGCCCTCTGTTTCAGCCCCTCTGTTTCAGCCCCTCAGTTTCAGCCCCTCTGTTTCTCGCCCTCTGTTTCAGCCCCTCTGTTTCTCGCCCTCTGTTTCTCGCCCACTGTTTCTAAACCCTCTGTTTCAGCCCCTCTGTTTCAGCCCCTCTGTTTCAGCGCCTCTGTTTCTCGCCCTCTGTTTCTCGCCCTTTGTTTCTCGCCCTCTGTTTCAGCCCCTCTGTTTCTCGCCCTCTGTTTCAGCCCCTCTGTTTCTCGCCCTCTGTTTCAGCCCCTCTGTATCAGCCCCTCTGTTTCAGCCCCTCTGTTTCTCGCCCTCTGTTTCTCGCCCTCTATTTCAGCCCCTCTGTTTCAGCCCCTCTATTTCAGCCCCTCTGTTTCAGCCCCTCTGTTTCTCGCTCTCTGTTTCTCGCCCTCTGTTTCTCGCCCTCTGTTTCAGCCCCTCTGTTTCAGCCCCTCTGTTAGCAGCCCCTCTGTTTCAGCCCCTCTGTATCTCGCCCTCTGTTTCTTTCCCTCCGTTTCTCGCCCTCTGTTTCAGCCCCTCTGTTTCAGTCCCTCTGTTTCAGCCCCTCTGTTTCAGCCCCTCTGTTTCAGCCCATCTGATTCAGCCCCTCTGTTGCAGCACCTCTGCTTCTCGCCCTTTGTTTCTCGCCCTCTGTTTCAGCCCGTCTGTTTCTCGCCCTCTGTTTCAGCCCCTCTGTTTCTCGCCCTCTGTTTCAGCCCCTCTGTTTCTCGCCCTCTGTTTCAGCCCCTCTGTTTCAGTCCCTCTGTATCAGCCCCTCTGTTTCACGCCCTCTGTTTCAGCCCCTCTGTTTCAGCCCCTCTGTTTCTCGCCCTCTGTTTCAGCCCCTCTGTTTCAGCCCCTCTGTATCAGCCCCTCTGTTTCAGCCCCTCTGTTTCTCGCCCTCTGATTCTCGCCCTCTATTTCAGCCCCTCTGTTTCAGCCCCTCTATTTCAGCCCCTCTGTTTCAGCCCCTCTGTTTCTCGCTCTCTGTTTCTCGCCCTCTGTTTCTCGCCCTCTGTTTCAGCCCCTCTGTTTCAGCCCCTCTGTTTCAGCCCCTCTGTTTCAGCCCCTCTGTATCTCGCCCTCTGTTTCTTTCCCTCTGTTTCTCGCCCTCTGTTTCAGCCCCTCTGTTTCAGTCCCTCTGTTTCAGCCTCTCTGTTTCAGCCCCTCTGTTTCTCGCCCTCTGTTTCAGCCCCTCTGTTTCAGCCCCTCTGTTTCTCGCCCTCAGTTTCAGCCCCTCTGTTTCAGCCCCTCTGTTTCAGCCACTCTGTTTCAGCCCCTCTGTTTCTCGCGCTCTGTTTCTCGCCCTCTGTTTCAGCCCCTCTGTTTCAGCCCCTCTGTTTCAGCCCCTCTGTTTCTCGCCCTCTGTTTCTCGCCCTCTGTTTCTCGCCCTCTGTTTCTCGCTCTCTGTTTCTCGCCCTCTGTTTCTCGCCCTCTGTTTCAGCCCCTCTGTTTCAGCCCCTCAGTATCAGCCCCTCTCTTTCAGCCACCTCTGTTTCTCGCCCTCTGTTTCTCGCCCTCTGTTTCTCGCCCTCTGTTTCTCGCCCACTGTTTCAGCCCCTCTGTTTCAGCCCATCTGTTTCAGCCCCTCTGTTTCAGCCCCTCTGTTTCAGCCCCTCTGTTTCAGCCCCTCTGTTTCTCGCCCTCTGTGTCTCTTTCTCTGTTTCTCGCCCTCTGTTTCAGCCCCTCTGTTTCTCGCCCACTGTTTCAGCCCCTCTGTTTCTCGCCATCTGTTTCAGCCCCTCTGTTTCAGCCCCTCTGTTTCTCGCCTCTGTTTCAGCCCCTCTGTTTCAGCTCCTCTGTTACAGCCCCTCTGTTTCAGCCCCTCTGTTTCTCGCCCTCTGTTTCTCGCCCTCTGTTTCAGCCGCTCTGTTTCAGCCCCTCTGTTTCAGCCCCTCTGTTTCTACGCCCTCTGTTTCTCGCCGTCTGTTTCTCGCCCTCTGTTTCTCGATCTCTGTTTCTCGCCCTCTGTTTTTCGCTCTCTGTTTCAGCCCCTCTGTTTCAGCCCCTCTGTTTCAGCCCCTCTGTTTCAGCCCCTCTGTTTCAGCCCCTCTGTTTCTCGCCCTCTCTTTCTCGCCCTCTGTTTCTCGCCCTCTGTTTCTCGCTCTCTGTTTCTCGCCCTTTGTTTCTCGCCCTCTGTTTCAGCCCCTCTGTTTCAGCCCCTTTGTTTCAGCCCCTCTGTTTCTCGCCCTCTGTTTCAGCCCCTCTGTTTCAGCCCCTCTGTATCAGCCCCTCTGTTTCTGCCCCTCTGTTTCTCGCTCTCTGTTTCTCGCCCTCTGTTTCTCCCCCTCTGTTTCAGCCACTCTGTTTCAGCCCCTCTGTTTCAGCCCCTCTGTTTCAGCCCCTCTGTTTCAGCCCCTCTGTTTATCGCCCTCTGTTTCTCGCCCTCTCTTTCTCGCCCTCTGTTTCACGCTCTCTGTTTCTCGCCCTCTGTTTCTCGCTCTCTGTTTCTCGCCCTCTGTTTCTCGCCCTCTGTTTCAGCCCCTCTGTTTCAGCCCCTCTGTTTCAGCCCCTCTGTTTCTCGCCCTCTGTTTCAGCCCCTCTATTTCTCGCCCTCTGTTCCTCGCCCACTGTTTCTCGCCCTCTGTTTCAGCCCCTCTGTTTCAGCCCCTCTGTTTCAGCCCCTCTGTTTCTCGCCCTCTGTTTCTCGCCCACTGTTTCTCGCCCTCTGTTTCAGCCCCTCTGTTTCAGCCCCTCTGTTTCAGCCCCTCTGTTTCAGCCCCTCTGTTTCTCGCCCTCTGTTTCTCGCTCTCTGTTTCTCGCCCTCTGTTTCTCGCTCTCTGTTTCTCGCCCTCTGTTTCTCGCCCTCTGTTTCAGCCCCTCTGTTTCAGCCCCTCAGTTTCAGCCCCTCTGTTTCTCGCCCTCTGTTTCAGCCCCTCTGTTTCTCGCCCTCTGTTTCTCGCCCACTGTTTCTAAACCCTCTGTTTCAGCCCCTCTGTTTCAGCCCCTCTGTTTCAGCGCCTCTGTTTCTCGCCCTCTGTTTCTCGCCCACTGTTTCTCGCCCACTGTTTCAGCCCCTCTGTTTCAGCCCCTGTGTTTCAGCCCCTCTGTTTCAGCCCCTCTGTTTCTCGCCCTCTGTTTCTCGCTCTCTGTTTCTCGCCCTCTATTTCTCGCTCTCTGTTTCTCGCCCTCTGTTTCTCCCCTTCTGTTTCAGCCCCTCTGTTTCAGCCCCTCTGTTTCAGCCCCTCTGTTTCTCGCCCTCTGTTTCAGCCCCTCTGTTTCTCGCCCTCTGTTTCTCGCCCACTGTTTCTCGCCCTCTGTTTCAGCCCCTCTGTTTCAGCCCCTCTGTTTCAGACCCTCTGTTTCTCGCCCTCTCTTTCAGCCCCTCTGTTTCAGCCCCTCTGTTTCTCGCCCTCAGTTTCAGCCCCTCTGTTTCAGCCCCTCTGTTTCAGCCACTCTTTTTCAGCCCCTCTGTTTCTCGCCCTCTGTTTCTCGCCCTCTGTTTCAGCCCCTCTGTTTCAGCCCCTCTGTTTCAGCCCCTCTGTTTCTCGCCCTCTGTTTCTCGCCCTCTGTTTCTCGCCCTCTGTTTCTCGCTCTCTGTTTCTCGTCCTCTGTTTCTCGCCCTCTGTTTCAGCCCCTCTGTTTCAGCCCCTCTGTTTCAGCCCCTCTGTTTCAGCCCGTCTGTTTCTCGCCCTCTGTTTATCGCCCTCTGTTTCTCGCCCTCTGTTTCTCGCCCTCTGTTTCTCGCTCTCTGTTTCTCGCCCTCTATTTCTCGCTCTCTGTTTCTCGCCCTCTGTTTCTCGCCCTCTGTTTCAGCCCCTCTGTTTCAGCCCCTCTGTTTCAGCCCCTCTGTTTCTCGCCCACTGTTTCAGCCCCTCTGTTTCTCGCCCTCTGTTTCTCGCCCACTGTTTCTCGCCCTCTGATTCAGCCCCTCTGTTTCAGCCCCTCTGTTTCAGCCCCTCTGTTTCTCGCCCTCTGTTTCTCGCCCACTGTTTCTCGCCCTCTGTTTCAGCCCCTCTGTTTCAGCCCCTCTGTTTCAGCCCCTCTGTTTCAGCCCCTCTGTTTCTCGCCCTCTGTTTCTCGCCCTCTGTTTCTTGCCCTCTGTTTCTCGCTCTCTGTTTCTCGCCCTCTGTTTCTCGCCCTCTGTTTCAGCCCCTCTGTTTCAGCCCCTCTGTTTCAGCCCCTCTGTTTCTCGCCCACTGTTTCTCGCCCTCTGTTTCTCGCCCTCAGTTTCAGCCCCTCTGTTTCAGCCCCTTTGTTTCAGCCCCTCTGTTTCTGCCCCTCTGTTTCTCGCCCACTGTTTCTCGCCCTCTGTTTCAGCCCCTCTGTTTCAGCCCCTCTGTTTCAGCCCCTCTGTTTCAGCCCCTCTGTTTCAGCCCCTCTGTTTCTCGCCCTCTGTTTCTCGCCCTCTGTTTCTCGCCCTCTGTTTCTCGCCCTCTGTTTCTCGCCCTCTGTTTCAGCCCCTCTGTTTAAGCCCCTCTGTTTCTCGCCCTCTGTTTCTCGCCCTCTGTTTCAGCCCCTCTGTTTCAGCCCCTCAGTTTCAGCCCCTCTGTTTCTCCCCCTCTGTTTCAGCACCTCTGTTTCTCGCCCTCTCTTTCAGCCCCTCTCTTTCTCACCCACTGATGCAGACCCTCTGTTTCAGCCCCTCTGTTTCAGCCCCTCTGTTTCAGCCCCTCTGTATCTCGCCCTCTGTTTCAGCCCCTCTGTTTCAGCCCCTCTGTTTCAGCCCCTCTATTTCAGCCCCTCTGTTTCTCGCCATCTGTTTCAGCCCCTCTGTTTCAGCCCCTCTGTTTCTCGCCCTCTGTTTCAGCCCCTCTGTTTCAGCCCCTCTGATTCAGCCCCTCTGTTTCAGCACCTCTGTTTCTCGCCCTTTGTTTCTCGCCCTCTGTTTCAGCCCCTCTGTTTCTCGCCCTCTGTTTCAGCCCCTCTGTTTCTCGCCCTCTGTTTCAGCCCCTCTGTTTCAGTCCCTCTGTTTCAGCCCCTCTGTTTCAGCCCCTCTGTTTCAGCCCGTCTGTTTCACGCCCTCTGTTTCAGCCCCTCTGTTTCAGCCCCTCTGTTTCTCGCCCTCTGTTTCAGCCCCTCTGTATCAGCCCCTCTGTTTCAGCCCCTCTGTTTCTCGCCCTCTGTTTCAGCCCCTCTGTATCAGCCCCTCTGTTTCTCGCCCTCTGTTTCAGCCCCTCTGTTTCAGCCCCTCTGTTTCTCGCCCTCTGTTTCAGCCCCTCTGTATCAGCCCCTCTGTTTCAGCCCCTCTGTTTCTCGCCCTCTGTTTCTCGCCCTCTGTTTCATCCCCTCTGTTTCAGCCCCTCTGTTTCAGCCCCTCTGTTTCTCGCCCTCTGTTTCTCGCCCTCTGTTTCTCGCCCTCAGTTTCAGCCCATCTGTTTCAGCCCCTTTGTTTCAGCCCCTCTGTTTCTGCCCCTCTGTTTCTCGCCCACTGTTTCTCGCCCTCTGTTTCAGCCCCTATGTTTCAGCCCCTCTGTTTCAGCCCCTCTGTTTCAGCCCCTCTGTTTCAGCCCCTCTGTCTCTGCCCTCTGTTTCTCGCCCTCTGTTTCTCGCCCTCTGTTTCTCGCCCTCTGTTTCAGCCCCTCTGTTTAAGCCCCTCTGTTTCTCGCCCTCTGTTTCTCGCCCTCTGTTTCAGCCCCTCTGTTTCAGCCCCTCAGTTTCAGCCCCTCTGTTTCTCCCCCTCTGTTTCAGCGCCTCTGTTTCTCGCCCTCTCTTTCAGCCCCTCTCTTTCTCGCCCACTGTTGCAGACCCTCTGTTTCAGCCCGTCTGTTTCAGCCCCTCTGTTTCAGCCCCTCTGTATCTCGCCCTCTGTTTCAGCCCTTCTGTTTCAGCCCCTCTGTTTCAGACCCTCTATTTCAGCCCCTCTGTTTCTCGCCATCTGTTTCAGCCCCTCTGTTTCAGCCCCTCTGTTTCTCGCCCTCTGTTTCAGCCCCTCTGTTTCAGCCCCTCTGATTCAGCCCCTCTGTTGCAGCACCTCTGTTTCTCGCCCTTTGTTTCTCGCCCTCTGTTTCAGCCCCTCTGTTTCTCGCCCTCTGTTTCAGCCCCTCTGTTTCTCGCCCTCTGTTTCAGCCCTCTGTTTCTCGCCCTCTGTTTCAGCCCCTCTGTTTCAGCCCCTCTGTTTCAGCCCCTCTGTTTCACGCCCTCTGTTTCAGCCCCTCTGTTTCAGCCCCTCTGTTTCTCGCCCTCTGTTTCAGCCCCTCTGTTTCAGCCCCTCTGTATCAGCCCCTCTGTTTCAGCCCCTCTGTTTCTCGCCCTCTGTTTCTCGCCCTCTATTTCAGCCCCTCTGTTTCAGCCCCTCTATTTCAGCCCCTCTGTTTCTGCCCCTCTGTTTCTCGCTCTCTGTTTCTCGCCCTCTGTTTCTCGCCCTCTGTTTCAGCCCCTCTGTTTCAGCCCCTCTGTTAGCAGCCCCTCTGTTTCAGCCCCTCTGTATCTCGCCCTCTGTTTCATTCCCTCCGTTTCTCGCCCTCTGTTTCAGCCCCTCTGTATCAGTCCCTCTGTTTCAGCCCCTCTGTTTCAGCCCCTCTGTTTCAGCCCCTCTGATTCAGCCCCTCTGTTGCAGCACCTCTGTTTCTCGCCCTTTGTTTCTCGCCCTCTGTTTCAGCCCGTCTGTTTCTCGCCCTCTGTTTCAGCCCCTCTGTTTCTCGCCCTCTGTTTCAGCCCCTCTGTTTCTCGCCCTCTGTTTCAGCCCCTCTGTTTCAGTCCCTCTGTTTCAGCCCCTCTGTTTCACGCCCTCTGTTTCAGCCCCTCTGTTTCAGCCCCTCTGTTTCTCGCCCTCTGTTTCAGCCCCTCTGTTTCAGCCCCTCTGTATCAGCCCCTCTGTTTCAGCCCCTCTGTTTCTCGCCCTCTGATTCTCGCCCTCTATTTCAGCCCCTCTGTTTCAGCCCCTCTATTTCAGCCCCTCTGATTCAGCCCCTCTGTTTCTCGCTCTCTGTTTCTCGCCCTCTGTTTCTCGCCCTCTGTTTCAGCCCCTCTGTTTCAGCCCCTCTGTTTCAGCCCCTCTGTTTCAGCCCCTTTGTTTCAGCCCCTCTGTTTCTCGCCCTCTGTTTCTCGCCCTCTGTTTCTCGCCCTCTGTTTCTCGCTATCTGTTTCTCGCCCTCTGTTTCTCGCCCTCTGTTTCAGCCCCTCTGTTTCAGCCCCTCTGTTTCAGCCCCTCTGTTTCAGCCCCTCTGTTTCAGCCCCTCTGTTTATCGCCCTCTGTTTCTCGCCCTCTGTTTCTCGCCCTCTGTTTCTCGCTCTCTGTATCTCGCCCTCTGTTTCTCGCTCTCTGTTTCTCGCCCTCTGTTTCTCGCCCTCTGTTTCAGCCCCTCTATTTCAGCCCCTCTGTTTCAGCCCCTCTGTTTCTCGCCCTCTGTTTCAGCCCCTCTGTTTCTCGCCCTCTGTTTCTCGCCCACTGTTTCTCGCCCTCTGTTTCAGCCCCTCTGTTTCAGCCCCTCTGTTTCTCGCCCTCTGTTTCTCGCCCTCTGTTTCTCGCCCACTGTTTCTCGCCCTCTGTTTCAGCCCCTCTGTTTCAGCCCCTCTGTTTCAGCCCCTCTGTTTCACCCCCTCTGTTTCTCGCCCTCTGTTTCTCGCCCTCTGTTTCTTGCCCTCTGTTTCTCGCTCTCTGTTTCTCGCCCTCTGTTTCTCGCCCTCTGTTTCAGCCCCTCTGTTTCAGCCCCTCTGTTTCAGCCCCTCTGTTTCTCGCCCTCTGTTTCTCGCCCTCTGTTTCTCGCCCTCAGTTTCAGCCCATCTGTTTCAGCCCCTTTGTTTCAGCCCCTCTGTTTCTGCCCCTCTGTTTCTCGCCCACTGTTTCTCGCCCTCTGTTTCAGCCCCTATGTTTCAGCCCCTCTGTTTCAGCCCCTCTGTTTCAGCCCCTCTGTTTCAGCCCCTCTGTCTCTGCCCTCTGTTTCTCGCCCTCTGTTTCTCGCCCTCTGTTTCTCGCCCTCTGTTTCAGCCCCTCTGTTTAAGCCCCTCTGTTTCTCGCCCTCTGTTTCTCGCCCTCTGTTTCAGCCCCTCTGTTTCAGCCCCTCAGTTTCAGCCCCTCTGTTTCTCCCCCTCTGTTTCAGCGCCTCTGTTTCTCGCCCTCTCTTTCAGCCCCTCTCTTTCTCGCCCACTGTTGCAGACCCTCTGTTTCAGCCCGTCTGTTTCAGCCCCTCTGTTTCAGCCCCTCTGTATCTCGCCCTCTGTAACAGCCCTTCTGTTTCAGCCCCTCTGTTTCAGACCCTCTATTTCAGCCCCTCTGTTTCTCGCCATCTGTTTCAGCCCCTCTGTTTCAGCCCCTCTGTTTCTCGCCCTCTGTTTCAGCCCCTCTGTTTCAGCCCCTCTGATTCAGCCCCTCTGTTGCAGCACCTCTGTTTCTCGCCCTTTGTTTCTCGCCCTCTGTTTCAGCCCCTCTGTTTCTCGCCCTCTGTTTCAGCCCCTCTGTTTCTCGCCCTCTGTTTCAGCCCTCTGTTTCTCGCCCTCTGTTTCAGCCCCTCTGTTTCAGCCCCTCTGTTTCAGCCCCTCTGTTTCACGCCCTCTGTTTCAGCCCCTCTGTTTCAGCCCCTCTGTTTCTCGCCCTCTGTTTCAGCCCCTCTGTTTCAGCCCCTCTGTATCAGCCCCTCTGTTTCAGCCCCTCTGTTTCTCGCCCTCTGTTTCTCGCCCTCTATTTCAGCCCCTCTGTTTCAGCCCCTCTATTTCAGCCCCTCTGTTTCTGCCCCTCTGTTTCTCGCTCTCTGTTTCTCGCCCTCTGTTTCTCGCCCTCTGTTTCAGCCCCTCTGTTTCAGCCCCTCTGTTAGCAGCCCCTCTGTTTCAGCCCCTCTGTATCTCGCCCTCTGTTTCATTCCCTCCGTTTCTCGCCCTCTGTTTCAGCCCCTCTGTATCAGTCCCTCTGTTTCAGCCCCTCTGTTTCAGCCCCTCTGTTTCAGCCCCTCTGATTCAGCCCCTCTGTTGCAGCACCTCTGTTTCTCGCCCTTTGTTTCTCGCCCTCTGTTTCAGCCCGTCTGTTTCTCGCCCTCTGTTTCAGCCCCTCTGTTTCTCGCCCTCTGTTTCAGCCCCTCTGTTTCTCGCCCTCTGTTTCAGCCCCTCTGTTTCAGTCCCTCTGTTTCAGCCCCTCTGTTTCACGCCCTCTGTTTCAGCCCCTCTGTTTCAGCCCCTCTGTTTCTCGCCCTCTGTTTCAGCCACTCTGTTTCAGCCCCTCTGTATCAGCCCCTCTGTTTCAGCCCCTCTGTTTCTCGCCCTCTGATTCTCGCCCTCTATTTCAGCCCCTCTGTTTCAGCCCCTCTATTTCAGCCCCTCTGTTTCAGCCCCTCTGTTTCTCGCTCTCTGTTTCTCGCCCTCTGTTTCTCGCCCTCTGTTTCAGCCCCTCTGTTTCAGCCCCTCTGTTTCAGCCCCTCTGTTTCAGCCCCTCTGTATCTCGCCCTCTGTTTCTTTCCCTCTGTTTCTCGCCCTCTGTTTCAGCCCCTCTGTTTCAGTCCCATGTTTCAGCCTCTCTGTTTCAGCCCCTCTGTTTCTCGCCCTCTGTTTCAGCCCCTCTGTTTCAGCCCCTCTGTTTCTCGCCCTCAGTTTCAGCCCCTCTGTTTCAGCCCCTCTGTTTCAGCCACTCTGTTTCAGCCCCTCTGTTTCTCGCCCTCTGTTTCTCGCACTCTGTTTCAGCCCCTCTGTTTCAGCCCCTCTGTTTCAGCCCCTCTGTTTCTCGCCCTCTGTTTCTCGCCCTCTGTTTCTCGCCCTCTGTTTCTCGCTCTCTGTTTCTCGCCCTCTGTTTCTCGCCCTCTGTTTCAGCCCCTCTGTTTCAGCCCCTCAGTATCAGCCCCTCTCTTTCAGCCACCTCTGTTTCTCGCCCTCTGTTTCTCGCCCTCTGTTTCTCGCCCTCTGTTTCTCGCCCACTGTGTCAGCCCTTCTGTTTCAGCCCCTCTGTTTCAGCCCATCTGTTTCAGCCCCTCTGTTTCAGCCCCTCTGTTTCAGCCCCTCTGTTTCAGCCCCTCTGTTTCTCGCCCTCTGTTTCTCTTTCTCTGTTTCTCGCCCTCTGTTTCAGCCCCTCTGTTTCTCGCCCACTGTTTCAGCCCCTCTGTTTCTCGCCATCTGATTCTCGCCCTCTATTTCAGCCCCTCTGTTTCTCGCCCTCTGTTTCAGCCCCTCTGTTGCAGCACCTCTGCTTCTCGCCCTTTGTTTCTCGCCCTCTGTTTCAGCCCGTCTGTTTCTCGCCCTCTGTTTCAGCCCCTCTGTTTCTCGCCCTCTGTTTCAGCCCCTCAGTTTCTCGCCCTCTGTTTCAGCCCCTCTGTTTCAGTCCCTCTGTATCAGCCCCTCTGTTTCACGCCCTCTGTTTCAGCCCCTCTGTTTCAGCCCCTGTGTTTCTCGCCCTCTGTTTCAGCCCCTCTGTTTCAGCCCCTCTGTATCAGCCCCTCTGTTTCAGCCCCTCTGTTTCTCGCCCTCTGATTCTCGCCCTCTATTTCAGCCCCTCTGTTTCAGCCCCTCTATTTCAGCCCCTCTGTTTCAGCCCCTCTGTTTCTCGCTCTCTGTTTCTCGCCCTCTGTTTCTCGCCCTCTGTTTCAGCCCCTCTGTTTCAGCCCCTCTGTTTCAGCCCCTCTGTTTCAGCCCCTCTGTATCTCGCCCTCTGTTTCTTTCCCTCTGTTTCTCGCCCTCTGTTTCAGCCCCTCTGTTTCAGTCCCTCTGTTTCAGCCTCTCTGTTTCAGCCCCTCTGTTTCTCGCCCTCTGTTTCAGCCCCTCTGTTTCAGCCCCTCTGTTTCTCGCCCTCAGTTTCAGCCCCTCTGTTTCAGCCCCTCTGTTTCAGCCACTCTGTTTCAGCCCCTCTGTTTCTCGCCCTCTGTTTCTCGCCCTCTGTTTCAGCCCCTCTGTTTCAGCCCCTCTGTTTCAGCCCCTCTGTTTCTCGCCCTCTGTTTCTCGCCCTCTGTTTCTCGCCCTCTGTTTCTCGCTCTCTGTTTCTCGCACTCTGTTTCTCGCCCTCTGTTTCAGCCCCTCTGTTTCAGCCCCTCAGTATCAGCCCCTCTCTTTCAGCCACCTCTGTTTCTCGCCATCTGTTTCTCGCCCTCTGTTTCTCGCCCACTGTTTCAGCCCTTCTGTTTCAGCCCCTCTGTTTCAGCCCATCTGTTTCAGCCCCTCTGTTTCAGCCCCTCTGTTTCAGCCCCTCTGTTTCAGCCCCTCTGTTTCTCGCCCTCTGTTTCTCTTTCTCTGTTTCTCGCCCTCTGTTTCAGCCCCTCTGTTTCTCGCCCACTGTTTCAGCCCCTCTGTTTCTCGCCATCTGTTTCAGCCCCTCTGTTTCAGCCCCTCTGTTTCTCGCCTCTGTTTCAGCCCCTCTGTTTCAGCCCCTCTGTTTCAGCCCCTCTGTTTCAGCCCCTCTGTTTCTCGCCCTCTGTTTCTCGCCCTCTGTTTCAGCCGCTCTGTTTCAGCCCCTCTGTTTCAGCCCCTCTGTTTCTACGCCCTCTGTTTCTCGCCGTCTGTTTCTCGCCCTCTGTTTCTCGATCTCTGTTTCTCGCCCTCTGTTTTTCGCTCTCTGTTTCAGCCCCTCTGTTTCAGCCCCTCTGTTTCAGCCCCTCTGTTTCAGCCCCTCTGTTTCAGCCCCTCTGTTTCACGCCCTCTGTTTCAGCCCCTCTGTTTCAGCCCCTCTGTTTCTCGCCCTCTGTTTCAGCCCCTCTGTTTCAGCCCCTCTGTATCAGCCCCTCTGTTTCAGCCCCTCTGTTTCTCGCCCTCTGTTTCTCGCCCTCTATTTCAGCCCCTCTGTTTCAGCCCCTCTATTTCAGCCCCTCTGTTTCTGCCCCTCTGTTTCTCGCTCTCTGTTTCTCGCCCTCTGTTTCTCGCCCTCTGTTTCAGCCCCTCTGTTTCAGCCCCTCTGTTAGCAGCCCCTCTGTTTCAGCCCCTCTGTATCTCGCCCTCTGTTTCATTCCCTCCGTTTCTCGCCCTCTGTTTCAGCCCCTCTGTATCAGTCCCTCTGTTTCAGCCCCTCTGTTTCAGCCCCTCTGTTTCAGCCCCTCTGATTCAGCCCCTCTGTTGCAGCACCTCTGTTTCTCGCCCTTTGTTTCTCGCCCTCTGTTTCAGCCCGTCTGTTTCTCGCCCTCTGTTTCAGCCCCTCTGTTTCTCGCCCTCTGTTTCAGCCCCTCTGTTTCTCGCCCTCTGTTTCAGCCCCTCTGTTTCAGTCCCTCTGTTTCAGCCCCTCTGTTTCACGCCCTCTGTTTCAGCCCCTCTGTTTCAGCCCCTCTGTTTCTCGCCCTCTGTTTCAGCCCCTCTGTTTCAGCCCCTCTGTATCAGCCCCTCTGTTTCAGCCCCTCTGTTTCTCGCCCTCTGATTCTCGCCCTCTATTTCAGCCCCTCTGTTTCAGCCCCTCTATTTCAGCCCCTCTGTTTCAGCCCCTCTGTTTCTCGCTCTCTGTTTCTCGCCCTCTGTTTCTCGCCCTCTGTTTCAGCCCCTCTGTTTCAGCCCCTCTGTTTCAGCCCCTCTGTTTCAGCCCCTCTGTATCTCGCCCTCTGTTTCTTTCCCACTGTTTCTCGCCCTCTGTTTCAGCCCCTCTGTTTCAGTCCCTCTGTTTCAGCCTCTCTGTTTCAGCCCCTCTGTTTCTCGCCCTCTGTTTCAGCCCCTCTGTTTCAGCCCCTCTGTTTCTCGCCCTCAGTTTCAGCCCCTCTGTTTCAGCCCCTCTGTTTCAGCCACTCTGTTTCAGCCCCTCTGTTTCTCGCCCTCTGTTTCTCGCCCTCTGTTTCAGCCCCTCTGTTTCAGCCCCTCTGTTTCAGCCCCTTTGTTTCTCGCCCTCTGTTTCTCGCCCTCTGTTTCTCGCCCTCTGTTTCTCGCTCTCTGTTTCTCGCCCTCTGTTTCTCGCCCTCTGTTTCAGCCCCTCTGTTTCAGCCCCTCAGTATCAGCCCCTCTCTTTCAGCCAACTCTGTTTCTCGCCCTCTGTTTCTCGCCCTCTGTTTCTCGCCCTCTGTTTCTCGCCCACTGTTTCAGCCCTTCTGTTTCAGCCCCTCTGTTTCAGCCCATCTGTTTCAGCCCCTCTGTTTCAGCCCCTCTGTTTCAGCCCCTCTGTTTCAGCCCCTCTGTTTCTCGCCCTCTGTTTCTCTTTCTCTGTTTCTCGCCCTCTGTTTCAGCCCCTCTGTTTCTCGCCCACTGTTTCAGCCCCTCTGTTTCTCGCCATCTGATTCTCGCCCTCTATTTCAGCCCCTCTGTTTCTCGCCCTCTGTTTCAGCCCCTCTGTTGCAGCACCTCTGTTTCTCGCCCTTTGTTTCTCGCCCTCTGTTTCAGCCCGTCTGTTTCTCGCCCTCTGTTTCAGCCCCTCTGTTTCTCGCCCTCTGTTTCAGCCCCTCTGTTTCTCGCCCTCTGTTTCAGCCCCTCTGTTTCAGTCCCTCTGTATCAGCCCCTCTGTTTCACGCCCTCTGTTTCAGCCCCTCTGTTTCAGCCCCTCTGTTTCTCGCCCTCTGTTTCAGCCCCTCTGTTTCAGCCCCTCTGTATCAGCCCCTCTGTTTCAGCCCCTCTGTTTCTCGCCCTCTGATTCTCGCCCTCTATTTCAGCCCCTCTGTTTCAGCCCCTCTATTTCAGCCCCTCTGTTTCAGCCCCTCTGTTTCTCGCTCTCTGTTTCTCGCCCTCTGTTTCTCGCCCTCTGTTTCAGCCCCTCTGTTTCAGCCCCTCTGTTTCAGCCCCTCTGTTTCAGCCCCTCTGTATCTCGCCCTCTGTTTCTTTCCCTCTGTTTCTCGCCCTCTGTTTCAGCCCCTCTGTTTCAGTCCCTCTGTTTCAGCCTCTCTGTTTCAGCCCCTCTGTTTCTCGCCCTCTGTTTCAGCCCCTCTGTTTCAGCCCCTCTGTTTCTCGCCCTCAGTTTCAGCCCCTCTGTTTCAGCCCCTCTGTTTCAGCCACTCTGTTTCAGCCCCTCTGTTTCTCGCCCTCTGTTTCTCGCCCTCTGTTTCAGCCCCTCTGTTTCAGCCCCTCTGTTTCAGCCCCTCTGTTTCTCGCCCTCTGTTTCTCGCCCTCTGTTTCTCGCCCTCTGTTTCTCGCTCTCTGTTTCTCGCCCTCTGTTTCTCGCCCTCTGTTTCAGCCCCTCTGTTTCAGCCCCTCAGTATCAGCCACTCTCTTTCAGCCACCTCTGTTTCTCGCCCTCTGTTTCTCGCCCTCTGTTTCTCGCCCTCTGTTTCTCGCCCACTGTTTCAGCCCTTCTGTTTCAGCCCCTCTGTTTCAGCCCATCTGTTTCAGCCCCTCTGTTTCAGCCCCTCTGTTTCAGCCCCTCTGTTTCAGCCCCTCTGTTTCTCGCCCTCTGTTTCTCTTTCTCTGTTTCTCGCCCTCTGTTTCAGCCCCTCTGTTTCTCGCCCACTGTTTCAGCCCCTCTGTTTCTCGCCATCTGTTTCAGCCCCTCTGTTTCAGCCCCTCTGTTTCTCGCCTCTGTTTCAGCCCCTCTGTTTCAGCCCCTCTGTTTCAGCCCCTCTGTTTCAGCCCCTCTGTTTCTCGCCCTCTGTTTCTCGCCCTCTGTTTCAGCCGCTCTGTTTCAGCCCCTCTGTTTCAGCCCCTCTGTTTCTACGCCCTCTGTTTCTCGCCGTCTGTTTCTCGCCCTCTGTTTCTCGATCTCTGATTCTCGCCCTCTGTTTTTCGCTCTCTGTTTCAGCCCCTCTGTTTCAGCCCCTCTGTTTCAGCCCCTCTGTTTCAGCCCCTCTGTTTCAGCCCCTCTGTTTCTCGCCCTCTCTTTCTCGCCCTCTGTTTCTCGCCCTCTGTTTCTCGCTCTCTGTTTCTCGCCCTTTGTTTCTCGCCCTCTGTTTCAGCCCCTCTGTTTCAGCCCCTTTGTTTCAGCCCCTCTGTTTCTCGCCCTCTGTTTCAGCCCCTCTGTTTCAGCCCCTCTGTATCAGCCCCTCTGTTTCAGCCCCTCTGTTTCTCGCTCTCTGTTTCTCGCCCTCTGTTTCCCGCCCTCTGTTTCAGCCACTCTGTTTCAGCCCCTCTGTTTCAGCCCCTCTGTTTCAGCCCCTCTGTTTCAGCCCCTCTGTTTATCGCCCTCTGTTTCTCGCCCTCTCTTTCTCGCCCTCTGTTTCTCGCTCTCTGTTTCTCGCCCTCTGTTTCTCGCTCTCTGTTTCTCGCCCTCTGTTTCTCGCCCTCTGTTCCAGCCCCTCTGTTTCAGCCCCTCTGTTTCAGCCCCTCTGTTTCTCGCCCTCTGTTTCAGCCCCTCTATTTCTCGCCCTCTGTTTCTCGCCCACTGTTTCTCGCCCTCTGTTTCAGCCCCTCTGTTTCAGCCCCTCTGTTTCAGCCCCTCTGTTTCTCGCCCTCAGTTTCAGCCCCTCTGTTTCAGCCCCTCTGTTTCAGCCACTCTGTTTCAGCCCCTCTGTTTCTCGCCCTCTGTTTCTCGCCCTCTGTTTCAGCCCCTCTGTTTCAGCCCCTCTGTTTCAGCCCCTCTGTTTCTCGCCCTCTGTTTCTCGCCCTCTGTTTCTCGCCCTCTGTTTCTCGCTCTCTGTTTCTCGCCCTCTGTTTCTCGCCCTCTGTTTCAGCCCCTCTGTTTCAGCCCCTCAGTATCAGCCCCTCTCTTTCAGCCACCTCTGTTTCTCGCCCTCTGTTTCTCGCCCTCTGTTTCTCGCCCTCTGTTTCTCGCCCACTGTTTCAGCCCTTCTGTTTCAGCCCCTCTGTTTCAGCCCATCTGTTTCAGCCCCTCTGTTTCAGCCCCTCTGTTTCAGCCCCTCTGTTTCAGCCCCTCTGTTTCTCGCCCTCTGTTTCTCTTTCTCTGTTTCTCGCCCTCTGTTTCAGCCCCTCTGTTTCTCGCCCACTGTTTCAGCCCCTCTGTTTCTCGCCATCTGATTCTCGCCCTCTATTTCAGCCCCTCTGTTTCTCGCCCTCTGTTTCAGCCCCTCTGTTGCAGCACCTCTGCTTCTCGCCCTTTGTTTCTCGCCCTCTGTTTCAGCCCGTCTGTTTCTCGCCCTCTGTTTCAGCCCCTCTGTTTCTCGCCCTCTGTTTCAGCCCCTCTGTTTCTCGCCCTCTGTTTCAGCCCCTCTGTTTCAGTCCCTCTGTATCAGCCCCTCTGTTTCACGCCCTCTGTTTCAGCCCCTCTGTTTCAGCCCCTCTGTTTCTCGCCCTCTGTTTCAGCCCCTCTGTTTCAGCCCCTCTGTATCAGCCCCTCTGTTTCAGCCCCTCTGTTTCTCGCCCTCTGATTCTCGCCCTCTATTTCAGCCCCTCTGTTTCAGCCCCTCTATTTCAGCCCCTCTGTTTCAGCCCCTCTGTTTCTCGCTCTCTGTTTCTCGCCCTCTGTTTCTCGCCCTCTGTTTCAGCCCCTCTGTTTCAGCCCCTCTGTTTCAGCCCCTCTGTTTCATCCCCTCTGTATCTCGCCCTCTGTTTCTTTCCCTCTGTTTCTCGCCCTCTGTTTCAGCCCCTCTGTTTCAGTCCCTCTGTTTCAGCCTCTCTGTTTCAGCCCCTCTGTTTCTCGCCCTCTGTTTCAGCCCCTCTGTTTCAGCCCCTCTGTTTCTCGCCCTCAGTTTCAGCCCCTCTGTTTCAGCCCCTCTGTTTCAGCCACTCTGTTTCAGCCCCTCTGTTTCTCGCCCTCTGTTTCTCGCCCTCTGTTTCAGCCCCTCTGTTTCAGCCCCTCTGTTTCAGCCCCTCTGTTTCTCGCCCTCTGTTTCTCGCCCTCTGTTTCTCGCCCTCTGTTTCTCGCTCTCTGTTTCTCGCCCTCTGTTTCTCGCCCTCTGTTTCAGCCCCTCTGTTTCAGCCCCTCAGTATCAGCCCCTCTCTTTCAGCCACCTCTGTTTCTCGCCCTCTGTTTCTCGCCCTCTGTTTCTCGCCCTCTGTTTCTCGCCCACTGTTTCAGCCCTTCTGTTTCAGCCCCTCTGTTTCAGCCCATCTGTTTCAGCCCCTCTGTTTCAGCCCCTCTGTTTCAGCCCCTCTGTTTCAGCCCCTCTGTTTCTCGCCCTCTGTTTCTCTTTCTCTGTTTCTCGCCCTCTGTTTCAGCCCCTCTGTTTCTCGCCCACTGTTTCAGCCCCTCTGTTTCTCGCCATCTGTTTCAGCCCCTCTGTTTCAGCCCCTCTGTTTCTCGCCTCTGTTTCAGCCCCTCTGTTTCAGCCCCTCTGTTTCAGCCCCTCTGTTTCAGCCCCTCTGTTTCTCGCCCTCTGTTTCTCGCCCTCTGTTTCAGCCGCTCTGTTTCAGCCCCTCTGTTTCAGCCCCTCTGTTTCTACGCCCTCTGTTTCTCGCCGTCTGTTTCTCGCCCTCTGTTTCTCGATCTCTGTTTCTCGCCCTCTGTTTTTCGCTCTCTGTTTCAGCCCCTCTGTTTCAGCCCCTCTGTTTCAGCCCCTCTGTTTCAGCCCCTCAGTTTCAGCCCCTCTGTTTCTCGCCCTCTCTTTCTCGCCCTCTGTTTCTCGCCCTCTGTTTCTCGCTCTCTGTTTCTCGCCCTTTGTTTCTCGCCCTCTGTTTCAGCCCCTCTGTTTCAGCCCCTTTGTTTCAGCCCCTCTGTTTCTCGCCCTCTGTTTCAGCCCCTCTGTTTCAGCCCCTCTGTATCAGCCCCTCTGTTTCAGCCCCTCTGTTTCTCGCTCTCTGTTTCTCGCCCTCTGTTTCCCGCCCTCTGTTTCAGCCACTCTGTTTCAGCCCCTCTGTTTCAGCCCCTCTGTTTCAGCCCCTCTGTTTCAGCCCCTCTGTTTATCGCCCTCTGTTTCTCGCCCTCTCTTTCTCGCCCTCTGTTTCTCGCTCTCTGTTTCTCGCCCTCTGTTTCTCGCTCTCTGTTTCTCGCCCTCTGTTTCTCGCCCTCTGTTTCAGCCCCTCTGTTTCAGCCCCTCTGTTTCAGCCCCTCTGTTTCTCGCCCTCTGTTTCAGCCCCTCTATTTCTCGCCCTCTGTTTCTCGCCCACTGTTTCTCGCCCTCTGTTTCAGCCCCTCTGTTTCAGCCCCTCTGTTTCAGCCCCTCTGTTTCTCGCCCTCTGTTTCTCGCCCACTGTTTCTCGCCCTCTGTTTCAGCCCCTCTGTTTCAGCCCCTCTGTTTCAGCCACTCTGTTTCAGCCCCTCTGTTTCTCGCCCTCTGTTTCTCGCTCTCTGTTTCACGCCCTCTGTTTCTCGCTCTCTGTTTCTCGCCCTCTGTTTCTCGCCCTCTGTTTCAGCCCCTCTGTTTCAGCCCCTCAGTTTCAGCCCCTCTGTTTCTCGCCCTCTGTTTCAGCCCCTCTGTTTCTCGCCCTCTGTTTCTCGCCCACTGTTTCTAAAAACTCTGTTTCAGCCCCTCTGTTTCAGCCCCTCTGTTTCAGCGCCTCTGTTTCTCGCCCTCTGTTTCTCGCCCACTGTTTCTCGCCCACTGTTTCAGCCCCTCTGTTTCAGCCCCTGTGTTTCAGCCCCTCTGTTTCAGCCCCTCTGTTTCTCGCCCTCTGTTTCTCGCTCTCTGTTTCTCGCCCTCTGTTTCTCGCTCTCTGTTTCTCGCCCTCTGTTTCTCCCCTTCTGTTTCAGCCCCTCTGTTTCAGCCCCTCTGTTTCAGCCCCTCTGTTTCTCGCCCTCTGTTTCAGCCCCTCTGTTTCTCGCCCTCTGTTTCTCGCCCACTGTTTCTCGCCCTCTGTTTCAGCCCCTCTGTTTCAGCCCCTCTGTTTCAGACCCTCTGTTTCTCGCCCTCTGTTTCAGCCCCTCTGTTTCAGCCCCTCTGTTTCTCGCCCTCAGTTTCAGCCCCTCTGTTTCAGCCCCTCTGTTTCAGCCACTCTGTTTCAGCCCCTCTGTTTCTCGCCCTCTGTTTCTCGCCCTCTGTTTCAGCCCCTCTGTTTCAGCCCCTCTGTTTCAGCCCCTCTGTTTCTCGCCCTCTGTTTCTCGCCCTCTGTTTCTCGCCCTCTGTTTCTCGCTCTCTGTTTCTCGTCCTCTGTTTCTCGCCCTCTGTTTCAGCCCCTCTGTTTCAGCCCCTCTGTTTCAGCCCCTCTGTTTCAGCCCCTCTGTTTCAGCCCCTCTGTTTATCGCCCTCTGTTTCTCGCCCTCTGTTTCTCGCCCTCTGTTTCTCGCTCTCTGTTTCTCGCCCTCTATTTCTCGCTCTCTGTTTCTCGCCCTCTGTTTCTCGCCCTCTGTTTCAGCCCCTCTGTTTCAGCCCCTCTGTTTCAGCCCCTCTGTTTCTCGCCCACTGCTTCAGCCCCTCTGTTTCTCGCCCTCTGTTTCTCGCCCACTGTTTCTCGCCCTCTGATTCAGCCCCTCTGTTTCAGCCCCTCTGTTTCAGCCCCTCTGTTTCTCGCCCTCTGTTTCTCGCCCACTGTTTCTCGCCCTCTGTTTCAGCCCCTCTGTTTCAGCCCCTCTGTTTCAGCCCCTCTGTTTCAGCCCCTCTGTTTCTCGCCCTCTGTTTCTCGCCCTCTGTTTCTTGCCCTCTGTTTCTCGCTCTCTGTTTCTCGCCCTCTGTTTCTCGCCCTCTGTTTCAGCCCCTCTGTTTCAGCCCCTCTGTTTCAGCCCCTCTGTTTATCGCCCTCTGTTTCTCGCCCTCTGTTTCTCGCCCTCTGTTTCTCGCTCTCTGTTTCTCGCCCTCTATTTCTCGCTCTCTGTTTCTCGCCCTCTGTTTCTCGCCCTCTGTTTCAGCCCCTCTGTTTCAGGCCCTCTGTTTCAGCCCCTCTGTTTCTCGCCCACTGCTTCAGCCCCTCTGTTTCTCGCCCTCTGTTTCTCGCCCACTGTTTCTCGCCCTCTGATTCAGCCCCTCTGTTTCAGCCCCTCTGTTTCAGCCCCTCTGTTTCTCGCCCTCTGTTTCTCGCCCACTGTTTCTCGCCCTCTGTTTCAGCCCCTCTGTTTCAGCCCCTCTGTTTCAGCCCCTCTGTTTCAGCCCCTCTGTTTCTCGCCCTCTGTTTCTCGCCCTCTGTTTCTTGCCCTCTGTTTCTCGCTCTCTGTTTCTCGCCCTCTGTTTCTCGCCCTCTGTTTCAGCCCCTCTGTTTCAGCCCCTCTGTTTCAGCCCCTCTGTTTCTCGCCCACTGTTTCTCGCCCTCTGTTTCTCGCCCTCAGTTTCAGCCCCTCTGTTTCAGCCCGTTTGTTTCAGCCCCTCTGTTTCTGCCCCTCTGTTTCTCGCCCACTGTTTCTCGCCCTCTGTTTCAGCCCCTCTGTTTCAGCCCCTCTGTTTCAGCCCCTCTGTTTCAGCCCCTCTGTTTCAGCCCCTCTGTTTCTCGCCCTCTGTTTCTCGCCCTCTGTTTCTCGCCCTCTGTTTCTCGCCCTCTGTTTCAGCCCCTCTGTTTAAGCCCCTCTGTTTCTCGCCCTCTGTTTCTCGCCCTCTGTTTCAGCCCCTCTGTTTCAGCCCCTCAGTTTCAGCCCCTCTGTTTCTCCCCCTCTGTTTCAGCACCTCTGTTTCTCGCCCTCTCTTTCAGCCCCTCTCTTTCTCACCCAGTGTTGCAGACCCTCTGTTTCAGCCCCTCTGTTTCTGCCCCTCTGTTTCTCGCTCTCTGTTTCTCGCCCTCTGTTTCTCGCCCTCTGTTTCAGCCCCTCTGTTTCAGCCCCTCTGTTAGCAGCCCCTCTGTTTCAGCCCCTCTGTATCTCGCCCTCTGTTTCATTCCCTCCGTTTCTCGCCCTCTGTTTCAGCCCCTCTGTATCAGTCCCTCTGTTTCAGCCCCTCTGTTTCAGCCCCTCTGTTTCAGCCCCTCTGATTCAGCCCCTCTGTTGCAGCACCTCTGTTTCTCGCCCTTTGTTTCTCGCCCTCTGTTTCAGCCCGTCTGTTTCTCGCCCTCTGTTTCAGCCCCTCTGTTTCTCGCCCTCTGTTTCAGCCCCTCTGTTTCTCGCCCTCTGTTTCAGCCCCTCTGTTTCAGTCCCTCTGTTTCAGCCCCTCTGTTTCACGCCCTCTGTTTCAGCCCCTCTGTTTCAGCCCCTCTGTTTCTCGCCCTCTGTTTCAGCCCCTCTGTTTCAGCCCCTCTGTATCAGCCCCTCTGTTTCAGCCCCTCTGTTTCTCGCCCTCTGATTCTCGCCTCTATTTCAGCCCCTCTGTTTCAGCCCCTCTATTTCAGCCCCTCTGTTTCAGCCCCTCTGTTTCTCGCTCTCTGTTTCTCGCCCTCTGTTTCTCGCCCTCTGTTTCAGCCCCTCTGTTTCAGCCCCTCTGTTTCAGCCCCTCTGTTTCAGCCCCTCTGTATCTCGCCCTCTGTTTCTTTCCCACTGTTTCTCGCCCTCTGTTTCAGCCCCTCTGTTTCAGTCCCTCTGTTTCAGCCTCTCTGTTTCAGCCCCTCTGTTTCTCGCCCTCTGTTTCAGCCCCTCTGTTTCAGCCCCTCTGTTTCTCGCCCTCAGTTTCAGCCCCTCTGTTTCAGCCCCTCTGTTTCAGCCACTCTGTTTCAGCCCCTCTGTTTCTCGCCCTCTGTTTCTCGCCCTCTGTTTCAGCCCCTCTGTTTCAGCCCCTCTGTTTCAGCCCCTCTGTTTCTCGCCCTCTGTTTCTCGCCCTCTGTTTCTCGCCCTCTGTTTCTCGCTCTCTGTTTCTCGCCCTCTGTTTCTCGCCCTCTGTTTCAGCCCCTCTGTTTCAGCCCCTCAGTATCAGCCCCTCTCTTTCAGCCACCTCTGTTTCTCGCCCTCTGTTTCTCGCCCTCTGTTTCTCGCCCTCTGTTTCTCGCCCACTGTTTCAGCCCTTCTGTTTCAGCCCCTCTGTTTCAGCCCATCTGTTTCAGCCCCTCTGTTTCAGCCCCTCTGTTTCAGCCCCTCTGTTTCAGCCCCTCTGTTTCTCGCCCTCTGTTTCTCTTTCTCTGTTTCTCGCCCTCTGTTTCAGCCCCTCTGTTTCTCGCCCACTGTTTCAGCCCCTCTGTTTCTCGCCATCTGATTCTCGCCCTCTATTTCAGCCCCTCTGTTTCTCGCCCTCTGTTTCAGCCCCTCTGTTGCAGCACCTCTGTTTCTCGCCCTTTGTTTCTCGCCCTCTGTTTCAGCCCGTCTGTTTCTCGCCCTCTGTTTCAGCCCCTCTGTTTCTCGCCCTCTGTTTCAGCCCCTCTGTTTCTCGCCCTCTGTTTCAGCACCTCTGTTTCAGTCCCTCTGTATCAGCCCCTCTGTTTCACGCCCTCTGTTTCAGCCCCTCTGTTTCAGCCCCTCTGTTTCTCGCCCTCTGTTTCAGCCCCTCTGTTTCAGCCCCTCTGTATCAGCCCCTCTGTTTCAGCCCCTCTGTTTCTCGCCCTCTGATTCTCGCCCTCTATTTCAGCCCCTCTGTTTCAGCCCCTCTATTTCAGCCCCTCTGTTTCAGCCCCTCTGTTTCTCGCTCTCTGTTTCTCGCCCTCTGTTTCTCGCCCTCTGTTTCAGCCCCTCTGTTTCAGCCCCTCTGTTTCAGCCCCTCTGTTTCAGCCCCTCTGTATCTCGCCCTCTGTTTCTTTCCCTCTGTTTCTCGCCCTCTGTTTCAGCCCCTCTGTTTCAGTCCCTCTGTTTCAGCCTCTCTGTTTCAGCCCCTCTGTTTCTCGCCCTCTGTTTCAGCCCCTCTGTTTCAGCCCCTCTGTTTCTCGCCCTCAGTTTCAGCCCCTCTGTTTCAGCCCCTCTGTTTCAGCCACTCTGTTTCAGCCCCTCTGTTTCTCGCCCTCTGTTTCTCGCCCTCTGTTTCAGCCCCTCTGTTTCAGCCCCTCTGTTTCAGCCCCTCTGTTTCTCGCCCTCTGTTTCTCGCCCTCTGTTTCTCGCCCTCTGTTTCTCGCTCTCTGTTTCTCGCCCTCTGTTTCTCGCCCTCTGTTTCAGCCCCTCTGTTTCAGCCCCTCAGTATCAGCCCCTCTCTTTCAGCCACCTCTGTTTCTCGCCCTCTGTTTCTCGCCCTCTGTTTCTCGCCCTCTGTTTCTCGCCCACTGTTTCAGCCCTTCTGTTTCAGCCCCTCTGTTTCAGCCCATCTGTTTCAGCCCCTCTGTTTCAGCCCCTCTGTTTCAGCCCCTCTGTTTCAGCCCCTCTGTTTCTCGCCCTCTGTTTCTCTTTCTCTGTTTCTCGCCCTCTGTTTCAGCCCCTCTGTTTCTCGCCCACTGTTTCAGCCCCTCTGTTTCTCGCCATCTGTTTCAGCCCCTCTGTTTCAGCCCCTCTGTTTGTCGCCTCTGTTTCAGCCCCTCTGTTTCAGCCCCGCTGTTTCAGCCCCTCTGTTTCAGCCCCTCTGTTTCTCGCCCTCTGTTTCTCGCCCTCTGTTTCAGCCGCTCTGTTTCAGCCCCTCTGTTTCAGCCCCTCTGTTTCTACGCCCTCTGTTTCTCGCCGTCTGTTTCTCGCCCTCTGTTTCTCGATCTCTGATTCTCGCCCTCTGTTTTTCGCTCTCTGTTTCAAACCCTCTGTTTCAGCCCCTCTGTTTCAGCCCCTCTGTTTCAGCCCCTCTGTTTCAGCCCCTCTGTTTCTCGCCCTCTCTTTCTCGCCCTCTGTTTCTCGCCCTCTGTTTCTCGCTCTCTGTTTCTCGCCCTTTGTTTCTCGCCCTCTGTTTCAGCCCCTCTGTTTCAGCCCCTTTGTTTCAGCCCCTCTGTTTCTCGCCCTCTGTTTCAGCCCCTCTGTTTCAGCCCCTCTGTATCAGCCCCTCTGTTTCAGCCCCTCTGTTTCTCGCTCTCTGTTTCTCGCCCTCTGTTTCCCGCCCTCTGTTTCAGCCACTCTGTTTCAGCCCCTCTGTTTCAGCCCCTCTGTTTCAGCCCCTCTGTTTCAGCCCCTCTGTTTATCGCCCTCTGTTTCTCGCCCTCTCTTTCTCGCCCTCTGTTTCTC